>NC_082668.1:57581964-57883738 GCF_025265405.1 Mesoplodon densirostris
GCACCTGCTGGGTTAGGGTGAGATAGAAAAAGTTGCAGGTCAAGGGCTGTTGGCCTGGCCCCCTCCACTTCCCTGGGGGGTCCCTACCTCTTGCCAAAGTAAGGTGCTTACAGGGGCCCCTCCGGAGGGTGGCTGTCCTTTGATCCTCTCCTGAGATCAGGGAGGGCAGCTGGGGTGGGGCAGCCAGAGCCGGGCTGTGACCCAGAGGGACCTTGAATTGTGGACAATGGCAACTGCCACCCAGAAGCAGGGCTGGTGCAGGGAGGTGTCGAGGGAGAGGCTGGTGGTGGCCAGGGAGTCGGGGGTTGGCGTGGCTTATTGGGTTATGGCAGGGCTCTACCTGCCTCCACAATTTCTCAAAGGCAGAAGCTGCGTTCCCTACTGACCCTTTAAGAAAGGCACCAGTGGAGTGAAAACCCAGAGAGCGTGACCAGACACCAGTCCGTCTGTGCTGACAGTCACACAGTCTACTGTCCAGACCTGCAAGTGTTTGTGGGGGGGCGTCCGGGTTACCCCAACTCCACCCACCCTCAGAGCTTACCAAACAGCCCTGGGCTACCTCTGTCCCTGACCACACTAGTGACTGTGGACGGGTCATTTTCTCTCTCTCTGGGTGTCAAAGGGTTTGCAGTAGATCCGTGTTTCCCAAAATGTGGCTTTCTGTCCCACTGGCAAAACACAAGTGGAATTTAGGTAGCGTGTGGATGAGCTATTTTATGTATTTATTTTAGCGCTTATTACAAGAAAACTGGCACATCAAACTTGTGGTTTCATGGTTAGGATTAGTCTGGGATAAGTCTAAGTTTATTGAAGTAAAAAAAAGGGAGTCAAGGGCTTCCCTGGTGGCGCAGTGGTTGAGAGTCCGCCTGCCGATACAGGGGACACAGGTTCGTGCTCCGGTCTGGGAAGATCCCACATGCTGTGGAGCGGCTGGGCCCATGAGCCATGGCTACTGAGCCTGCGCGTCCGGAGCCTGTGCTCTGCAATGGGAGAGGCCACAACAGTGAGAGGCCCGCGTACCGAAAAAAAAAAAAAAAAAAAAGAGTCAAATGTAAAGAAAAAACTCAGTTAAATAATGGTATAGGTTAGTGCTGGGCAGTAGAACTATGATGGGAGGCAAACATGCAAACCACATATGTAATTTAAAATTTTACATTAGTCACATTAAGAAAAGAAACAGGTGAAAGTAGTTTTAAGAATAGATTTTATTTTAGCTGATATATCTAAAACATCATTTTGACGTGTACTTGGTAAAACAAGAGATATTTTATATTTTTTTGGTAATAAGTCTTCAAAATCTGATGTGGATTTTACACTTCCATCACATCTTAGTTTGACCTGGCCATGTTTCATGGTCTCAGTGGCCACGTGTTGCTGTGGCTATTGCACTGGCAGTGTACGTCTCAGTGATATGCAGGCATGCCAGCGTTATAAAGGTGGCATGTGGATTTCTGCCGTCTAGAGTTTTCCAGTTCAGCTCTAATGTCTGGGCTTCTCTGCCCCACTCAGACTTGCTCTCCCTCACTTTCCAAATTGAAGCCACCTTCTTGCCTATCACCCCTCTTACTTTCTTCTCTTACCGAGCAATGTACTTCACCAGTTGCCTCTAAGAAATTTTACGTGTGGAGGTTTGTATTGTACATGTTCGGTGAATCTTTTGCAAGAGATAAGTCAGAAGCCCCTTCTGAAAGCCAGATAGAAATGGCTTTTGGGTCATTTCTCCTGCTGTCCCTTAATCATTGGCCAGTGGCTACTTGCAAGTCTGTATTCATCAGTGATGGATCTACCTTCTCTGATTTATTTGGCATGTGGCCTGAGGGTATGTGACAAGCTCTCCTGCAAGTCCTTTAACCTCATTTGTTATCAATGTTTTATATTGATCAGAATTATCTGCGGAACTTCCTAAAAATACAAGGGTGATTTTCACGCCATTGGATATGGGGCATATGATTACGTTCTGGGCATGTGATTCTGATACACATGAAGTTTGAGATCCACTGCCTGAAATCTATTCCTATAGTCTATAGGCTGATAATGGCATGCTGGAGGACTACAAATTGGAATTTCACAGGCCTTGTCATTTCAGACATAAGCACTAGAAGGGGAGGCATGGACTGTTTCCACCCAACGGTTACGACTAAAGTAATTAGAAATGTTCCTGAATTTGCCACAGAGGACTGAGCATCAACCCAAAATTGCCTTAGAAGAAATACCTACTACACTCTAACCAAGCCAGGCGTCAGCTTCCTGGGCCCTTAGTGACTATTATTTTCAAAAAATGTTCTCACTCTCATCCCCCATTTATTATCCCTGCCATTTTATCCCCCGTAATGTTCTCCAGGGACCAGTTAATACTATCTGAATGGAAGCATGAGTCATAAGTGGGAATGAGCTTGTCCGAGATTGGATTTCGATGTGTTTGCACATGTACCCCTGTGTGTGTGTGCGTGTGTGTGCGCATGTGCATGTGTGCAGCATTACATCAGAGGGAAAACTGCCTGTACCCAGAATCTCAGGTCTCATCAAGAAAGCCGTCCTTCCACGCCACTCCAGGAATAAAGCCCTCGGAACTCATGGATTCCAGATGGAGAGACAAAGTGAACTCAGTCATGTGAAGGAGAGGAATCAGAGAAGGATTCTTAGGCCCAGATGCAACAGAGTTAAAACTAGGGCCCAAGAGAAAACAGTAGAATCCTCAAAGTAAGGGGAGAGAGAATTTAGATTCAGTAAAGGTGTACTCTGTACCAGGTATTTAACATTTGTTACCTTTTAATGACCCTGTAGGGTAGATATTTTTAGTCCCATTTAACAGACTAAAATGCTAAGCCTCAGAGAAATAACTTGCCCTGTGTCAGCTGGCAGGTAGGTAGTAGAGCTGGGGTCCGAATGATTGGACGGCTGACTCCAAAGCTCATGTTTTTCTCTGAATGTTAAGTGCTTTTTCAAGATAGCAATGCTCAGCCCATTTCTGGGTTCCCTATAGACTGCTTGACTTACTCCTTGTGAAAAGAAAAGGAATTAGACTATGTCTTTGTTGAAGTCCGACCCCTATTCTGTATCCCTATGTCCCTAGAGGAGGCCAGCCCCTCCCTGCCAGCATCAGTTTCCACGGTGCACTTGTGAAGGTGACCCTCTCAGTCTGGGAGCTGCAGCATCACTAACCGAGTTCATATATCTTGTACCAGCCAGGGAGTCGCTAAGAGGCATATGGAACATTCAAAGGAGTAATGGAGGAGAGTTTAATGAAGAAACCAGCTTACAGAGCCTGGGTAGGGTTAGGGAACCAACAGGGAATAGAAAGGCGCCCAGGGGACAGCACTCTGGGCCTGGAGGGGCAAACAGAGGGAGTGTTTTCTCAAACCCAAGGAGAACTGTGGCCCTGGGAGAGGCACTTCTAGACAGGAGCTGAGGGCATATTTAGAGGCATGTGGGGATGGGCATAGCAGGGGAATCAGTCCCCCAACTTTCCTCTTCTCACTCTGCGATCCTGTGCCTTGGCAAACGGGACTCACCCACACACACCCAAAGCCTGGAGAATGGTGCCTGGCACATAGTAAGGGACAAGTCAGTGCTGGCCATTATTCCCTCAGTGGTATCTGCATCCTCTGGTCTGGGGCCTGCTTGACGCTGTTTCTCCAGAGAATGAATAGAGAGCTCTTTTCTCTCTGCTGCAAACCATAGAGAGTTGGTTTGGAGACATGGAACTAGCTGCTGGAACAAAACCTGGTATAGTTCCTCGCCCACATAGTTGGCTGTGACCATGGTCAAGTTATGAGGGTAACTCCTGCTTGGTGAACTGCTGAGTTAAATGACTCCGAACTGGACTATCTTTCTGCTAAGAAATGTGGAGACTGACCCTGGATCAGGAGAGCTTACGAGCTGTTTGATCAAGAGATCAAGAGAGGATTTGTGCTGTTTTCTGCAGGTGCCTTCTGACTGCGGGACACCCCGGTTCAAACAGGAAGCAGCACAGGACGGAAGGAGAGCCACCGGGCTGATTATTTTCCATTAGCACACCCACCTGCCCTCCAGCCCCTGAGCCGGCTTCTCTCTTCCCGACCCTGCTCTGCGCTCAGTGGGGCCTGACTCCAGAGAACTGTATCACCCAGGTCTCCTTGCCAGCTGCTTTCCAGGTGGGTTTAGCAAAAAGGAGAACACAGCAGGAGGTCCAAGGGTGGGAAGAGAGAGAGGTTGGGTTATGTCTCTGTCCTGAGTCTCTAGCAGTGGCTGTGTCCCTCCATCACTGCAGTTCCCACTAGGCAGCCATCCTTCAAGGCTCCAGTTCCCAGTGGGCTCCTACTTCCACACATGACTTCCTCCTTGAGTCCCCTCAGCCCTAGCGTGGTATGGCTTCCTGCTGGTGGCTGGGCACCTCACCATCCTTGGTCTGTTCCCTCAACCTGGCCCACACCTGAATCAGGAGTCCTTTAATGAGAAGCATCTGTGAGGGCTTGTGAGCTGCCTGCTGGCTGACCCTGACTTACTCATAGCCTGTTCTAATCAACCCTACCTAGCAGGTGCTCAGCCAAGAGTCTTGAATGGAACAGCTCTGTGGCATTTTCAGTATCCCAGAGGGCATGACTCATGTGTTCTTATGTTAATACGATGCTACTCTCTGTGTGTGTGTGTGTGTGTGTGTGTGTGTGTGTGTGTGTGTGTTGCACGTACATGATGGGCCCTAAAACTTACTTCAAAGATGCAGGTATTCTACAGTAGATTTCAAAGCCAAGAGATATTAGAAAGGCCCATCAGTGTCATGCATGGCCTTGTCCTCCACAAGTCATCAGAAATATAATATATCTTGGTCATATTTAATCTTAGAGAGGTCCGAATAGTGAGGATTCACTCTCACTACATCTTGGGTTTACAGAATAATTCCAGACACTCAGTGTTTCTAGGTTTTTATTAGATGCTGTCCATTTTGGACTGAGGACTTCATCCCATTTTATACTGCCATGGTGTCAAAAGAGGAAAAGGAGACATTAGGGTCCTGGTGTCTTAGCCCCTCAAGATGCCATTGTGCAGCCATGACTTGTTATTCCTCACCCATCTCTCTGGAGGCTTCCTTGGCTGTTGTCCTTAACACTGGGCCGTACTTGAAGCAAAGTGAGCCGAAGGGAAAGTTGGCTTTGAAACTGTGGACTTATTGAGGTTAGAGTGGTTTCCTGTCCCCATTAAGAACCATATCTGTCACACACATTGACAGAGGATTCTGCTTCTCAGAGTTCTGCCTGGTAAGAGGACACGGAGATATATGGGATTCCCACACCCCCCAGTGCCCCCCAAGGAAATGAGTTATTCCCAGAAAGCTCCAGCTTCTTTAACATGGGAGACATATTTTGACGCACATGTCTTGAAGTCCGTCTGTCAATCTGGCTTTGTTTAACTTCCCTGAGAAGCAGTGCTATGGGAAAGACGGTTAAATGTTTCCAAAACATGTTTTGAAAAGAAGCCACCAGAAGGAGAAACAATTTGCCAAAAATAAGTCACTCACCCATCACAGAGCTTCTGTTGTTGTTTGCTCAAAAGAAATGAAAACCCCAAACCCTCAAACCCAAGTGTGGCCCAGATTTTATGGCCTGACCTGAGGAGTTTCATTTAGAAGGACATAACACCATTATTTAGGGCTCTTGGGGTTCACAGTGGAGAACAACGACCGCCAAGGTTATGGTGAGAGCGGCAAGCTGAGCTGCAGGAACCTTGGTGCCTGTTACTCCCCCTTCCTTTCTGCTCAGCTGTCCCAACCCCAATCTTGCTCCCTCTTCAGCTGCAAGCTGCAAACAACTGCCCTTGTTCTCAGGAAGCAGCGCGGACCCTTTCCCATTGATTCCAACGTGCTTTGCGCTTGTCGACCTTCTCTGATCTCAGAGTTATGACTCTGTCCCTTCTCTTTGGCAACTCCTCGGCCTGTCCTTTTGGGATTCAGCCTTTCTTCCGTTCTGATGCTCATCTGTACTTGACCCTTAAGTGAAACATCCCTGCTCCAGCCCTGGGTGTCTGGAACCTCACCATCTGGGCTCCCACGCTTCCTCCTGCCTCCACCAAGTGTGCGTGTGTGCATGTGTGTGTGTGTGGGTGTGGGATTGGGGTGGGGAGGGGTTAGCTTCTATTCTTGGCCTCAAAAACTATAATTGGCTCCCCACGATAAGAGAAATGCAAATTGAGACAATGAAATACCATTCACATCTACCAGCTTAGCAAAAATTAATTAAGTCTGATGACAACAGGGATGGTGAGATGTGGGCATAAAAGAACTCTGGTGGGAGTGTAAATTGGAACAGTCGCTTTGGAGAACAATTTGGCAATACCTACTGAAGTCGAAGATGTGCTCCTGCTATGAAATATCAATTCTGCTCCTGGGCATAAAGCCCAGATAAGCAATCATATATGTGTACAGATTTGTGTTGTGTATATATGTATAGTATACCTGTACAAGTATAGACACACATGGATGCACATGTATATATATATATACACACATACACAAAAGAGTACGGATCACACAGCCCACAAGCTGTGGTTTATGAATGTGTTCATGGAATTGAATACTATACTATGCAGAAGCTAATGTAAGTGTACTAGGCTTTTTATCAAAAGGTATGAATTCTAAAACATTGTTGAGTGAAAAAACAAGTTGTAAAAGGATATATGTGTGTGACATACATATACATAATATATATAGATGTAATTTATATTAAAGTGTAAAAAATTGATTTTTATTAATACACTCATGTTTATTAAAAAACAAAAACATACTTGGGAATGATCTAGGACAACTGTAGGTTAATAGTTCCTTTGGGGAAGGAAAAGGGAAGGTTGAAGAAATGGAACTATATCTGGACATTTTTATTTCTTTGAAAGGAGAAAGAAAGAGAGAAAGAGGTCTGAAACAAGTTTGGTAAAATATGTGTAATCTTGGTGATGGGCTTATAAAAGACTCGTTTATTATTTTCTTTATTCAGTATGATTGAAATATTTCCCCTTTACAAATTTAAAATAATAAGAAAACTATTTCTCGGGCTTAAATATTGTCTTGGGTAAGTGACACTAACTTGAAGAATCACAGAAATAGACTCTCAGGTGGGGAGAAGGACTTTGAGAACATCTGGTCAACCTCTGTCTGGTTCCAGAATCTCCTCTATGACTTGCTTAAGGCCTTGCTTAAGGCTTAAGGTCTTGTGAACCCCTGTTCTGACTCGGATCTCCAACCACTGGAGCTGCCCCCAAATGGACCTCTTGGAAAGTTATTGCCTACATTGAAAGCGGTCTCCTGCTGGCATCAGGCCATTGGTCCCAGGTCTGAGCCTCCACCCTCAAGATTCCCACCACAGTGGCCCTTGGAGCTGCTTGGAATCAGGGGCCTTGGGGCCAGCCTCGCAGGGGGCTAGGGAAGGAGAGGAAGCTGAGGGGGCAGGAGCTCACCCCCAGGCGTTCCTCTTTGGACAGGCTGGCTCGTGAAGGGACTTGCCAGGACTGGACCTCTGAGAGGAGGAAGCCCAGCTTTCAGGGCAAAATTCCGTTGACGAGCAACAAACTCTGCCCCTGCACTGCTCCTTTCCCAGGCTCACTTCCCCAAATGTGGGCATGTGAAAAGTTGCAGCCGCCTGGCCTGCAGCACCCTGGGATCTTTAAGACCAGGCCAGCAGAAGGGTGGGATCTGAGTCAGTGACTCATGGGGACCATCCAGGGTGCCCTCCTCTTCCCGGTCTTTTGTGAAGTCAGCTGGAAAAGGAGGTCACATGCCTGATTCCCCTCCATCCTGGCCAGCCTTAAAAAGAAAGTCTGCCTCCAAAAATAGCTTCCTCCGTGTCTCTTGTGCCCTATTCAAATATAGCCAAACTTTTGTGTCCTATTAAAATGTGGCCAAACTCAAGCCTAACAAACAGGTAGGAAAATATTTTATAGGCACAGTGAGAACCTACCCTCCATATGGCAAACAAAGCAGTGACTACCTGAATTTTTCAGGACCACCATCACTGTACTTTTGATGAGCTGGGGTTTTTTAATTCTAATATTTTTAGGTGCTTTTCTTTTTTTTTTTAAGGAGAAAATGGTAAAGGATTTGGTCCCCCAAAATTATCTGCCAGGCTGAGATCTGGAATTAGCTCAACTTTGGCCTAATTTCTTTTGTTCTAATTGTCTTGGAAGGAGAAGCTTGAGATGGTTGAGAACAACTGCAGGTTCTTTCTCACTGATGTCCTCAGTAAAGTAGGGAGACAGGTGATGGTACAGTGGCTGTAAGCTTGGCTGCTTGGTGGTCTCTAGTTATAGGTTCAGTTCTGTTGATCAATGATTGCCAGACCTTGTTTTGTGTAGGTTCCCCTGGGAGCTTGATGCAATGGGAGCCATGTCCCAGGTGCACCCTAGACAAGTGGAACCAGAATCTTTGGGAGTGGGACCCAGGCATCTGTACTTTTAAAAACTCTGCAGGTGATTCTAAACAGGGTGAGAATCAGTGCTATGCCTTGAAATGTGTGGGAGGTGTTCTTGGGATCCTCCTGGGTGTTGTGAGAAAGCGCAAACACCAAGGATTTCATTACATTCAAAATAACATTAAGAACACTTGAGGGTTTGCCATTAGCCAGTCACTGTCCCAAATGTTTTCTGTAAATTATCTAACTCAAATTTTAAAACAGCATGCTGAGGAGGTAGTTTATTTATATCATAGAAGAGGAAACTGACCTTCAAATAGGTTAAGGAACTTTCCCAAGGTGATGCAGCAGAAATGCCGTTCCAGGGATGCCGACCTCAGAGTCTGAGCTTGGCTCTGATGATATTTACTAAGGTGGGAAACTCTCTCTCTCTCTCTCTCTCTCACACACACACACACACACACACAATTTAGTAATATTTTCAGTAATAAGTATTTCTTAAAAAGGTCTTGCCAATCGATTTCTTTCCAGTTGCTCTTCAGGCATCTAAATTCTCAGGGCACCACAGTTCCTGAGCTTTGAGTATGAAAGTTTCGCTGAGTTAACATATCAAGGCAAGGGAGGCATCACGACTGGTATTTGGGTACAAAGGGTCAGAAGTTGCTTTCATCACTGCCTTCAACTGAAGGGTGGAGAAGACAGTGAGCTGAACACCCACTTTACTTCCAGAAGGCCTGGAAAGTTGAGGCCATTTCTCATTTTAAGACAGTGTTATGATGTAACGCAAAGGATGGATGAGATAAAGGTTTGTTTTAGTTTTTCCACCCATGAGCTGTGCAATGTTGAGCAAGTCACTTCCTCTCTCTGGGCTCAGAAAAGCTCTCATCTAAAAAAGAAGAAAACTGAACCATGTGTTTGCTAAAAGGCCTTTCAGCTTTAACTGCGATCCAAGGGATAAATATCATCACAGCAGCCTTCCCGATTCTGAGGTCTCAGCAGACTGGTCTGTTGCCACAGGTCCATTTATTCCCTCCTGAGCATCATATCTGCAGGACTGATGTCCGCAAGTGACTGACAATCTTGCTAACTTACAGTGAGGGATCCTTCTTCCCTTGGAAAGTTTGCATCTGCTATCTGGGAGGATCCTCTGCCCCAGCCCAGGGAAGGTGGATTGGAATTGGAAAGGTGACTAGGGGAGCATGGGGTCAGTCAAAGATAGAGGGACGGCCTCAGAAAACGTTTCCTCAGACCATGCTGTGGATATTGACTGCCCAGTGACCATTCCCTCTTTCCAGCAGCACCCCAGTTCCCTTCCAGGGATTTTTCTCTCCTCCGTCGCGTTTAGGCTTTGGGACTGGTTGGTCCAATACATCCCCTCTTATGTTATAAGTGAAAGGCTCTTCCTAATGGAGCCTTCCACTGAGAAGGAAGCAAATGACTTCATTTTGCTCCACTGCACTCTCTCTCCCAGGGCTTTGCTTCTTGAATGCGAGTAATGGCTGGAGTTCATTTATACAGGGGACAGGACCCAGCTGAGGCTGTGTAGTAGTTTCTATGACCAAGACCTTCACAGGTGGCCGGGGTCTCATCTGTTCCAAGCCTGGTTTGCCAGCCCCTGTGATCTTCTGTGCTTTTCTATATATTTTCTCTTCCAATAAAGCATACCCCATCCCTACCTCCCTTTTTTCCTGAAATAGTCCAGTGTCAGTGGCTGTGTTGCAGTCAAAAACCTTGACAGATGAAGGTCCTGGTTAGACCTATGGAGCCCTCCTTGCCTCACACAGGGTGCACCCCTCTAATGATGAGGCTCTGTCATCGAATTGTCTCTCTCTCCCCTGGGGGTCATGGGTAAACACTGCCAACCTCTGACCCTGCTGGTTTTCCTTTCTCCATGAACTTGGCCTCTTTCTGTTTATACAGAACTTTCCCAGGAAGCACATTTTCTAAATCCAATTGTATTTCAACCCTGTCACCTTGAAGGGAGCCTTAGGTGTTCCCAAACTCCTGGGGCACACACTTGCCGAAACTCTTTTAGGTTATTTTTTTCCCTTTTCTCTTAGTATAATAGCTAACCTCATCCACTTGTGCATGAATTTCACCAACCTAACTTTCCAAGGGCAACTGTCTTTCAAGTTCTTGGAAGTCAACTTCACTTCTATTCCTCATGTACCATCTAGATACTTAAATTTGTCTTGAAATGATTAATAGCCCTTTGAAAATTCTGTCTTCCATGCTTCGCCTCCTTTGTTCAAGCTCACGTATCAACTCTTTATTATACTCTGTGTCCCGAGTGACAAACTAGAGGAGGCAAAGCTATGAGAAGCAGGTTTCTTGCCTTTAAGGGTTTAAAACCTATTGGAGGTGAGATTTGTATACATGAAATAATTATAGGACAACCTATACCTCTGAGGACTCCCCAGCGGCCTGTGACAATGGTTTTCACACTGTGTCTCCGGAGCCCTCCTGTTGTGTGATGTGCGTCCCCCCCATACCTGGGGGTGGGGTGGTAAGAAGGGGCCCACCTGTCGTTCTGTAGGATGTCATTGGAACCGAGTTATCCAGCAGTTATCAAGGCAGAGCTATCTGCCTTGAGATAAACACAATAATAAGATGCTGACAATCTTGCTCACTTGTAATAAGGGATCTTTCCTTCCTGGGGAAAACGGTTTGTATCTGCCATTGGGGAGGAACCCCCTGCCCCACCCAGGGAAGGTGGATTGGAATTGGAGGGGCGGCTAGGTGAGCATGGGGTCAGGTCAAAGGCAGAAGGACAGACTCAGAGGACATTTCCTTGGACAAGGATTTGGGGACTGCAGGATCCAATCTTTTGTTGGTGTACAGGGTCCTTCTTGATCTCTCCATGGCTACAGATCCAGACCCATGTCCTGCTGCCCAAACCTTGGGGACTTTCCTGACTCCTGGGCCTCTGTGCTGCCCTGCCCTAATGTGTGCAGCTCTCTATGCTTTGTGTGCCTCATCAGCACCCCTGAAACCATACCCCATGTCAGTGATAAACTCTGAAGACAGAAACCATATTTTATCTGTATGGACCCCCAGTAACTAAGTGAGGACCTGGCACATGCTTCTTGAATTAAGAACTGGATTTCGAGGTGCCATCTGTAAGCATTATCAGAACTAGAGATGGGAAAGATCTTTACAGGCCGGGGTGGTCTGGGAAGACTTCCTTAAAAAAAAGTCAGGCTTGTATTAGGTCTTGGGAAATGTGGCATATTTAGATTCATGGAAAGGAAGAAGGAGGGCATTTCAGGCATGGAAAGCATCTCTGACCAAAGGCTCAAAGCAAGGTTTATGAATATCCCATAGAACAGTAAAAGCTGCAGGAAAGAATTGACAAGAGTATTTCAAATACACCTATGTCTGGACCCCACTGCCGACCAAATGAACCAGAGCCTCCGGAATGTGCCTGGGCCTTGGCACTTTATAGATTCCTTGATGGGTCTAGTGTGCAAAAGGGCTGAGGACAGTCCCGGGACCATCAAGTCATATAGAAGGGGTGTAAGAAAGGCTGGGTTTGAAGAATGGAGACTCCTGATGGAATCTCTTCCATTTTGGGCCAGGAGTTTTGGACTTGGGCCAATGCATATGAGGGTGCTTTCACCCTCCGGTGCTTTTCATGTTTCGCAAACTAGTTTTTATGGCAGGTTAATCTGGTTCAGATTCAAAATGAGGGGAGGGAGTGGGAGGCTTGGAAAAGCAGAGAGCAGGATGACACAGAGTTCCGGGAGAGAGGCCTGTGCTCTCCGGTAGGGGAGCAGAAAAGGGAAGATGAAGTCAAGAAATGTAGAACAGAAAGAATTAATGGAACATGGTGGGATGAAAAAGTGAGGACCTGTTTTCTAATTAGCTGTGGCAGCAATGAGAGAAATCTCTCTTTATACGGATAGTCCCAAAGTTACACAGGCGAGGAAGTGGGGAATGGGATCAAATCTCCACGCCCACACTCGTCCCTCCTCCAGAGTTCCTGGATATTAGGAACTCATCCCTTCCTTTGATCTTACCATCCTCTAAACTGTCATTGCATTCAGTTCCCTCATTCCTTCCTTGAGAAGCTTTCTGGAAGGGGAGTCTACACTGATGGCCTCACTCTCTCACCACCCACCCTCTCTCTAATGCCCCACAATCTGTCATCTACCCGAAATCTCTCTTCATGGTTCCCAGTGGTCTCCCACTTTCAAAAATCCAGTGACTTTTACCCCAAGCCTCATCTCACTCTACCCTTTGGCTGCATTTAACTCCTTCATAGAGCTTGACACTCTTGGCTTCTGGACCAGTGGATGCTTCACTCAGATGCTCTTTCTCTCATTTGCATTTTTTCCTTCCACCTGTGCCAGATTCACCCAGGACCCATCCTTGGGCCCTTTCTTCACTTTCACTCTCTCAGCACATCTCAACTCTTGCCCAGGTTTCAAATTTTCATTTCCAACAGGCAGCAGGATACCGTCCACCTGGATGTCCCATCTATGCCCCATACTCACCGCCATTACCATCGACAGTGTTTGCAAAGTCCTTTATTGCTTAGAAAGTGCCATACCCCCAGTGTTTCACTTGAGCTCCATCACCCTCCCATCCCTGCTTCTTTCACTTTGTTCTTCCCTGAATTTGAATCTTGGCTCTGTTGGTTGCTAACTGAAGCCTCAGTTTCCCAATCTTTAAAATGGGGATAATAATAATACCGGTATCATAGGGGTGTTGTGAGCGTTAAACAAGAAATGTGTTGATATGTGAAAAAGCCAAGCTCACTGTCACAGCCCTACTTCTTCCTTGAAGGCAGGATCTACTTTTTGTTTTGTTTGTTTGTTTTTCTCTCTAACCCCCAAAGGAAATCCTCCTAAAATAATGGAATGAACAAATTCCAAACACCAGAAAGAGAAGTTGCCTTGATTTGCCTTGATGATTTGAGTAAATTTTGAGGAAGTGACAAATTTCAACCAAACTGGGCCTGAGCTTATTTTTCTTTCAGAGTATCTTCTCAAGGGTCTGAGGATGCTGTAAGTGTTTTGGGTGAGGCGTCACTGGAAGGGCTGAATTTTTGACAAGGTTGACTCTGTGTGATGTACAAAGAAAGCAGTATGAGTGCCTTTGTTATTGCTGGCTTTGCATGTCAAGGCGAAGTTCTGTCTTATCAAGGGGTATCAAGTGTTTGTCAGCCTCTGAGTTGGAAGATTTGATGGCAAGGTTTTTACTGTCTAAGCTAGTCTACTACTATCTTGTCAGTTTTGATTTATGAGTTGTTTTAGATCTGTGAACTGCTGGGCAACCTGATCCATGACTTGCTACTTGGATTTCTCCCTCCAAATGTTTGGGTGGGGGGAGGGGAGAGACAGCTGTAAACTAATAAGGTCCTAAGGAATATGGTCAATAATCAGTTCCCACGACAGAGCTATAGGTGACTTGCTTGTTATGTAATGTTCTAGCATAACCGTGAAAAATTACTCAGCCTTTAGACCTAAAACGCATCTAGAATTAATCCGGAACTGTGAATGTCAGCTGGCCTTTCTTTAATGCATCATTCTTAATTTACCTTTATTTACAACAGTTGTTTGGAACATTGTAATCAATGCTTGTTGGACTTGGTTCCAAAAGAAGGTAACTGGCTGTTTTGTTTGAAATTCTTTGGTAGACATTGCGAAGGTATTGGATCAAGTGTGGTATAAAGTAAGGAAGTAGATGATATATATTTATTTATTTTTATTTTTTATTTCTTTTTGCTTCATGTGTGGGAAAGCAAAAGGCAGTTTTCCAAAAGCTGCTTAATCATATTCTGTGATTGTAGTTATGTATTTTTGCAATGTGGGTGGATTTCCAATGAAATTGACAGGAATACTTGGTATTGGTGACCAATGGACTGTGGAGATAAGTGAGCAGATGTCAGGGTAAGCTGCAAACAATTTAAGTTCCGTTTCAGTGACCTTAGTTATTCCTTGCATCAAGAGGCAAAATCTCATCCCTTGAATCTATGTGGCCCTGTGACTTGTTTTTTGAACTCATAAAATGCAGCGGAAGCTGTAAAACTCTGGAGCCTCTATGGCCTCTAATTCTTGAGAGGCCATAACAGCTTCAGCTCTTGTCTTCTTGGAACACCGCCCTGAGTCTGACACGTGAAGAAGCCACATGGAGCAGAGACAAGCCATCCCAGTTGAGCCCCCCTGGGCCCACCAGCTGAGAGCCAGCCTCAACCTGCAGAGATAGGACTGAGGCTCTATTGGGTCATCTGAGGCTGTGTCCAGCCCCAGTCAAGCTCCAGATAACTGCAGCCACATGACTGACCCCAGGTGAGATTGGGGGAAGAGTTGCCCTGCTGAGCCCAGCTCAGATTGCTAACCCAGAGACCCATGAGCAAATCAGAAAAATTTTGAAGCTTGTTTTAAACCACAAAATTTTGGGATTGTTTGTTACGTAGCCAAAGGTAACTGATATAGAGGAGAAAACTGAGAAAGCAGACAAATACTATTACTTTTAAATGGTAACTTTACTGAGAAAGAAAACCTAAAATACATTGGACAGTGACTTGTTAGATCCCAGAAGTTTAGAGCAGAAGGGACTTCCGAGGGCACCCCTCTGATGCTTCTGATTCTTTTGATTCCTGCCACTATTTTCATGGGTGCATGTTTTGCCATCCCTATGACATGAGCTGCTCTTGAGAGCTGGGGCCAGGTTTTCTCCTTCTTGGTGTCCCTCCAGAGAGCTCAGAGCCCAGGTCTTACACAAGCTCTCAGTAAATCTTTGTGGCTTGCTGGGTTATATGGGAAGTGGCAGGAAGGTCCTGGGGCCATGAGTTCCCAAGGGGTTAGACCCAAGTCCTGCCAGCTGCTTGGATTTGTTTGTAGTTTAGGTTTGTTAGTCATCGTACATACTTTTGCAGGGTGTGTTTTAGAGATACTGGGATTGAGATGCCCAGGATGGCCTGACTATGCACATTTGTAGGCTGGTACCCAGGAGGTCAGAGGAGACAATCTTTAGCTCTTTAGAACCATATTTTATGTACCACTTATTATTTTTTATAATGGTGGTCTTACTGATGCCTTAGTCCAAACAGATGGATCAAGTCATTTCTGTCATCTGTATCCATAAAGGACATTGAATTGAAACTCAGAAGTCTGGTCAGTTCAGAACCCAGAATCCTAGGCTTCAGGAACTTTCTACTAGAGGGACCCAAACTGCTGGTTTAACATACACAGTTAAGGAAAGTGTGACAGTCATCAGCTTGGGGGTGGTTAAGATTAACAGTTTTTCCAAGACTCTTGAAAAGTGTATTTAACTTTTCTAAGAACTTACATAGCATTTGATCTTCACTGCAGAGCTCAGGAAAAGAAAGGGTTACTCTCTATATTTCCAGGGCAAGAAAACAAGGAAGCAAGTGTCAGTCCTGGGATGAATCCCCAGACAATCTGGCCATCAGTTCAAGTTTGTTCCTACAGACCAGGCCGTCTCAGTGACCTGTAGAGGTGGCTTTGGACACTGACTCTATTACATGCCTGGCCAATTGTGTTATACTGAGTCTGGGATTTTGATTCTGTACCTCTGGTAGACGTGAGACGCACTGCCCATATGTCCTAGGAAGGGTTTGACCTTCAAGAAAGGATGTGCTGCCCAGCTATGAAATAGCCTCCAGCACTGAGCTCCTCCAGGGTCAGCCTCTGCTGCTGAGAGCTGCCTTGACCAAGGTCAAACCTTTCCTAGGACAATCTGTATCTGATGACTGAGCAAGATGGATTATAAATGTCTAGTCATTTTGGCAGAAGACTTAAGTAGACATTTCTCCAAAGAAGACATACAGATGACCAACAGGAACATGAAAGGATGCTCAGCACTGCTAATTATTAGAGAAATGCAAATCAAAACCACAATGAGGTATCACTTCACACTGGTCAGAATCTCCATCATCAAAAAGTCTACAAATAATAAATGCCAGAGAGGGTGTGGAGAAAAGGGAACCCTCCTACACTGTTGGTGGGAATGTAAATTGGTGCAGCCACTATGGAGAACAGTATGGAGGTTCCTTAAAAAACTAAAAATAGAGCTACCATATAATCCAGAGATCCCACTCCCAGGCATATATTCAGAAAAGATGAAAACTCTAATTAAAAAAGATACATGCACCCCAATGCTCATAGAAGCACTATTTACAATAGCCAAGATATAGAAACAACCCAAATGCCCATCAGTAGATGGTTGGTTTAAGTAGATGTGGTATATATATATATATATATATATATATATATATATATAATGGAATATTACTCAGCCATAAAAAGAATGAAAGATTGCCATTTGCAGCAACATGGATGGACCTAGAGATTATCATATTAAGTGAAGTAAGTCAGAGAAAGACAAATATCATATATCATCACTTATATGTGGAATCTAAAAAATAATACAAATGAATGTATATAGCAAAACAAAAATGGACTCATAGACATAGAACACAAACTTATGGTTACCAAAAGGGAAAGGGGTGGGGTAGGGATCAATGAGGAGTATGGGATTAACAGACACAAACTACTATATATAAAGTAGATAAGCAAGAAGGATATACTGTATAACACAGGAGACAATATTCAATATCTTGTAATAACCTATAATGGAAGATAATGTAAAAAAAAATGTAACTGAATCACTTTTCTGTACACCCAAAACTAGTACAATGTTGTAAATCAGCTATACTTCCATTTAAAAATAATGTCCAGCCAGTTTGGACTGACATGAGACCACTCTGACAAGCAGTATTTGATCTAGAACTTTTTGCCAGGTTGGTAGAAGCTTGGTCAGGCATGTCTGCCTTCTCCCTTTGTCCATTCTTGCTTCCGCCCCCTTCTTTCCACAGGTGTGGATCCCTCGTAAACATCCTGCCCCTCACACCCCATCTTAGCATCTGCTGCCGGAGACCTGGCCTGCGACAGTACCCTCTCTATTCACTCCCATTTGACAGATATCACTGTCGCGGTTTATAGGATGCAGAGATAGTCCATTGACATATTTTTTTTTTTTTTTAAATAGAAATACCTTACTTTATTAAAAAAAAATCAGGAATGGGATTTAAAATACTCTGCAATTCTCTTTTGTTCTATGGTTGTATTATATTATCAGTTTTTTTTTTTATTTTACAAATTTAATCAGTTATACATATACATATGTTCCCATATCCCCTCCCTTTTGCGTCTCCCTCCCACCCTCCCTATCCCACCCCTCCAGGCGGTCACAAAGAACCGAGCTGATCTCCCTGTGCTATGCGGCTGCTTCCCACTAGCTATCTACCTTACGTTTGGTAGTGTATATATGTCCATGCCGCTCTTTCACTTTGTCACAGCTTACCCTTCCCCCTCCCCATATCCTCAAGTCCATTCTCTAGTAGGTCTGTGTCTTTATTCCTGTCTTACCCCTATGTTCTTGATGACATTTTTTTCTTAGATTCCATATATATGTGTCAGCATACAGTATTTGTCTTTCTCTTTCTGACTTACTTCACTCTGTATGACAGACTCTAGGTCCATCCACCTCATTAAAAATAGCTCAGTTTCGTTTCTTTTTATGGCTGAATAATATTCCATTGTATATATGTGCCACATCTTCTTTACCCATTCATCCGATGATGGACACTTAGGTTGTTTCCATCTCCGGGCTATTGTAAATAGGGCTGCTATGAACATTTTGGTACATCATTGACATATTTTGATTGGCCTGTAGGATGTTTACAAACATGAGTCTAAATACAAACCTTGGGATATCACACATAAACTCTGAATCTCCAACTTCTATTTTAAGAAGTAGATGATATGGCAGCAGTGGCCCTTTGTTCCTGCCAGTATTGGTTGGAGCTGAGCAGTGGCTGCTCCCTTCATTGAAAAGAGTTTCTCCAGCTACTCACAGCCCCCAGAACTTCCTGCTGACTTGTACCTGTCCACGTCTTTCATTTATGTTACCTGTCTGACCCCTATTGACATCTGTGTTTTGCCCTTGACAAAGATAAATGGATCAAGAGGTGGAAAGAGGAATCTTCACCACCCCACCATATCTTACCCATCCTGCATGATCTGGGCCTTCAGTCATTGGATTCCCCTTAGTTCAAGGCCGGAATAGCCTTTTTCATGGACCCTGGGATTTTGTTAAGCAGTCAGGGTGACCACTGCTGGTCCAGCCTTGCTTTATCCTCTGCCACTGGCCACCTATAGCAGAAGGTATTTTCATCAGTGAGGTTCACATCAGATACCTCGCACACCATTTATTTCTCTTTAAAAATATAATTTTTCCACTAGAAAAGACATGTCCATTACTGAATATTTGAGAGAGGTGACCTTCCAAGGCTATTAACATTTTGCCAAAAATAAATACATCTCTCAGAGTACCCTTAGGTTAACAGTCAACCCCTCAAGCTAAAGGAAGAGAATAGGCAGGAACCTCTCAAATGACCCCCTACCCCCACCCCTCCCCTCTCACTACCAGTACTGCCTGTGGCCAGATGTCCAGGGACAACCAAAAGTCCCTTTGCCAGCCAAGTCTGATCCCTACCTCCCAAAATAAAAATTGCTGCTGCTGCTTTGTGGAGGTGGTAATTATAAGAGACCCAATTATATAGCAAATTATATATATATATAATATGTATGAAAGACTCAATTATATAACAAATTGCTTTGAAATTATTTAAATTGTGTATTGGCAGGAATCATATATTTGAATATAATGAGTTTCATTGATCATGAAAGTGTCTTCTCTGAGCTGATACAATAACTGCCTCTGTCTGCTGATTGCTGCTTGAAATACCAGCCAGCTGGAAGACTCCAAAAACTTAGATTGTTTGCATCCTATTCAGATACATAAGGGGATTGGCTCCCTTTGTAGCTTCTGTTCCTGGGTGATAAGGATCCCTAGAATAGATCCTTGGCCCCAACATGGGGCAGCCGCTCTGGCACAGCTTCCTGTCAGGGCAGGCAGGGCTGGTGCCCAAGGAATAAGTCTGGTGCAGGGCTGGGGGCCCTGCAGTCTGCAAGCCAGAAGGTCTCCTTGGCATGGGAAGCTGGAGGGTGCCCCAGACCTCCTGGCACTTACTTCTCTTTTTTTCCCCCACCTGCTCTGCCCACCTGGGGAAGGAAGAGTATGTCTCTTTGATGGGCTGTGTGCTGCGCTAAACTCTCCATGGCTTTCCTGAAGGCCTGGCATTCAGGGGCGGTGGATGCCAGGAGTGTGTTGGAATGTCCATTTGTCCTGCATGAATCATTAGTGGAGAGTCGCTGCAGGCTGGCACAGACCTGCCAGGTTGAATGCAGAGGAGAATTAGGAGGAGTTCAAACCCCTCAGCCCTTGAACTGGCTGCTCTCACACCCAGAGCACCTGCCCGGACCAGGAGGGGACCTTGGCAGCCAAAGGCATTTGGTTTTCTGAGGCGGCCTCAAGGAAACCTTGACAAATAAGGGTTACACTTTTGGCCACTGTGGTCTAGTTCAGGAATCAGCAAATTTTTTCTGTAAAGGACCAGATGGTAAATATTTTAAGCTTTACAGACCACAGATTTCCCTGCTGCTGCTGCTGCTGCTCCTTCTTCCTCTCCCTCTTCTCTTCCTCCTCCTCCCCTCCCTGCCTCCCCTCGCCCTCCCCTCCTCTGCTCCCCTCCCCTCCCCTCCTCCCCATCCTCCCCTCCCTTCCCCCTCCCCTCCCTTCCTCCCCATCCTCCCCTCGCTTCCCCTCCCCTCCCCTCCTCCCCCTCCTCCCCTCCTCCCCCTCCCCCCTCCTCCCCATCCTCCCCTCCTCCCCCTCCTCCCCCTCCTCCCCTCCTCCCCATCCTCCCCTCCCCTCCCCTCCTCCCCCTCCTCCCCATCCTCCCCTCCTCCCCATCCTTCCCTCCCTCCTCTTCTCCCTCCTCCTCCTTCTTTTTCTTCGTTGTTCCACATGTTAGCTCATGGGCAGTAATAAAACAGGCTTCAGGCTGGATTTGGCCCCAGGGCCATAGTAGCCTGCCCTGCCTCCTGTAATGTGTTTGGTGACAACACAGTGGATATTTTTGCTATCCACACTGAAGCCACTGAGATGTGATGGTAGGCACCCAGCAGCGAGTCTGGGTACCTTTTGGACAAAAAGGTACTCAGATCTGGATACCCCTTTTGGAAAATTGGACATGTACTGAGAAGTCACATGACTCCTTGGACCCTCTGACCAATCCCCCAGCCCGTGGAAATCCTGTTCTGCAGCACCGTCTTGGCAGTTAGCGCCCGCTGCCTGGCCTTTGGAAGGATGGTTCCTGTGTTCATGTGTGCCCAGGCTGGTCTCCCTGCCTCACCCCACACTCTCCAGCTTCTCTGAGAGACCCATGAGGGCGGCAGCAGCAGCAGCAGCAGCAGCAGCAGGTTTTCAACCACCTCATCCCCTGTCAGCACCCAGAGCAGTGTCTGCTACACAGCACAAATCATGTGTGACAGTGTGCATGCCTCATGGTCCACACTGTGTTCCATCTTTTTTCCCTTCCCCACTCGAATGTTTCCTAAGGGTGCTCTCTTGGTTCTGAATGTTACCCTGAACAAACCTGTTAGCAACATTTGCTATCTGCTCACAAAGCATGGAATGTGTCTGCCCGTTGGTTTGGAGGAAACCTGGAGCCCTTCTGAACCAGGCTGTGGCTCTGGCCTGGACAGTCTGCAGATCTGCTGCTTCTTGAGTTTCAGGATTGTTGGTTAAGAAGCCAGGATTTCAGCAGAATCAGGAACATTGACTGCTCCTTCCTGAGACCATGGTTACCTTTTTGGACTCAGAAGTATTGTGATTGGCTTCACCCTGTGCTTGCAAAAGTATTATATTTGTGTTTGAGCCTCAGAATATGGGTTCTTATTCAACTCAGGATATTTGGTTCTCTACCAAGGTAATTTAAGGATTACTTCCTCTCAGAGATTATCTTTTTTAAGATGGCAAGTTTGCCAGAATACTCTTGGGTGCTCAACTGTCTTGAGCAATAGATATCATGGACTCAACTGGCTTGAATAGAAAGGAACGTTATTATCTAATAACAAGAAGTCCCAAGGTAGGGCGCTACAGAGTTGTTTAATTCAGTAGATCCGGTTTGTCATTAAGGATCAAGTTCTTTCTTCTCTTGTCTGCTATACTTAGTGTGTTGTCTTTGTCTTTGCATCCGCTTTCCTCATGAGTACAAGATGGCTGCCATAGCTCCAGGTGTCACATCATCATGACAGTATCCTAGAGGAGAAAAGGGACTGCATGCATCCTTTTGGTCCTTCAGGAAAATTCTTTCTAGAAGCTTCTTATTTTTTCTCATCTTCCATTAGTCATAACCACATCCTGTGCCCATGTCTGAATGAATTTCTGACATGGACCATGAACCACAATTATAGGTTTAGACCAATTATGTCTCATCTTCTGGGGCTGGAGCCAGACTTCTTGGGAGCATAAGACCCTACTGAGGAGTGTAGCATGGCATCAGGATTCTGTTAGGAGGAAAGAGAAGGGGAGAACCCAATCAAAGTACTCTGTACAATAAAGATTCTCCAGAATCTTCCTTCTTTGAAAGGCTGAAGGACTCAGAGCCTTCTAAAGTTCTAAAAGAGAACTTTTAGAGAAGGGTGCTTGAAAAACATCTATAAGAATATCTTGAGCTATCTCCTTTTGCTCTATCTGGCTGTTAGGCAAGAACTATGGGTCTGTCCAATCCCACTCCTGACCCTTGGTATCATGGCTTTGAACATAGCCATGACAGCCATTGTTATTGAGCACCTACTATGTGCCAGGCATGGTAGGTGGGACTTTACACATAGGGTTTCTAATCCTGCAGCTACCCTGGGAGGGCTGCATTATTACCCCCATTTTACAGCTTGGGGACCTGGCACCCAGAGAAGTTCAGTAGCTTGCCTCTGACTGCACAGTCTGTACTTGGCTGGGCTGGGAGTCAGCAAGGACTGTTTGAGCTTCTGCTTTGACCCAAGCACTGTACTAGGTGTGAGGATGCAAAGAGGAATCAGATCTGGTGCCTGTCCTCAGAGAGACACAGCCCTCCCCTTTCTGGAGGGTCACCCTGGATAATGTATAGCTTTCGCCCAGCCTGGGAAACAACTTTGGGCTAATGAGGAAATGAGGCACTGTCAGGTGCCTTCTACCTGAAGCCCTCCTGCCTTCTGTGATGAAGCCCAGGGGGCCTAAAACTTTGCTGAATGACCTGGCAAAGGGAGTAGTAGTAACGTGGGCTTTGGTGCCAGACTGCTTAGGTTCAACTCCCAGATCCCCCACTTTCTGGCTGTTGGCAAGAGACTCAGTTCTCTATGCCTACCTTGTGGGCTGCGCTGCTCTGAGTTTAAAAGAAAGAAACCCTGTGAGAGCACAGAAGAGCTCGGTGAAAGTTAGCAGCTGTTATTACCCACTTACATTGCTCTAAAACGCACTGTTCTTATCAAGTAAAGGTTATCAGAGGCCCAGCCTCCCTGCCTCCGCCTCCCTGCCTCCTCAGTCTTGCAGCATCTCACATCCTCCCCCAGGTTCGGGCACAGTGTCCCAGGCTGCAGCTTGCAGACTGCTCCAGGTGGCCCCAGGCCGTTTGAGGTTCTTGATACGGGCACCTTAGTGTGAAGGGCGTTGTTGTCAGCCAACTCTCCCTGAAGCTTTAATTTCCTCCTTCGAGCCGGTTGCAGAAGGAGGGGATGGAACCGAAAGCGAGCTCTTCTCTGCCTCTCCGGGGAGGCCTTGACGGCCCCTTGGCTTCCCCAGGCTGTTTAGTAATACTGCCCCCTGTGCTGAGGGTCCCCCGGAAGGAGACGTGATAGCGCGTGGGCCGGGGAATCCTCGCGCTGGGCTCTTGTGTCTCGTTGCAGTCCTGGGCTGGGGCTCCGGGAAGTCCCTGGGCCTCGGTTTCCTCTCGTCTGAGCTGGGCGGGCCTTCTCGAGCCTGCAGTCTCATTGAAAAATCCCCTGGGGGGTGGAAACGAAGATGAGTGCCTGCGAGAAGAATCAGGGTAGCCCAGCCTTGCCTCCTGGGACACAGCCCATCCATCTGGAAGAAACGCTGGCGGTGCCTGCTCCCCGGAGTGAGGGGCCCCATCCATCTCTGGGAGATAATTAAAGCCCACAAAGCCTTGCTGGGCTCTGTCGGTGCAAGGCACTATTAAGAGCAAGATAAAAGCTGAGAGCCTTGATTGAACCTTGAAAACAAAGCCCACGTGGACATTTTTCTTGGCCAGGGTATCATGGGAGAAAGGAGAGTCTTGGGGAAGAAGGAGGAAGATGAAGAAGCAGAGAGGGAAAAGCAGTTTTTGAGACCAGAGACCATGAAAAAAGGCCAAAATGCTTTCTGATTTCCTCTTGGGGTGAAGAGGAACACGGGGAGGGCCCCGCGGCAGGTGTGATGACACCACACACTGCCCTCTCTCGTTTTATCTCCATTGCCCCAAACAGACAATCATTGTGGCCAGATTCCTACAGCGGGAGCTTGTTCAGAGGGCGATGCTCTGCTCGGCCTCTCCTTCCAGTGATGCCTAGCCTCGTGGTACCCCTGACCCAGGCCCCTGCCCCCTCCCTCTTCTGCGCGGCTTTGCTTGCCTGTTTGTAGGGGGCGGGTCTTCTTGGAAGTCAGCCTCAGATGGAGAGGCTTCCCTCTGGCCCTTCAGAACTTTATTGAGCGTTTGCTGTCTTTTTACTGCCAGCCTTTGGCAAAGCCAGCTCTCCGCTGAAATCCAGCTGAGGAGATCCGATTTCTCAAAAGCCATTTTGATCTTTTCACTTCAAAGGGAGTTCTTTTCACGCCAGAGCCCCAGTCTGGTGGCCCCGGACCTGCCCCTTTGGGCTGAAGGTGTGCACGGGGCCTCTGGTCTCGTCTTTACATACTGCGAGGAGAGCCCGGCATCCTGGCACTGGGGCCAGTGCGGAAAGCTTGTGAGGTAGCAGGATTTGTCCCCTGAGACCCTGGTCTCTGGCACCTGCAGGTGCCCTGGCTTTTCCTATCTCTGGCTCTGCCCCATTTATCTTCTGATTTTCAAAGTCTTCCTGCTCCCCTGTCAGCATCTTACCAAAATCTGCTCTGAGCCAGGGAATATAGCCAATATTTTATAATAAGTATCAATGGAGCAGAATCTATAAAAATTTTGAATCATATGTTGCACAACTGAAACCAATACAATATTATGAATCAACTCTACCTCAATTAAACAAAACCGCTGCTGTAAGGATGGACTTTCACTTTGGGGGTCTCCTCCTTCCTTGCTCCCTCTTCCACTCCCCTAGGGTGAGATGCCTGGCACATTTTGCATAATTATCCCTTTCCTGTCCATGACCTTCAAGAGACGATGAGGTCCTTGAAGAAAGAGGCTCTTCCTCCACCTATGGCCCTAGCATCGAGCACAATGCCGAGCACACGGTGGGCTCTCAACACACGTCCGATGAATTAATGCATTCCTTCCTGCAGCTCTTACCAACCGTCCTAGGATTTGGCTGAAGTGGCTCAAGGGCCAGCCGGCTTGGGGGAAGGGCAGGCTGGGGGCCAGGGGGCGTGGGGAGGGGCGTTCTCCTCTGCCACCGTCTCCTACCCACCAGGAAACTTCCAGGCCCCTGCTGTGTCTGCAGCAAGTTTTTACTTTGATCTGTTTTATATTTCTATACACATATATTAAATTATATATGTCTATCTCCTGTAATATACTTAATATACAATAGAGTATACATGTAGTAGTCATATTACATGTATGTATACGTAACACATCAAATGTAAAGGATAATATGGCATATATACGATACACAGACATACACATGCCCACGCATACGCACACATACAAGATAGTTTTGCCAAAAGCGTTCTGTTTAAAAAGATGTTTGAACACTAAGACCTTGAGTTCTTACTCAGCGGTCTTCTCTCTCCTAGAGGCATTTGCTTTTGAAGTCGTGGAGAATGGAAAGCTTTGTCCCAGTTGAAAGCATTTTAGGATTTTACTGACCTGATGGAGCCATTACTTTTTGCATAGTGACTTCTTTCAGGTCTACCTTCTGCTCACACCCCTGCTCCCCACATCAGCAGTCCTGGCTGGTGGTAAGGAATGAGGAAGGAATTGGATTATCGGAAGCCAGAAGGCTGTTAATGTCGTTTATCTCAGAGGAGAGTGTTTGTTGTGGCTGTTGTTTTGTTTAGCACTGGGCCAGCCGGGAGGCCGGTGTTGACTGGATTGCAGATGCAGGCCAAGCGCTAGCTTCTCTCGCTGGCCTGCTTGGTGGCAGCTGGTCTTATCAGCTCTTGATCGCTTTTCCTCTGAGCCACCTCTTTTCCCCCTCTGTACCTTAGAGTAATCACCCCAGAATAATCACCCCACCCTTCCTACCACGAGGGGTTCCCCCCAGGCCTGCTCTTCCTAGTGCGGGAGCCCGAGCTCTGGCCCTTCATTCCTTATCAAAATCCTGCTGGCCTCTGCCCCACGGTGGGATAGTGGCCAGGGCACAGAATTGGGAGCCCAAGAACCTGGTCTTGAGTCTTGAATTACTTACCAGCTGTGGGACCTCGGGTTGTCACACCTCCTCCAGACTCTCAGTTTCCCAGTCGGTGAGCGGAAATAATGTCTTCCTATCACCAGGTGAGGCTCATCTAAAACCCTACCTCAGTTTTTCTCAGCTTTTCCTGCAATTAGAATCTCCTGGGGAGCTTTTAGTACCCCAATTCCTAGGTCATACCCGCAAACAAATTAAACCAGACTTTCTGGGGCTAAGACCCGGCCATTAGTATTTTTTTAAATTACTCTTCATGTAATTCTAATATGCAGCGAAGGCCAAGAACCACTGTTTAAGGTCAAAGTCTTATGGACACTCAAAATACAAGTGGCTTCTGAACTTCGATCTAAAAGAGAATGCTTTCTATCTGAAAAAAGAAAATGTCTGTTAACTAATCTGCAGTGGTTCTCCTTACAGTTGGGTTCAAAACCTCTTTAAGGATCTCCTGGAAGTTGTGTATCCATTTCCCCAGGAAGGGATATACTCACAAAAATTTGCATGTAATTCCAGCATATAATACTACCTTCTTAGTGACATTACCTGCTACCCTGTCCAAAATTGCACCATTATTCCTGTCCACACCCACTCAATGTGGTTCTAGGACCACCTTTACTTAAGATACCCCGGATGGGACCCAGGAATTCTTAGAATCTCCCTGTTGTTCTCTCCTAGACCATCTACTTGCTCCTCTAGACCCTACCCTGCAGATGGGAATCTTATCTCCCTTCGCATGGCAGTGGTCTTGGGTAGAATCTCTAATATTCCAGAGAATCCTAGCTATTTTCCAAGTTACCTTGGGTGTGTGTGGGAATGCAGCTGTCTCAGTTGTGTGATTTGAGGGGCTTGGATTAAGATCCCCTATCTAATGGAAAGGTCATCTCCTTCCCTTGCCAATCGAGGTACTTGGAATTCCACCACTGTCCACCATCTTGAACTCTTCAGCACCCATCTCTAATATGATGAATAACAAAAACCACGAAGAGTGGGCATATTGGATCCCAGCTCTCTGCTCCAAGTTTTCTGTGGCTTCCTATTGCCTACAGGGGGAAGCATATCCCTATTTTTTGTTATCAAGAGGCTCTTCAAGATCTGGCTCACCTCTTGCCTTCATACCCACTGCCCGCACTACACACTTTAGCAGGACTTCACTGCACGTAGTTCCTGGAGCACTGCATACCATTTCCTTCCCTGGCATCCTCTGGGAGAGCTCTTACATCTCTTTCCACATGTCACTCCTCTCCCCGAACTCTCAGATGACTCAGAGTGCAAGCCAAGTCCTCATGTGGCCTCCAAGGCCCTGTGGGACCTGGCCATCACCCTCCTTACCTCTCTGCCCTCATCCCCTGCTGTTCCCCTCTGTTAGTTTCCCAGGGCAGCTGTAACAAAGCACCATAAATTGGGTAGCTTAAAACAACAGAAATTTCTCTCATGGTTCTTAGAGCTAGAAGTCCAAAATCAAGGTGTTGACAGGGACACGTTCCCTCTGAAACTTGAAGGGGAAGGATCCTTTCTTGCCTCTTTCTAGCTTCTGGTAGTTGTTGCTATTTTTAGCATTTGTTGCCTTGCAGCTGCAGCTCTTTAATCTCTGCCTCTGTCATCACATGACCTTCTCTCTGTATGTCTCTGTGTCATGGAAGGGCCATCTTCTTATAAGGACAGCAGTTATATTGGATCAGGGGCCACCCTACTTCAGTATGGCCTCATCTTGAATATTACATCTGCAATGACCCTATTACCAAGTAAGGTCATATTCTGGGATACTGGGGGTGAGGACTTCAAAATATCTTCTTTGGGGGGAGACATAATTCAACCCATAACACCCTCTCCTCCTTCTTCATTCTACTTCAGTCACACTGGCCTAGAGATAGATGCCAGATTTAGCAAATAAAAATACAGGACACCCAGTTAAATTTGAATTTCAGGTAAACAACAAATAGTTTGTTAGTATAAATATGTTCCAAATGTTGCTTGAAACAAATTTTTTTTTGCATAAATATGTCCCATTCAATATTTGGGACGTGCTTATGCTAAAAAATGTATCCGTTGTTTATCTGAAATTCAAATTTAACTGGGCATGTCGTATTTTATCTGGCAACTTGTATTCCTTGTTTCTTGAACACAACAAGCATGCTCCCACCTCAAGGCCTTTGTCTTGGCTGTTCCCTCTGCTTTGAACACATTTTCCCCAGTTCTCTGGGATGCATGTTCTCTTACTGCCTTCAGCAAGGCCTTTCTGGGTATCCCTTGCTCATACACACACCTTCTATCCTCCTTTCTTGCTTTTATTTTTCCCCCCCTTATCACAATCTAACAGGCTATATTTCACCTGCTGATTGTTTTTATTATCTATCAACCCCAGTAGAGTTTAAGCTGATGATCTTGTTCACTGCTCTCTCTCCAGGGCCTAGAGCAGTACCTGGCACATAGTTCAGTAAATGTTTATTGAATGGTTGAAGAAAGAAATCCGTTCACTTTCAAGAACTGGAGAGTGGGCATCTATGGGTTTTGCTAACCTAAGATCCACTTCCACTTCTGGTGAAAGTTTTCCTCCCTCACTCTCAGTTTAAGTAGTTTGGGAAAATCCTGCCTCAAACTCCAGATTCAGGTCCAGACCAATCTGTTAGTTTCATCCACTTGGTCACAGTCTTTGGTTCAGGGATGGGTACAGAGCCCGAGTCAGTCTCATCAAAGCCAGTCTCAGAGTTTCTGCTGGAACTGCTAAGACAGAGTATTCTCTTCCTACTGGTATTTCTGAGAGGAATAGGATGTCTGTCTGGAGCTGCTGATAGCCATCTCACTACCATAAAGGAAAAACAAGGGGTCAGATCCTGGCCAAAAACCTATGGGTGACCTTTCAGGCCTGACCATAGGCAATTACAAAGGCTTCACGTCAACTCGGTCTGCTATAAGAGAATACCACAGATTGGGTGGCTTGAACAAGGCATACTTGTTCTCACAGTTCTGGAGGCTGGGAAGTCCAAGATCAAGGTGCTGGCAGATTCTGGTCTTGGTGAGGGCCTGCTTCCTAGTCTGCAGACAGCCGCTATCTCCCTGTGTGCTCACGTGACCTCTTTGTGTATATGCATGTGTTGAGAGAGGGGGGAGCCCTGGTGCCTCTTCCTCTTCTTATAAGGACACTAATCCCATCATGCGGGGCCCACGCTCATGACCTAACCTAACCCTCGTTACTTCCCAAAGGCTCTACCTCCAAATGTTATCAGATGGGGGTTAGGGCTTCAACATAGGAATTTAGGAGGGGGGCATAAGTATTTAGTCCTTAACACTTTACCTGGCAGGCCTCACAGGGGAAAGCTGTCCTCCCCACACCAGCCAATGCATGGTAGGCTCTGAAGGGAGTTGCAGTCAAGGACTAGGTCCCATGGCCAACCTAATCTTATACATAACTGCATTCTTGGCCCAGGCACCTCTGTCAGAGGCCTCTTTACTGGGGGTTGTGCAGAGGACTCGGCTGAAACCTTCTTGTGGGGGAAGTTGGGGGAAACTTGCAGATACTTTCTCTACTCTGACTCATCAGTACTGAGGTCTTTTCTCCTCCTAGGTATCCCTACTCCCCCTCACCCCAGATCCATAGAAAGGCAGGAGCTTATTGTTTAGGGCTCCCTCAGCAGTAAGACAATTCCCCTCATCTGTGCTGATACATCTGCCCCTCCCCAGGTGCGGTTCCATGGAACATTGCGGGGCCAGGGCTTTAGCCTCTTCCCTATACTATGGGAGTAAGTAAATGAAGGCTTAATTGTTACTTTCCTTTTGCCATGTTGTCTTTTTTTTTTTTTTAAGGAATTTTGCTTTTTTAAAAATTTATTTATTTATTTATTTATTTATTTATTTATGGCTGTGTTGGCTCTTCGTTTCTGTGTGAGGGCTTTCTCTAGTTGCGGCAAGTGGGGGCCACTCCTCATCGCGGTGCACGGGCCTCTCACTATCGCGGCCTCTCGTTGCAGAGCACAGGCTCCAGACGCGCAGGCTCAGTATTTGTGGCTCACGGGGCTAGCCGCTCCGTGGCACGTGGGATCTTCCCAGACCAGGGCTCGAACCCCTGTCCCCTGCATTGGCAGGCAGATTCTCAACCACTGCGCCACCAGGGAAGCCCCTGCCATGTTGTCTTAATCGACTACCTTGACAGTTCGCAGATCAGCTCAGCCCTTGATAAACAGTCTGCTTGAAAAGGAGCCAAAATAGAGGAAACAGAGACAGAGAGAGGGTGACTGAGTCTCTATAACATCATATGGGCTCCTCTAAATCTAGCTCTGCTGAAAGCCAGTGTGACACTTGTTGGGCCTTTTAGTCATTGAGCAGCAGCAAATTAGATGTGTTTTTGTGTCACTGAGTCCTTAGCCAAGTACACCCTCTTAGTGACACCATAGTGGGCCTCAGAAACTGCTACCCCTGGGTTCCTATTCTGCCTTGAACTTGCCTTCATCGTGGTCCAGATCACCTTGTACTATTCTGTGTCACACGCCTGCCTCCCCAAGGGACATCTGCTCTTAGAAACCCGGGGATCTGACTTCTCTCTCTCTCTTTCTCTTTTTTAATCTCTATACTTCATATATGCCTTTGCACAGAATCAGACAAAAACCTCTGTAGAATGAGGACTTAACTGAATAAAACTGTGGTGGACTGTGTATAATTACTCAACTAGGTAATTATAAACAGGATGAAAACTCCTCTTAATATTTTAAAAGTATACATTAAAAACATTTTTTATCCCCTTAGAAAATCAAATCTGTAATTGGAGATAAAATCTGTATTAGTCATTTTTGCTGCATAATAAATTACCCCAAAACTCATCAGCTTAGAATGACAAACATTTATTATCTCAGTTTCTCAGAGTCTGGAATCAGGTGCAGCTTAGCTGGAATACTCTGGCTCTAGATCCCTCATAAGGCAACAATCACGGTGTTGCTGAAGCTGCCGTCATGTCAAGGCCCAAGTGGGAAAGGATCCAACTGCAAGCTCATTTGTGGGGCTGTTTGCAAACCTCAGGTCCTCACTGGCTGTGGGCTAGAGAAGTGAGTTCCTTGTCACATGGGCCTCTCCATAGAGCTGCTCACAATTGGCTGCCTCCAGAGTGAATGAGAGAGCAAGAGAGAGAGATCCAAGATGGCAGTCACAGTGTTTTTATAACCTAACCTCAGAAGTGACATCACAACACTTTCCCCATATTCTATTTGTTAGAAACCAAGGTCTGCTAAGGTGGGAGAGCCGAGTTCAGGACATTGGTCGACCAGAGACCTCCCAGCTCCACGTAATATCAAATGGTGAAAATCTCCCAGAGATCTCCATCTCAATGCCAAGACTCAGCTCCACTCAACGACCAGCAAGGCACAGTGCTGGACACCCTATGCCAAACAACTAGCAAGACAGGAACACAACCCCGCCCATTAGCAGAGAGGCTGCCTAAAGTCATAATAAGGTCACAGACACCCCAAAACACACCACCAGACGTGGACCTGCCCACCAGAAAGACAAGATCCAGCCTCATCCACCAGAACACAGGCACTAGTCCCCTCCACCAGGAAGCCTACACAACCCTCTGAACCAACCTTAGTCACTGGGGGCAGACACCAAAAACAATGGGAACTACGAACCTGCAGCCTACAAAAAGGAGACCCCAAACACAGTAAGTTAAGCAAAATGAGAAGACAGAGAAACACACAGCAGATGAAGGAGCAAGGTAAAAACCCACCAGACCAAACAAATGAACAGGAAATAGGCAGTCTACCTGAAAAAGAATTTAGAGTAATGATAGTAAAGATGATCCAAACTCTTGGAAATACAATGGAGAAAATACAAGAAACGTTTAACAAGGACCTAAAAGAACTGAAGAGCAAACAAACAATGATGAACAACACAGTAAATGAAATTAAAAATTCTCTAGAAGGAATCAATAGCAGAATAACTGAAGCTGAAGAATGGATAAGTGGCCTGGAAGATAAAATAGTGGAAATAACTACTGCAGAGCAGAATAAAGAAAAAAGAATGAAAAGAACTGAGAACAGTCTCAGAGACCTCTGGGACAACATTAAATGCACCAACATTCGAATTATAGGGGTCCCAGAAGAAGAAGAGAAAAAGAAAGGGACTGAGAAAATAGTTGAAGAGATTATAGTTGAAAACTTCCCTAATATGGGAAAGGAAATAGTTAATCAAGTCCAGGAGGCTCAGAGAGTCCCATACAGGATAAATCCAAGAAGGAACATACAAAGACACATATTAATCAAACTATCAAAAATTAAATACAAAGAAAAAATATTAAAAGCAGCAAGGGAAAAACAACAAGTAACATACAAGGGAATCCCCATAAGGTTAACAGCTGACCTTTCAGCAGAAACTCTGCAAGCCAGAAGAGAGTGGCAGGACATATTTAAAGTGATGAAAGGGAAAAACCTACAACCAAGATTACTGTAACCAGCAAGGATCTCATTCAGATTCGACGGAGAAATAAATACCTTTACAGGCAAGCAAAAGCTAAGAGAATTCAGCACCACCAAACCATCTTTACAACAAATGCTGAAGGAACTTCTCTAGGCAGGAAACACAAGAGAAGGAAAAGACCTACAAAAACACACCCCAAACAATTGAGAAAATGGTAATAGGAACATAATGATAATTACCTTAAATGTAAATGGATTAAATGCTCCAACCAAAAGACATAGACTGGCTGAATGGTTACAAAAACAAGACCCGTATATATGCTGTCTACAAGAGACCCACTTCAGACCTCAGGACACATACAGACTGAAAGTGAGGGGATGGAAAAAGATATTCCATGCAAATGGAAATCAAAAGAATGCTGGAGTAGCAATTCTCATAGCAGACAAAATACACATTAAAACTAAAGATTGTTACAAGAGACCAGGAAGGACACTACATAATGATCAAGGGATCAATCCAAGAAGAAGATATAACAATTGTAAATACCTATGCACCCAGTATAGGAGCACCTCAATACATAAGGCAAATACTAACAGCCATAAAAGGGGAAATCGACAGTAACACATTCATAGTAGGGGACTTTAAAACCCCACTTTCACCAATGGACAGATTATCCAAAATGAAAATAAATAAGAAAACACAAGCTTTAAATGATACATTAAACAAGATAGACTTAATTGATATTTATAGGATATTCCATCCAAAAACAACAGAATACACTTTCTTCTCAAGTGCTCATGGAACATTCTCCAGGATAGATCATACTTGGGTCACAAATCAAGCCTTGGTAAATTTAAGAAAATTGAAATCATATCAAGTATCTTTTCTGACCACAACGCTATGAGACTAGATATCTATTACAGGAAAAAATCTGTAAAAAATACAAACACATGGAGGCTAAACAGTACACTCCTTAATAACCAAGAGATCACTGAAGAAATCAAAGAGGAAATTTAAAAAATACCTAGAAACAAATGACAATGAAGACATGATGACCCAAAACCTATGGGATGCAGCAAAAGCAGTTCTAAGAGGGAAGTTTATAGCAATACAATCATACCTTAAGAAAGAAGAAACAGCTCAAATAAACAACCTAACCTTACACCTGAAGTACTTAGAGAAAGAAGAACAAAAACATCCCAAAGTTAGCAGAAGGAAAGAAATCATAAAGATTGGATCAGAAATAAATGAAAAAGAATTGAAGGAAACAGTAGCAAAGATCAGTAAAGCTAAAAACTGGTTCTTTGAGAAGATAAACAAAATTGATAAACCATTAGCCAGACTCATCAAGAAAAAAAGGGAGAAGTCTCAAATCAATAGAATTAGAAAATAAAAAGGAGAAGTAACAACTGACACTGCAGAAATACAAAGGATCATGAGAGATTACTACAAGCAACTCTAAGCCAATAAAATGGACAACCTGGAAGAAATGGACAAACTCTTAGAAAAGCACAACCTTCCGAGACTGACCCAGGAAGAAATAGAAAATATAAACAGACCAGTCACAAGCACTGAAGTTGAAACTGTGATTAAATTGAAACTGTGATTAAAAATATTCCAACAAACAAAAGCCCAGGACCAGATGGCTTCACAGGTGAATTCTATCAAACATTTAGAGAAGAGCTAACACCTATCCTTCTCAAACTCTTCCAAAATATAGCAGAGGGAGGAATACTCCCAAACTCATTCTATGAGGCTGTCATCACACTGATACCAAAACCAGACAAAGATGTCACAGAGAAAGAAAGCTACAGGCCAATATCACTGATGAACATAGATGTAAAAATCCTCAACCAAATACTAGCAAACAGAATCCAACAGCACATTAAAAGGATCCTACACCATGATCAAGTGGGGTTTATGCTAGGAATGCAAGGATTCTTCAATATATGCAAACCAATCAATGTGACACACCATATTAACAAATTGAAGAATAAAAACCATACGATCATCTCAATAGATGCAGAAAAAGCTTTTGACAAAATTCAACACCCATTTATGATAAAAACCCTACAGAAAGTAGCCATAGAAGGAACTTTCCTCAACATAATAAAGGCCATATATGACAAACCCACAGCCAACATCATTCTCAATGGTGAAAAACTGAAACCATTTCCACCAAGATCAGGAACAAGACAAGGTAGCCCACTCTCACCACTATTATTCAACATAATTTTGGAAGTCCTAGCCACAGCAACCAGAGAAGAAAAAGAAATAAAAGGAATCCAAATTGAAAAGAAGTAAAGCTGTCACTGTTTGCAGATGACATGATACTATACATAGAGAATCCGAAAGATGCTACCAGAAAACTACTAGAGCTAATCAATGAACTTGGTAAAGTAGCAGGATACAAAATTAATGCACAGAAATCTCTTGTATTTCTATACACTAATGAAAAATCTGAAAGTGAAATTAAGGAAACACTTCCATTTACCATTGCAACAAAAAGAATAAAATACCTAGGAATAAACCTACCTAAGGAGACAAAAGACCTGTATGCAGAAAACTATAAGACACTGATGAAAGAAATTAAGATGATACAAACAGATGGAGAGATATACCATGTTCTTGGATTGGAACAATCAACATTGTGAAAATGACTGTACTACCCAAAGCAATCTACATATTCAGTGCAATCCCTATCAAACTATCAATGGCACATTTCACAGAACTAGAACAAAAAATTTCACAATTTGTATGGAAACACAAAAGACCCCAAATAGCCAAAGCAATTTTGAGAAAGAAAAACAGAGCTGGAGGAATCAGGCTCCCTGACTTCAGACTATACTACAAAGCTACAGTAATCAAGACAAGATGGTAATGACACAAAAACAGAAATATAGATCAATGGAACAGGATAGAAAGCACAGAGATAAGCCCACACACATATGGTCACCTTATTTTTGATAAAGGAGGCAAGAATATACAATGGAGAAAAGATAGCCTCTTTAATAAGTGGTGCTGGGAAAACTGGACAGCTACATGTTAAAGAATGAAATTAGAACACTCCCTAACACCATATACAAAAATAAACTCCAAATGGATTAAAGACCTAAATGTAAGGCCAGACACTATCAAACTCTTAGAGGAAATCATGATGAACACTCTATGACATAAATCACAGCAAGATCCTTTTTGACCCACCTCCTAGAGAAATGGAAATATAAACAAAAATAAACAAATGAGACCTAATGAAACTTAAAAGCTTTTGCACAGCAAAAGAAACCATAAACAAGACGAAAAGGCAACCCTCAGAATGGGAGAAAATATTTGCAAATGAAGCAACTGACAAAGGATTAATCTCCAAAATTTACAAGCAGCTCATGCAGCTCAATAGCAAAAAAACAAATAATCCAATCCAAAAATGGGCAGAAGACCTAAATAGACATTTCTCCAAAGACGATATACAGTTTGCCAACAAACCCATGAAAGGATGCTCAACATCACTAATCATCAGAGAAATGCAAATCAAAACAACAATGAGGAATCACCTCACAGAATGGCCATCATCAGAAAATCTAGAAACAATAAATGCTGGACATGGTGTGGAGAAAAGGGAACCCTCTTGCTCTGTTGGTGGGAATGTAAACTGATACAGCCACTACAGAGAACAGTATGGAGGTTCCTTAAAAAACTACAAATAGAAGTACCATATGACCCAGCAATCCCACTACTGGAGATATACCCCGAGAAAACCATAATTCAAAAAGAGTCATGTACCACAGTGTTCATTGCAGCTCTATTTAGAATAGCCAGGATATGGAAGCAACCTAAGTGTCCATCGACAGAAGAATGGATAAAGAAGATGTGGCATATATATTCAATGGAATATTACTCAGCCATAAAAGGAAACGAAACTGAGTTATTTGTAGTGAGGTGGATGGACTTAGAGTCTGTCATACAGAGTGAAGTAAGTCAGAAAGAGAAAAACAAATACCGTATGCTAACACATATATATGGAATCTAAAAAAAAAAGGTCACAAAGTACCTAGGGGCACGACAGGAATAAAGATGCAGACCTACTAAGAGAATGGACTTGAAGACATGGGGAGGGGAAGGGTAAGCTGGGAGAAAGTGAGAGAGTGGCATGGACACATATTCACTACCAAATGTAAAATAGATAGCTAGTGGGAATCAGCCGCATAGCACAGAGAGATCAGCTCGGTGCTTTGTGCCCACCTAGAGCGCTGGGATAGGGAGGGTGGGAGGGAGGGAGGGAGACACAAGAGGGAAGAATTATGAGGGTATGTGTATATGTATAGATGATTCACTTTCTTATAAAGCAGAAACTAACACACCATTGTAAAGCAATTATACTCCAATAAAGATGTTAAAAAAAAAAAAGAAACTAAGGTCTGCCCCATACTCAAGGGGGTTATTATACAAGGGCCTGAGTATCGGGGCAGGAATAATTTGGAGCTGTTTTAGAGGTTGCCTTCCACAGTCCACCCTCTGACCTCCAATGGTTCACAAGCCTCCCACGTGCAAAATACAGTTCTCCGCTACCGAGGTCCCTAAAGCCTCATCTCATTACATCAGTTAAAAGTCTAGAATTGCATATAAATCGTTCAGGTGTGGATTAGGCTCCTCAAGTGTAGACTCAATCTATAGACCTGTGGAACTGAAGAGATAAGTCATCTGGCCCCCAAATACCCAACCTACAGGAATATATTGTTGGTCAGGAATGTATTCCTGTTTAACAAGGTGGAAAATTGGAGGCCTAAGGACTCATTGGACCATAGAAATTCTAAAAGCCAGCCAAGCAAATGTTGGATGTTCCTTGATTAGAACCCAAGTCCTGGGGTTATTTCTCCATGGCTCGTGGGTCCACTCTCTGGGCTATCAATTCTGCCCTCTAGATCATCTTTACTTTTTTATGGAAGGTAGTAGTTTTTTGCAGCTGAGCAGCTCTCTTAGCTTGCTTCCTGCCAATAGCATTCTGGGAGTCAAAAAGCATCTCCTCATTCTGTTCCATCTCTGTCTCCTGCAGTCCAAGTTGGCGATGTTTCCACAAATACGTCTTTTAAGAAACTTGTAGGTCTCCTGTGAAACTCTTGGGGTTCATTCCATTAGGCAAATCCATACTTACAAATTTTTTTGAGATAAACCCCTTTGTGATGGCTGAGGTCCAATACCCCTAACTTCCTAGGGACCCTGTAGTTTGATTGAGAGGATTTGTGAGGCACACCCTTAATATCTTATGATATTATAAGAAATATGTGTTTGGTCTTCATCCCCAGCTCCTGGCCAGAGCTCCACAGAACACTGTAATGTCCTAAATGATGATAGCATTAGGAGCATATTTTGTTTATTTGGATTTTGTCCCTGGCTCCTGGAACAGCTCCACAGTGCTAAAGGTAAAAGGAGACTCCTTTGTCATACCAAGTCCCTTTCAATCACACCTGAGTTTATGTTAATGAGACAACTTTTGGAAAGCCCCTAAGGATGGCGGGGTGGGAGGCTGGTTGCCAGGGGAACCAACCATATGCTTAGAGAACTGGGACTTTCAGCCCCACCCCCTGACCTCCAGGGGACACTAATGATTTAATCAATCATGCCTGTGTAATGAAGTCTCCATAAAAACCCTGACTAAAGGGGTTCAGAGAGCTTCTGAGTTGGCGAACACATGGAGGTGCTGGGAGGTGGAGCCCCTGGAGAGGGCATGGAAGCCCTGTGCCCCTTCCCACATACCTTGCCCTCTGCATCTCTTCCATTTGGCCCTCCCTGAGTTGTGTCCTTTCTAGCAAATAGGACAGACTTGAGATTGGGGTCTGAAGTTGGGGGCACGGGGTGGGGCAGTCTTATGGGGCCAAGACCTTAACCTGTTGGGACTGTGCTAACTCCGGGCAGTTAGTGTCAGAATAGAGTTAAATTGTAGGACACGCAGTTGGTGTCCTCTGAGAATCAGAGAATTTCTTGGTGTGGAAAATCCTGCACATCTGGTGTCAGGAGTGTAAGTAGAGGGAAAGTGGAGTTTTTCCTTTCCTCTTTAAGGGGGATTTTATAGACTCTGAGGCACCACCTTTGATCTTTCTGAGGTTTTAAAGTTTTACTTTTACATCCTCAGTTTTATCTTTAGACCCTGTTTTCCTAGCAGTGCCTGGACTTGGCATTTGCTTGGAAGTCATTTCTGAATTTTAGCGTTGTTTGCTGTCTGGAGAAGGTGAAAAATTTTAAAACCTGTTTTGTTTTGTTTGTATGACAGTGTTTTCCTCAGTTTATTTCTCTCCCTGTGCATTTTACTATAAATATCAGCAAGAGACCAGGTGGCACATCTATCACTTTGGAAACACTCCTTAACTTGAATGCCCAGTTCATTAGGCATATTTTTAGTTTAAAATACCTGCAGGTAACAGTGTTGCTAAACTTTGCCATTCTATAATAAGTTTTCTCTTCCTGCAGTTTCCAAGAGCATGTTTCTCATTTCCTTCTAAGCCTTCATCAGCAGTGTCCTCAAAGTCACGATTTCTACTAACAGTTTATTCAAGACAACAAGGCTTTCCCTTAACACACTCCTCAAATTCTCCCCAGGCTCTGCCTACTGTTAGGTTCCAAAGCCACTCCCACACGTGTTTGTTAGAGCATCACCCCACTTCCAGGAACCGAAATCTGTATTTACCCTTTCCACATCTTACCTCCAGAGGCGACTATTCTAATGTATTTAAAGAAAATCACTTTGTGAAAATTTCTTACAAGATTATACTCGTTTTATGAGTGTAACTTTTTACTTTCCTAAATGGTATTGTTTTATATATCTTCTTCTGTTTCTCACTCTTTTCAACCGTCCCTAAGCTTTCAAGAGTCATCCATGTTTTTATGTGGACATCTAGTCAGTTGCTTCCAACTATATGTAGTACACCATGGGTTATACCCCTTCCCTCCAAATTTTATCTGTCCAGTCGCCTAGGGGCGGGTGCCCAGATTACCTCCAACTTCACGCCATCATCCCAAATAATGTGCCATGAGCACCTTAATTCATGGTCCCTTATTAATCTGTGTGAGTATTTCCTTGGGATATATGCATACCCAGAACCAGAATAATGATATGTAGGTTACACACATGCTTAATTTGACTAGGAAGTGCCCAGTTACTCACAGTAAAGCTGCACTGGTCTCCATTCCCACCTACCATGCATAAAGGACCCTGTATCTCACCTCTAAGCTGACACTCAATATTATCATCCAGTTAAAAACATTTTTTTCCAGGTTATTTGTATGAAATCACATCTCATTAATATTTTGATTTGCACTTTTCCCAACAATTGATGAGTCTGAGCATCTCTTCATATACTTTTGACTTCCCTCTTCCAAAGACTGCCTGTTTATATCCTTGTTTGTATATTCTTTAAGGTCAGAGACCAGGTATAATTTCTTCTGTGTTCTCCACTGCTCCCAGAACATTGCTGGACCTTGACTGATGATTGATGAGAAGGTCAGTGTGGCAGTGTTATTTGAGCTTGTGGATTTTGAGGACCCCCCCCCTTTGCTCTACAGAGCCTGAGGTGTTTGCCTTCATTCATTCAGAGCCCATTTATCAAATGACCACCCCGTACCAAGTCTTGCTGTGTAACTCTCCCTTCCGGCAAAGCCCAAATGATCCCTCAGTCACTCTATCAATTCAATAGAAGAATGAAACAGGTCACACTGGTCATCTGGCATCAGACAGACTCTAGTAACATTTTAAATGCCCTTTTATAGACTCTAACATTCTATGATCCTCTGATTCTAACTTATTGACTGATTTTTCCCCCTTTTATTGTTATTTTTAACTGCCATGTGCCTAAAGCAAGGCAAGACCCAAGGAATTTTGGTGATGTCTTAGCACATCAATAGGAGAATCAAAACAACCTTTTGTTAAATTTCTCTGCTTGTGAAGAGCAATCCCACATCTTAGTGAACTATCAGTGCTAAAAAATATGAATTTCATAGTCAAAAAGTAAACTCCTCTCTTACTGCACTCTGTAAAGATCCAAGTCCCAATATGACAACACTTATCTACATTTCCAGAGAGAGGAAGTGTCCTCATCCATGGCTTAACTACTCCCACGCCCACCCACCCCACAGCAAGGTTAGGTGCCCAACTCTGTTAAGTCTTGACTGAAGCATCTCCACCCCATATTGTAATTATCTGTTTATTTGCTCTTCCTCCTCTAGATTTGAGGAACATTGGACACACAGATTGTCTTATTCATTTCTTTAATTTACTGTTCTTAGCAAGGCATTTGTCACATAGTACGTGTTCAATAAACATTTATTGCTTGAATGAATGGATGCATGAAAAAACATTTATTGAGCACCTACTTGCCATGTACTATGCCAGATGCTGGGAATTCATGGATGGATAAGACACAGTTTAATTATAAAATAGTGTGAACAGTGGAAGGGCACCATGTCCTATGGGGAGATGAGCTTCAAATAAAGAGGGGATGCATTTGTAGCACTCATCTTTCTCAACTCCAGCAGAGTCCTTCTGCCCTTGAATTTTAAATGTGGCTTGTATCTTAATTGCAAGAAATAGGCTTTCTCTGGGTGGGTATGTGTGTGAGAGATGTGGATGTGGACGTAGATGCTGCCTGCCTGTCTGACTGTGCCTGCCCCATCCTAGCCTGGAGTCAGTATAGGAAGGTTCAAGGCTCTTTGCCCACCATCCAAAGGGGCTTGGTCAAATGGATGGGGCATGTGTGCAGCCATCTGGGACTGTGGTGCAAACATGAGCCTCACAATACTGGACACTTAACTCCTTTGGTCTGTGATCCAACAATTGGGAAAATCCAAGTTGGCCCAGGAGGGAGCTTTTCCAGCTCACTTCCATCCCCAATCCATGTCAATCTTCAACTCTTTTGGCCAAGCCAATGGGACCTGGGTCAAGTTCTGTCCAAGGGATTGGGGTTTGAGGGAGACTTAGACAACTTAAGTTTGCTGTAAGGTCTAGTTACATACTGCTTGGAAAACATACAAGTCAGAGCTCTGAAGAGACCTTGTCTCACTTCATATCAGACCAGCAGGAAGGTTTCAACAATGACTCCTAAAATGGCCAATAAGCGTGGGGCAGAGTCAGGAAGTGGGCTAGATTTGGCATTATGTATTCTGTGGAAAAACAAATACCCATTTCTTTGCTCTCATTTTAAAATTTACTCCTTATGAAAAGCTTTCTTTGTGAAGAATCACTTAATAGTTGGTATTTGATCAAGCGAGACAAATTTGAGACAAATCTCTAAAGAGATTTCCTTTGTCTTCCTATCTGTGGACTTTGGCGAGTCGAGTCTGATACAAAGCAATCTTCAATAATTTTTTTTGCATTGATAATCTACAGGGAAGAGTTCTTTTATCTTTATTTGCTCCATGATTTTAAAGCACTTGCTCAATGTCCACAGTGTGGGTGTCAGTTAAATGTATGCAACTCCTGCCTTGTCATTCTTTAAAAAAAATCATTGGACTATTTTGCTCGCGCGTAATTGTTAGCTCTACCTTTCATGTATGTGACCACTTCAAACCAGGACCTAGTGCATATGAGTTTCCTTTTTTCGGAAGGATTATGTAAGTTTTTCCATCATAAGCCAAAATAGTCAATAGCGGATGAATTGATGAATGCTGCCACTAACAATAATTGGGAGATGTCAGGACAACCAATAGATCAGTGTCGGCAAACTTTTCCTATAAAGGGCCAGATAGGAAATACATTAGGCTTTGTGAGTTGCATAGTTCCTGTCATAACTACTCACCTCTGCCTTTGTGAGACCAACACAGCCATAGACAGTATGTCAATGAACCAGCATGGCTATATTCCAAAAACTGTATTGACAAATACAGGCAACAGGCCAGATTTGTCCTGTAGGCTGTGTTTGCTGATCCCTAATCTAGAGTAAGTGATAGAAACAGATAGTTTTAGCTACAAAAAATATCTAGCCTACCCCACTGGCCTTTGAAGCCCTGCTTTTAAGCTGACTCTTAGCACATAGCCCCTGCTTCCAGTTTTGTGTTTTTTGAACTTTACGTGTATAAGTAGAGTGAGGGGTTCAAGTGAGAGTGTTTACAGAGGTATTCGATGACCAGAAGCTCTGAGTGGTACCCTGCCCTCGCGTTTTCAAGGGGAAGCCTCTTGTCCTGTGTTGGCTGGGCTACAATCATGGGCTGAAATAAAAAAGGGCTTAGAATGGAAACCAGACCTTTCACAGAGGATCTGGGTCCCCCAGGGGAGTTGGGATTTGCTGCTTGGGGAAAAAGAAGCGACATGCTTCCAGGAGTCAGCTAGGAGCTTTATTCTCTAGTGGCTCAGAGATGAGCAAGAAGAGAGACAAGTTTCCCCCAAATTCTCCTGGGTGCAAAGTCGGTTCTGGTTTTGGAGAGGTCAGTATCACAGCACAGCACCTAGGCGTAGAGTCCCAGATTCGGGCTGACGATTTGTATTTCATTTGTACAGAAGCTCTGGGGGCAGTTTGGGGCTCTCTGCAGCTGCTGACAGATGTGATCCACCCATTGCCATGTGGACTCCTTCTAATATTTCAGCATTTGCTGAGGCAATGATTTCACTGTCTGCGTGTAATTTCAGAGGGAAGCAAGGAAAACCTGAAAAGAAAGGCAAGAAACTGAAGCTCAGGTATCTTTCTCCTGGAAGAGGACCAATAAATCCTTCCGCCTTGAGTAGATCTGTAATCTTGTTCTTTGTTCTATCATTTTTTTCTCACGGCTGAGCAAACACAAGCCATCGTTGAGGTCCTGGCTCTGGAGGCCTCCCGAGTGAGCAGCATCTGTTAGATGGAGGAGTAGTTCCTGCTCAAGATGTTTTCAGAGGGCTGACCCAGCACTGGTGTGAAGGCCATCAATTAGCCAGTGGGAGAGGGGAAGAAAGAGGCGGCCATGAGGTTGGTAATTACATACTATGGTGCCAGTGACCTCCAAGAGCAGGTGGCAGGAACAAGTGAAATGCCAGGCTCTGTCACTCAGGATTCATTTTCCCTCTTGTGTTTAGGCCTGAGGCCATGCTCATTGATCTGGAAGAGACTGTCTACACCATTTTGTTAATCATAAGGACAATAAGAAAGTAATGCATGTAATATAGAAGGGTATTTTCCTTTTTTTAAGTTGCTTAAAAGTTCCTATTACATCTTTAAAACCACATTTCCCTCTCTCTCTCTTTATGTTTGTGTATACACACACATATATATACATATGTGTATATAGGTCAGGATCTAAATCTACAGCATGAGTTCAATATTTACTGCTTTCACAGAACTGGCCTTTGTTAAGGGCTTTGCAGCCCTAACATTTCCTTTTCTTCAAAACTGCCTTCTTGTGCAGAATTCCTGTTATTCCTATTTCACAGCTCCGGAGAGGAGGGCCCAGAAAAATGATAAAACACACTCATGCCCGGAGAGCAAATCTGGTGACTAGACTTCAGCCTTGCCGGTTCTGCTGTCAGTTTCACTCTGAGCCATGCTTCATTTCTGTCACCTTTGTCCCTGGTGTCTCTCTTTCCTGGAACCCAGCTCTACTTTTGGCCTTCAGTGGGGTAGGGAGGTGTGTGAGTTGTGCTGGGTGCCTGTGTTCAGGCCTGAGTGGCCCAAAGTCGAGCGGGGGAATGGACAGCAGCACATAAGAGCTCCATTTTCCTTCACTCTTGAGCCCCGTCAGACACTTCTTAAAATAATAGGCCCTAATGTGCAGTTGATTCTGGGACAGACAAAGGTCTTGGCAGAAGCTGAGGTTACTTTCCAATTTCACTGAGAGTATACAATGACATTTTGGAACTTTAAATCCTAGCACTCATGACCCTCAGCATTTTCTTTTTCCTTTTTGTCACTCTTTTCTTTGACGACCAAGTCATCTGTTCCTTCAGCTTGAGACTATGTTTCTGGTGATAAGAAAAGACAAGATATCAGAAACCCCAGAGGTACCAACTACCTACCCTTCCATGTTAACAACTTGCATTTCTACTCATTGGTTTATAGAGAAGTAAATACCTCTTTCTCACAGCATGCCATGGTGGGGGGAGCTTTGTGTCAAAGTAGCCAGATCAAACTGTAATGAGCAAGCATTCAAAAAAAAAAAAAAAGGTTAAATTGACTTTTTAGAGAGAAACAGGCCATTCCTCAAAAACCATTATAGAGTCTGTCATCCAGAATATCCCTAACCTGTTGACCTCATTTACAGATTTCATGAAAAATACATCATCATAACATTGATGTATGGATGCTGTAAGCATCCAATTTCTTGAAGGCATCTGTACCTGTTAAGGATGCTGGTCAGGCACTCAGAAGCACAGAGGCTATATAAATGAGACGCAGCCCCACGGAATATAATACACACAGATGCTTTTCTAAAATGCACTCATATCCATTTGAAATAGGCAGTTTGGCTCTCTACCTTGGCTCTGAATGAAATAATGTTCCGGGCGGGGGAGGCAGGTAATAAAAGCGAGGATTGTGAAGTGTTACTGGCAGTTTTTTTTTTTCATTTTTACTGCAAGCTGGGCATACATCTGTCCCCATTGTCAGAGTGTTGGTGTTGTTTACATGTGAAAGACAAGGAAACAGGAAAGCTTATTCAGTTTTCTTGGCCGGGGAAACACCATTTCCCCATCATGAATCCCAAACCACATCTTAAGTAGGAATGAGGTGGCACACCATGTCAGATTTGGTCAGATTTGGAAGGTTTCTTTGGTACTGTGCCCATACCCTCCTTGCAACGTTGAAATACCTGGTGATAGTTGCTATTAGAGCGTGATATCAAAACAAACGTGGTCCTTTCTGCCCCACTAGGTTTTAGTTGGCTGGATACTGAGAAAAACTGTGAGGTCCAGCCTTTGACAGTCTGGAAAACCATTACCAACTTTTCTCATCCTTCAGGGGAAATAGAAAGTGGGTGCAGTAATTTTGGAGGCAGAGGGACAGTTGTTCAACTCCTCTGCCTTGGGCAGTAATGCAGGTAGAAAGCTTGATTCTATCCATCTTTATCCATCTTTATCCACTGTCAGTCTTGATTGACAGGACAAAGCTCAAAACAGGGAGGCGAGTTACTCTCAGAGCGACTCTCATACGTATTGGATGAGGAGCAAGAAGGAACTCGTAACCCTTCCTTGTGCTTCTGAGAAAAACCAGCCCAGCCCTTTCCGTTGGAGGTATTTATTGGGGGAGGGGGGGATGAAGCTGGAAGGGAAATGTACACAAACACGCACACCTCAAAACAAATCTAAAATGCAAGAAGGGACTTCAGAGGTGGGAACAGGGGCTGAAATCCCAGCTCAGAGCTTGCAAATACTCAGCCGCCAAACAGCAATCCTCTGTGTGCCCTGTCCTCATTTATAAGCGGCCAACAGAGCAAATGCAGGTGATCTGGGCTGATGCCGCGGAGGCCTCTCAGATGGCCAGGGCCCCTGCAAACTTATTCATTGCCTCATTAAAGCAATTTCAAAATCAATTCGGGATTTGACAAGCCATCAGGACATTGTTGCTTCTCCGTGATGGGAGTGACATGTTAACAGCAATTAGACTTATGCACGCGCGCATTGGAGCCTGCTCAGCATATTCTTTATTAGAAGAGCCTAAAAAGCGTTACTATAATCATCTAACCTGGGGTCATGGACACATGCTCTATGATCTCTGCCTCTGTCGGCAGAGCCCTCGGTGATATTTTGCCTATTGTCCGTAGAGATTAAAAGGAAGAGCTTACCCCAGATGCGATATTGGAAAATCAAAGGTCAGAGTAAAGCCTCTGGTAACCTCCATGTTTTTAAATACAAGTTGTAGGAGCAATCAGATTAGCATGAACAGATATTGCTCCTTCTAACAGATGGAGCAGGATTCTTATTCAAATGAAGAACGGGCTATAGTCATTTGATGGCAACATTTTTGGGGCAGGAGTGGGGATGCTCATATCCCAAGTGGGTTTGGCCAGCCCTCAGACAGTGAGGATGGCAAAGCCTGGATTCCAGTTAGGCAGAGGCATAACAGTCCTTTATTTCATGGAAAACCAGTTCCTTCTCTAATAAAATCAGCTGATCTGTTTGGAACGGCCCCTTTTGCAGCCAGCTCTCTTGGTCAATTGTAATCATCAGTGGTAGTTGTTTTCCCTTCTGCTTTGGGAGCCCAGCAGAATCTACCGAAAGAGAGTCGTGTAACCTGATTTTCCCAAGACTTGATCAGCCAAATGGGATCCAAATAAGTCTCAAATCTCACTGGACCCCATTTATTTTGGGGGGAGGGTTCCATGAGGGAGTGTCTCATGTGCCCAAAGACAATTCCCTCCTGGACTTCTCTTCTGATTCCTGCTTTGATGGCTACCATCTGGGAGTGGTTTTACGTCTAGTGTCAAGTGTGACTAAAGCTACATCCTACAACAACCCTTCAAGTAAGTAGAGTCGGCCCTCTGTATCTGCTGCTGGTTGATTCCGCAGATGTGGAACCCATGAATGTGGAGAGCTGAGTGTACCATGTTATTGTATATAAGGGGCTCAAGCATCCTCAGATTTTGGTATCCGTGAGAGGTCCTGGAACAAATCCCCCTATGCTGCCCCTTGAACAATAACTGATCTGCACCCAAGGGGGCTACCTCCCCAAGCTCCCAAAGTTGCAGCGTCTTCAATGTTCCAAGTAAATGTTTGCTGACTGACTGATTAATCGACTCACTGAATGGATGAATGTTGATTGACTTTATGATGGCCAAATTCATGCAAAGTTATATAATATTTCAAATTCCAAGATTTATAGGTACGGTTTGCTTACAATGACCAGTCTATTTAAAATTGCAAACAACCCTCAGCCCTATAGCCCGTATTCCCCTTCCTTGCTTTAAGTTTCTCTGTGATGCTTATCACCACTGACGTCTGATATATTTTGTTTGTCTATCTCTCCCACTAGAATGTAAAGGCAAGCATTTTTCATTGCTGTGGTCACTGCTTCAGTGATAGAACACTGAATATCACTTCAGTAATAGCACTGTTTCAGTGCTACAACAGTGCCTGCAACAAACTGGGGTCTTGACAGCTGTTGAATAAATGAAAGAGTTATGTACTTCAGGCATAAATGGGATTGGGGCCGTGTCCTCTCTTTGTTTCAGAAATATATCCATAGACCTATGTGCATTATTGGTGAGAAATGCAGCATGAAAGAGCTGGAAGGAACTTTTGCACTTTTCTTATCCCCTTTGTCCTTTTCAGAAAAAGTCATTTGCTACCCACACCAAGATGGTAGAAACAGAGCTAAAACTCCTTGTTGGGCAGCCTTCCTACTTCATATCCCACCCAATTAGTATGACCAGATCTAGGGATTTCCTCTTCCACTTAGCTCTTTATTAAAGGTCTTCTCAGAAAGCCCCCAACTGGTCTGATGTTTCCCCCACCCGCACTTTGGGTTGCTTCCTGGTTGGCTGACTGCAGAGGCTTTAGAGGGTCCCTGTTGTTTTGTTGGATGGGGGTGTGTGTGTTGCTAGCTTTTGAAGCAGGCCTGCTCATTGCTGATTTCCTCTAGGCGTTTGTTTTTGAAGCCAAAGCTTCAAAGGCAAGCAGCATCTGAAATTCCTCAGCTATTTATCTGGTTGGAGAAGCTAGATGGAGACCCTCAAGAAGCCATTTGTTACTTTCACTGGGTTCTGTAGATAAGCAGGAAGCCACCATTTGGAGGATGAGCTGACACCTGCCTTGAGGAGCAGAGTCTCTGCAGAGGATCTGCTTGGTGTAAATTTTTTTTTTTTTTTTTTTTTTTTTTGGTCGCGCTGCAAGGCCTGTGGGATCTTAGTTCCCCGACCAGGGATCGAACCCGTACCCCCTGCAGTGGAAAGGTGGAGTCTTAACCACTGAGGGCTAGGGAAGTCCCTTGGGGTGAATTATTTTGACTTGCAGTTTCTCAGAGAGAGGCTTTAGAAAAAAAGTGTGGAAATTACCCTTGTATGTGTGTGTTTGTGTGTTGTACATACATGTGTTTTTTTTGTTTGTTGTTTTGTTTTTTGGATGGTGGGTACGTAGTCAAAATGTTGAGAAGAAATCTTGGCATTTCCAACCAGTACTAACAGAACAGCAGTTTTCAAAGTGTGGCCCAGGGACCCCTGGGGGCTCCAGAAACCTTTTCAGGGGTTTTGTAAAGTCAAAACAGTTTTCATAATAACACTAAGACTTTGCTCTTTTCACTTTCATTCTCTCACCACCAGTACTGAGGAGTTTCCAGAAGCTGCCCGACATGTGATGTTGCAACAGAATGAATGCAAAAGCAGATATGAGAAACTGTCTCCTATTAGGCCAGACATAAGGAGAATTGCAAAAATGTAAAACAATGACCCCTCTTCTCATTTATCTTAAGAAAATGTAGCATGTAGCTACTTTCCATAAAATTATAGTTTTATGTTAACATGTAATAAGCTTATTATTTTTAAATGAACTAATAATTTTTAGAAATTTTCTTGTTTTAATTTCTAATACAGTAAAGACTGATACATATATATATTTCTCTCTCTCTCTCTCTCTCTCTCTCTCTCTATATATATATATATATATATATATATATATATATATATATCTCCCTCTAAAACAAAAGGAACTTTCAGATCCTCAAAAATTTTTAAAGAGTAAAGAGGTCCCGAGACCAGAAAGTTTGAGAACCAAAGTAACAGAGCTGTTAGAACTCAGTCTGAATAAAGCAACAGAGTATCATATATTTCAGAACTAGAAGGATCCTTGAAGGGTAATCTGGCTCAGTCCACTTCATTGCTCAGGCAGGCTAAGTATTATCCCTTTTCACAGATGAGACAACTGAGACCCAGAGGGTTCACAGACTTTCCCAAAGCTCTGCGGCTGTTCAGTACAGAGATAGGAAGAGGAGAGAGACTGGGACAGGACTGGGACCCAGGTCTTATTCTTTCCGATGCAGACATAGTTCCACCCAGTCCCCCGCACTGCCAGGGACATGAATGGTCCTTATTAAGAAAATATAAACCAACAAATAGAAAAACCCATCTTCTTCCTTATGTCTTTTTGTTTGGCTGTAAGTTTGTCTTTGGTAAGTTTGTTCGTGAAGGCTCTGACAGTGCTGGAAGGAGCCATGTATTTGCTTAGCTTATTGGGTTTAGAAACTGTGGGCTGAAGTTGGTGATGTTGACAATGCTGGTTACAGTTCTCTCAAGGCTCGACTTGTGGAGGATCTGCCTCCAAACTCACTGGCATGGCTGTTGGCAAACCATGGCTGGCTGTTCACCAAGAGGCACGCATTCCTTACCACATGGACCTGACCTTGGGGCAGCTCACAGGATGGCAGCTGACTTCCCTCAGAGGGAGTAGAGTAAAAGGGGCTCCAAAATGGAAACTACAGTCGTCTTGCAACCTAGTCTTGGTAGTGACACCCCATCACTGTGGCCATACTTTAATTTTCAGACTCGAGTCACTAGGTCCAGCTCACATTCAAGGGGAGGGGATTACCTACAGGCCTGAATACCAGGAGGCATGAATCCCTGAGAGGCATCTTAAAGGCCGCCTACTACAACCTCTAACCTAACATCTGATCCTCTCATTCATTTAGTGAATCCACATCATCACACAGTGCCTTCTGAGTTTAAATAACTTGTGCTCACTGCCTCTGGACGAGTCTAGTACAGAGGTTAAGAGCACAGACTTGGCAGCCTGTCTTCCTGGGTTTGAATCCTAGCTCTACCCCTTGATAGCTGATGAGCTTGAGCAAGCTACTTGTGACTCAGTTTCCCATCCATAAAATGGGACTGATAACAGTTGCTCCTTGATGGTGGTGGTTGTGAAGATCAAGTCAATGTGTAATATGGAGTGTTTAAGACAGTGGCTGACATAGAGTAATCGCCATATGGGTACTTACAGTCATTAGGGCTATGCACCAGGCGCATTACATCAATTATCTTGTTGCTAACAATATTCCCATGAAGTAGGTATTTTCACTCTATCTGACCAATGAAAAACTAAGGCTTAGAGAGTTTAAGTATCCTGCCTAAGGTGTTATCTGGTAATTGGTACCCTGGTAATTACTGGGATTGGGATGCTTTACCAGGTTTGTATCCCCCAGTTCTGGCCTTCTTCTACTTTGTTACATTGGGGAATGTACCATGGAAAGAAAATGGCCACGTTAGATTTCAGGGAGAGTAAATAAGAACATACTTAATATACTGCTGATATAATTACGAACAAAAAGGAAGATGCTTTTTGATCATCCCTATGTACACCAATGGGAGTTTTTCTGGGACTAAATTTTACTTTGAAAATAAATGACTGGTAGCCAGGCAGACTCAAAAATAACCAAGCACCGTAGGCTATAATTGTTTACCATTATAAGGATGATTTTCTCATCCTTTCCATGGTACTTACCTTGCAATTAAATGATCAATTGTTATCCTGTAAGTAGCAAGTATGCCCATGAAATTTGTGACCTGGAAAATCAACCATTATAAGAGTGGAAGTGTTAAATGGTCTGGAAATGATCAGGGCCATCAAATCCACACCAGTGGGAAACCTCCTCCCTTTGACACATCTATCAAGGCCCTAAATTCAGAGATACCCAAGTAAATTCCTAGGCTGTGAATTGGCACCATCTGCAGGCCTTTCCACGTGGGAGCTGGAGCTGCTTGGGGCCGTGTCTCCTTCCAGGCTGGGAACTTCTCCTTCGCACTTAGGGAAGGAGGTGCAGCTCTTTAGAGCCATCAGTAAAAACTCCATAATCAACTCTCAGGCCAGTGTATGAGTAAGCAAGGCCAACTGTGGCCCCCTGGCCCACTGAGTTGTTTGCTCTCAGCAAAACTGGGCATGTTTCCCTGTGACTTCCTTGTAGAGAGAAACTTCAGGGAAGGCAAATGTCTGTGGATGTGTCTTGGGGAATTGAGTCCACACTCATTCTAACATCAGTGCAGGCAGACCATACTGGGGAGGGGCAGCCACTGCTGATCTCTACATCTTCTCTGAAAAGAGATAATTAATTCCACAACTGCTCATTCGGGGGTAAGGAAGAAGGGTAAGATCAGTTCCTCTTCCTTAAGAACTTGCATCTTTACTGGGGATTTATAATAGATTCACATGGGCCAAATAAATTATGTTACAGGGGCAATGGGACCCTGTCAACAGTAACTGGGAATATCAGAAGGCTTGGAACATGCACGCAAAGTCTAGTGGGAAGGGTAGAGTTTGAGCAACTAAGCAAAGAGGAAGGATAAATCCAACTTCTTTAGCTTTCTAGGAAGTGAATATACAGATTTCTGTAATCTGCCTTTTTGAGTCTCAGATCCTTCCCATAGAGAAAGCTTCGTGTAGAGAAAGTGGACAGGCTTTGGAGTTGGGCAGACATGCCTAAAAGTCCTGGATCTGCCGCTCACTAGCTGTTGGGACCTAAAGCAAGCAACTTAATTTCTTTGAAGCTCTGTTTTACCACCCACAAAACAGGAATAGTAAAACCTATGGAGAGCGATAATATAGACTATATGAAGACATATGGACTTACACATAGTAGGTGCTCAATGAACATTGCTTCCCTTCCTTTGCACTGTCCCTTCAGATTCTTTCCTGGACCGATTAGGCCTGCAGACCCAGCCAAGCCAATCCCTGTTTCCACATCACCTTGTGCCAGTCTTAGTCTCTTGAAACCTTTATCGAGGCTTCCACAAAGTGCCATCTCCTCCACAAAGCCTTCCTCACCCCTTTCTGTCATAAGGGATTTCTCCTTTCTTCATACTCTCCTAGCCACTCTATCAGGCATTCATCCCACTCTCCCTGCATATTTGCTACTAGAATGACTTGGGCACATGCCCCATCTCCCTTGCCAGGAAACAAGTTCCTTGAGAGCCTTGGTCATATCAGGTTTATCTTTCTAGATCCACAATACCTAGCCCAGTGCTGAACCACAAAATGTGTTCAGAAAGTGTTTATTGCATGACCAATTGAAGCACTGAAAAGAAGGGCAGAAGGCAATTCTGGAAGAGAAGTCAGAGCAAGAGCAAAGGCACAGAGGTGTGCATGGCCACGGCACGTACAGGGGCCCGACATCAGCCTGGCTGAGCGCAATGGTTTGGGTCAGGGCAGGTCAACTCTTGGCAGCTTGGGAGCTTCAAGGCATTTGTCCCAATTCCTCTTCCCCAGCTGAGCACATCACCTCCTTCACTGCTTTTGAGGTTGACTTGATAGAAATCTGAGTCTAGTTCACTTTAATGTACTTAAAACTCAAACTGGAAACTCTTTCCTGCAGAGACAGTTATATCAGCTCTCTGGATCAGAGGGGACTATATCTGGGTCACAGTTTTAATTAGGACAGTCAACTCTAACGGAAATGCTCTCAGAGGGAGGTTGGGTGTGCCCATCTCTGCCAATTAGGAAGCATATCCGGGCTGCCCGCAGTCATAGGTGCAGCGTTTGTTAAGTTCCCAAATTAGTTCACCTTGCAGGCCACTAAGTACTCGTTTGTTCATAGAATTAAAACTCAAGAGAGAGACGAATGGAGCTGCCTGGCCCTCTGCGGAAGGGTTCAGTTTCCTCTCCAAAGCCAGGGCGCTTTGAGGGAAAAATTCTAAAGTAGACCCAAGACTACCAGAGGGGGAGAAGTGGAGAGGAGGATGGGTTTCACCACTTAAACTAGAAGTAGAAGAACTGACTCCACGTGATCAGGCCGAGAGAACACATTTGTGTTGAGCATCATATTATCCGGACAGAAAGTACCTGGCTCTTTAAAATTCTTCTTTGATCTTTCACAGGCTCACAGCATTTTCAGAAGGGCCTTTAGCAGTTTTATTCATAATCACTAAGATCACACAACTAGTTGGTATCAGAGCCTCACCTCGCAATGATATCTTTCATTACTTTGTGCTTTTTATGTTTTCCAATTTTGTATACTTTTGTTTCTCAAAACCAGCTATATAAGAATTATGATCCCCATTTTAAAGATGAGGCAGTTGAGGTTCAGAGTCAGAGTCGGCTAAATGGTACAACGTCCAGTTAAGAGCTGCTTTGTCTGGTCCTCTCTCCCTCCTATTATGACTTACCCTAGGGAGATTGAAATTAGTCCTGAAGCCAAGGACGAGTGTCTGCAGAGATGCTGCTCCCAGGCTCTGTTTATGTGACAGAAAGAGAACCCTGACCGCTTGGGGAGAGTGTCGGGAGCATCATTTCTTCATCACTCAGCCCTGGAAGTCCCCAGGCAGTGGAGCCTAAGGGATGCTGTTCACTCCCTAAGCGGTTCCGGGGCAGCACTCCTGGCATGCTATGCAAAACCTCAGGCACACATTTTCAGACAACCATTCTCAGGCCACAGAAGTTTCCCCAAGACACTTGGTAAACCTTCCTCAAATCTGTGCTGACTTTGTGTGGGCGTCTGGGTTTCATCAAGAGAGCGCTGAAAGCAGCAACCCCACAAGGGCTGACTCAGGTCCTGCCTTCCCTGCTCTATTGCTTTACAGTCCCCCTTCCTGAAATGCAAACACGGACAGCATGTTCATGTACCACACATGCTTCTTTATTTGCAAGCTGTGCCAGGATGCGATATTTTGAGATATTATGAGATATTTTCTCTAAATCTGTGTACAGCTGTAGGTTCTCAAATTCTGCAGAATTATGTGTGAGGAGGAATCCACTGTGGGCTCTATGGGTTCTCAAAACACACTTAAGAGACGCCAGGCTCACTGGCATTGCCCCCAAGTTCAATCACTTTTCCTGATGATTTCTAGTTTTAAATTTGTAGTTTTAAAAAATGGATGGAGGAGAAGTTTGAAAAAAAAAATCTTGTCTTCAATTTTCATTTATCACCAAGTCCCAGCTTTCCAAAGGAGTTACTGGACCTTGTTAGTTTCATCAACTTAAAAACAACAACAAAAACCTGCCTTTTTTTTTTTTTAGTCCGCAGAGTGAGCTTCTGGTAGCTGGGGTCAGGGCCGCCAGCACTGCAGCTCTGTGGCTTTCAGAGACTAACCAGATGGCTTCGTAAACAGATTCCCTGGGTGGTGGGGGCAGAGGTGAGGACAGACAATGAAGATGGGGTGTCAGAGCAAAGCTGGAACATCTCTTGACGACAGAAATGGGAAACAGGGAAGCAAAACATCTGACCTGGTGTTTAAGCAAGGCTAAATGATGGGGCTCCTGGTATCAGACTGTCTCTCCTAAGGACCTCAAGAGACACGTGTCTAAAGTTCCCATAAACCTCAGATAGATAAATCAATCCTCTTGTCTTTTTTCCCCAACTTTCAAAAACGGCCTATATTATTCAAGAAAAACCACAAAGCTTTGAGCTGGTATCAGATAGCCCAATTTAAGGTCAGATTTTGCATAGAAGATTCAGACACAGGAAATACACTGGTGTAAAACAGTCAAGAGGGCACTAAAATAATGCCACCATTTCTACAGTCTTCACACCGAGATGTGCTGTGTCATCTGTGGGCATTTTTCTTCTGATGGTTGGTTTGCAAAATAACTAGAGTGCCCTAGCATAGCCAGTGGGCCTCTGTTGTGAAATCTCACAGAATGAAAGAGAGGAGAATTTTGCTGTGAACCTGAAGACTATTCCCAGGAGGGAGGAGGAAGAAGCTTCTGGTCCCACTTGTTTCCATGGTTAAACAAAATAGAAGATTGGTCTCTTCTCTCATTAGAAATGGTGTCAAAATTGTCCAAAAGAAACCACCACCGTCTTACCACACACTTCAGTAAACAGATTTTTGGAGCAGCATCTTCACTATGTATCTTTTAAAATTTTATGCCCTTAAAGCATCGTTCATCTCTGACAGTTCTGCCAGGTTGGACTGTTAAATTTTAAACTATTGAAATTTCATAATCCTTTTGTAAATGAATATAATCCCAACTGGCGATTACTCCTGAGAAAACTAGGAAGTGATCTGAAAATGATGATAATTTATGATAATATAAAGCAGGACTGATTGTTCCTCTTGGATTAAACAGTTCAGAGTTGAGCTGAAGTCCAGGGACTTGAATTTCTAATCAGTATTATCCAGTGGTAAAACTTTGTGGACCAGTTTTGCCATTGGTAAAACTTTCATTTAATAGATAATAGAGTGTATTTCCTGAGAAGGATTGATTTAAATATATTAGTCAGCTATTTCACACAAGATTATTTATTAAAATTTTAAATTATAATAATACATATTAACAGGTATGTTCTGATTTCAGGTTGAAGAGTCAAAGATATTTCCATGTGAAGTCAGCACATCTATAAATTAGAATTAATGACATAATCACAGGAATGATAATATCTAGTTGATGTTTATAAACAAGGCTTATTTAAGAATTTTATGGACCAAACTACTACTCCCAGAGATTTCCCACTGTACATCCAAACATACATATTACAAAGCACCCATATTTCACATTAAACATACACATACACAGTTTTATGGATTTTTATAAATTAGATTTTAAAATTATATAGTTATTATAACATTTATTTGTAATTGACTAGAATTGGCCATGATTCATGAATAATTAGAAATCCTTTTGACGTGAGAAAAATCTAGCCTGCAAGTTCTTTTCTAATATAATTCCGCTTTTACACATATTAAATTTAACAATTAGTGACAGTGTCAAGTTTGTTATATTTGTAGCTACTGAATTAAATATTTATTTAGATTTTGTGACTTTATTTTTTTGTATTTTGAAACCCATACATTTTTCCCCCAGTCTCTAAAATTTCTATAGATTCTTGAGAAGCCTTGTGTTCATAGCACCTGATATTTATAATGGCCCAGTTTATAAAATGCTTTAAAGTCATAAAGTATTTTAAAAATGCAAAGGACCTTGAAGAAGTATTATTGTGTCATTGTCGCCTTTTGCCTCCTGTCCTCAATAGCTAGATTATGTAGGTCCAGGATCTAAGAGGACTGGCCCCTAATATCAACAATTCTCATGACCTGCTTGTGGAATTCATTCATTGGGGTGTCTCTATGCTAACTGTAAAAGAGCAAGTGCAGCAACCACAGTCCAAGAAGAGTTAAGCCACTGAGGATTCTGATTCTTAGAGCATGACGGTCTGAGCTGTCACTGCAGTGCTGGCTGAGGGTGAGGGAAACCTACAACAAGTGATGGAGGAGGGAGATGAAAAATACTAGATATGGCCTTGGCATCAGCAGGGACTAGAGTTTATACCACTAAAGCTGTTTGAAGGTTTTTGTAGAGATTTTGGCTGGCTAACACCTTGAAGGTTCTGTGATGGTTTTGACTTAAAGTAAGGCTTGAGCAGAGCTGAGAAGTGTAAGGGGTGGACTTATCTGACAGCTTATGTACCTTGCTTCATATTATCTTGGGCTGCCTTTTAAATTTCAGCACTGCTGGGGTCACCAGCTGCATACAATTATATCCTGAGAGCATCGTTCTTCAACTGATCTTCATTTCTCTTGCTTTCTACCTTGGACATTCTCTGCTACTTCACAAGAGATGCTCAGCCATGCTGATGCATTAAAAAACCTGCAGTGTGAGGTATTACCACCCTATGGAGCGTCCTTGACTAAGGATAATAGAGGCTTGTGGATAAATGCTCCTATCATCTTTCCTTCAGTTGTATAATCCTAAGGTACATTTACACAGACCATAGGAGTCCCCAGTGGGACTGACCCTCAGGTACTTACTGTGATGATTATCTTGGAGATGTACCCTTTTTCTCTGTTTCATTATTCCTAGTTGCCCACACTTGTTCCCTGGGATCGCTTCCTAAAATAAACTATTGAAAATACTTGTACATAAGTCCTTGCCTCAGGCTTTGAATTTGGTGAAACTAAGACTAAGAGATGCAAACTGTTTTTTTTTCTGTGTCCAGAATCTATTGGTTTTTTTCTTCTGCAAGTGTCTGTGTGTGTGTAACATAAATTTATGAAATCAATTAACTTTGAGATTTTATAGTGAAGGATTGACAGACTCAGTTCTCAAACCTGGCTGGTCACTGAAATTGCTTGGGGACGTCTCCCTTCCAAACCTACTACATTAAAATCTCCAGGGTTGGGATCCAGAAACTTGCATTATCTTAAAGTTCTGTAATTCACTCTATAGCATTTGGGCCCGAGAACTACTGGTTGGGATGCTCTAAGTCTGTTCCAGTAACAGAATATTGAGAATCTATGAGCTTTTAAATACTCTTGAGCAGGAGCGGGGATGCATAGGGTCCTAAATTTCCTTTAGGCAGAGAGAGCCAGAGAAAAGGCAGAGGCACACAAGTTTTTCAAAGGACTGTTTGCTCTGTCAGACTTCCCACAAAATTGACTTGATTTACGTGGGGTGCCCAAGATTTTGGTTTGGATTTATATAAATGCTTTGTGAAGTTACTGGCTTGTTCCCTATTTGAAGTTGGTATGACATTGCTTCAAAAGTTCTTTCTCTTCCCTCTGTAGATGATTATACACTTTTCTTCAACTGGGAGCCATCTATTTGTTTCCAAAGGGGGTCAAGTTCATGACACAGAGAGAAGGCAATGATAATATTACATTTGTACTTGCTTAAGGTCCTGAGAATATTTTTCAATGTGTAAATTCTGTGACTTTTGAAAATGCTCTCTTTAAGGGTATCAGCTTAAGAATCAGAAGGGATGCTCCCCACTGATATTGTCTGAAAGAGACTCTCAGAGAATTTTATGAACAAGGCCATTTATCCACTAGGCACTATAGGTACAGCACGAAGGCCCTCGGGCTTTACAAGGTCTGTGAAGATGGTCCAGAAAGCACTCCCTCACCAGTGCTTTCCTTTCAAAGTGTGTACCCTGTAGGCCCTTTCAGAGACACAGCCTAGGGGATGGTTCTCAGCTTTACATAACAAATCCACTTTAACATTTACATGTTCCTGAGCCTTCCATTTCCCCTCTTCCCCCATTACCCCACTGAGACAGTCTGGTGAATCTCTATTGCATTTGAGTCCCATCGTTGTGTTCAGCCTTCAAGGAGACATCCTAGCAGTGTATTAGGACTGGTTCCAGGTATCCTCGCCAGGAAGAATATTAAACCCAGATTCATGGGACAATGGTCTGATCTCAGTAAAATTCTTCCTCATCCAGCCTTATATTCAACTTTCAAGATCCATTCACCTGCTCCCTCCTTCTGGCACATGTAACCAGGCTTGTGCTCATGGTAGAAACACATGATGCAGGGAGATAATGATTCCATCAGAAGTGAAGATATAGAGTAGCCAGGAGGTTGGTGACCCTCCCCTAAGGGTCTGAGCAGGTCCTACAACTCTTTGGTTTTATATGCTATTTCCTTCCTTCCTAGCAAGGGCTGAGTTTACTTGCTTGGGTTGTGCTGTAATGTGACTCCAATTTTTAGTCTGGAGGTTATGAGGGGAAGCAAGGTGATCTTGAGGAGGACAAGTGTCATCCTACAAGGTTCTTTCCTCAGGAGAGGTCCTATTGCTGTTTGCAGATGAGAAGAGACTGTTTTTTTTCTGGCGAGGGAGAGGGAGCCACTTGCTAGGCTGCAAATTAAGAAGATTCTGAGCATTCCAAGTATGCAGGCTCATCTATCCAAATGTCCCCGTCCTGAGTTTTTGGAACCAGCTCTTTGAGGATTCTGACTTTGTTAAAGAGATTGATTGAGGCTGTGCATTCAGTCTCTTTTGGATCTCTGCTAACCTTATTATTAAATCCTGCCCATGGTTTTCATCACAGCCTGGTCTCTGGCTTTAGGAAATAAGCTCTATCTTCTATCTTAAAAACTACAAAAGATACATTTTCACTTTCACAGGGTATCTTGAAGTTGATCATTGAATATGTATCTTCAGTTGACCTCTTTTTTTCTTTTTACCAAAGTATCTAAAGTCATTGACAAAAAAGTGCATACCTCCATAATTCTTAAAATTATATTGTCCCTACCATTCAAGGGCTACCACTACCACATAAGCCTATGCTTCACCTTTCACCTGTGCTTCATCCAGAATGACTACCAGTGAGAGTCTTAGTTATTGTGATGCTACTGCACACCAGTGCTTGTTACCACCTCACTTACCACCAGCAACAGAGGGTTTCTGACCCATTAGTGAAAAAATTCCAAAATCCCATCCCAAGAGTCTGCTTTCTAGGGCCACTTCTGGTATCCACTGTCTTAACCTCGGTTTTTCCCAAAAGTGTGAGCCTGAGAGAAGGGCTTACATCCATATTATTTTAGGAAGTGACCACAAGGTACTGGGAAGAGTGTAACAGGCAAGGAGGGGAAGTTAATTCAAGAGGACATTGTTAACTGAATGAGTTGGGCATCCCTTTGGGACTCTGGGGCTTGATACCAATGGGGTCCCTTTGAGGAGCTATGCAGCATATGCCTAAGGAATGTCTGCTTCGGAGACACAAGACAGGAGTGTTTGTCCAATGTACCCACTGTCTCCCTTCCTCCATTAGTCAAGGTTTGCCCCAGGGGGTGTTAACTCCTCACACTTCCAGGCTTGTGTCCTGTTAGAAATGCATGGTGTCCCATATGGTGTTGCAGGGAAGCTCTGGGGCAGCTGAAACAAGGTGTTGTCAGGTTATTCCTCCACACGGCTGTCACCTCATCACTGGTTAGAGTGAAAAGGTGAGCCAGGAGGACATGAGGCGGAACACATCTGATGTCCCATCAGGACCCATCCAAGAGCTTGTCTGTTAAGCTAAGACCAGAACAGAATGTAAAAAAAAAAAAAATCCATCAATGACATATATCTTATGGCATGTGTGCTACTCTATTTTTTAATGTATGTGTAGAAAGATGATTCCATTTTGTTTTCTTTCCTTTTATCTTTTTTAAAAACATTTAAACCAAGGCAATAAAAAATACCCATTAGAAGAAGGCCACTTGGGTATTCCAAAGGGTAAAAAAAAAGATTAAAAAATGAAGAAAGGAAAATAAGGGAAAAGCCAGTTGCCTAAAGGACTTAGAAGTAAACTCTACCCTTGAATGAATGACTTGTCTCTAAGATACCCCACCCTTCGGTCCTGGGTGAACTCTTCCTCATCCTTCAGGTCCCAGTTCATTTCTCCTCTGTGGTTTGTCCAACTCCTTCCACCTTCTCCTGCTCAGCAGGTCCAGACTTTCCCCAGATGGTCACTTGCAGTCTCCTCTGTGCTCCCAAAGCCTTTGACACAAACCTCCATTCCAGCATCTGTCGTATTGTATAGCAGCTCTTTGGCTTTCCTAATAGATGGGGATCTCTTCTCATTTTTTACCCTCAAAGCTTTTTCCAGTGCTTCATATGAATTTCTGACATTAACTTATTGATCATTTAGCAGATGACCTTTCAGGCTCTGCTATGTTCTGGGCACAGTGAGGGAGACACCATGTTGTAAGACCCAAGTCCTATCTCTAGTGGGAGGCAGAGAGATCAAGTGGGCAGTCAAGAGGTGACTGATTAAAAGTCCAACCCCCATTATAAAGCCTTGAAATCCTAATTTCAGCTGTTAGACTGATGGTCCTGAGCTGGTGAAACCCATGGGGGTGAGCCAGGGAGATAGTTCTTCCATCAGAAGTGAAGACATAGAGTAGCCAGGAGGTTGGTGACCTTCCCCTAGGGGTCTGAGAAGACACTTCCCACCTCACGCAGGAATGTGTGGGAGGGGTCCCAGAGTAACGTGCCTCTGCCTGAGCCAAAGTGAGCCTGGGATGGGAGGAGGGGGGGTGTCCAGGTTATGGGCCAAATCAGATTGTAAAAACCTGTCCAGATGAAATGGTGTCTGTTCCCCAGATCCAGGCAGGACTATGTCCCTTTTCAGCAGGAAGTAGCCAGAGCAGTTGTCACCCTATTCCCTCGAAGATTTGAGGGAAGTTAAAACAGGAGTGGGGATTAATCGAGTCCCTTGAAACTGAATTCCCTTACTGAGTTTATGATTAACCTCTCTTTCCAAAACTTTATTCCCTTCCTTGTTCTGTCCCTGTTCCCCTCAGGATTGAGGAGTGTCAGAGAAAAGAGGGGACTGAAACCAAGCAGGACGCTGTGGGACCTTCTCGGGTACAAAAGCCTTTCTGTGTCTCCTGTTTCTTCTTTGTAAAAAAGGTTTCGGTCTCCTTGGCCTTCCTCGAGTTCCAAAGAGCAGGCTCAAGCAGTTAATGATTAGGACACTAGAGTCACAGGATCCCTAGTTCCTCCTGAGTGATGTAGATAACAATCTGATGATATCTTTGAGTTGTTCTATAGAAACTAAGACCCCTAGCCAAATGGAGGATGGTGACTATGCTGACCACAAATACATAGACCCAAGACTGGGAACCAGCTGTTTGAGATTCTCAAAACATCACCTGCTACCTCACCATCAACCAGTCAGAAGAAGGTCCAGGAGCTGATCAGGCATCCTATGACCTTCTCCCATAAGACCGTCTTTAAAAACCCTTGTCAGAAAGCCACTGGCAATTCTGGTTTTTTGAGCATGAGCTCCCTGTTCTTCTTGTGTGGCACCCTGAAAATAAACACTTACATTACATCAAACACCTGCTGTCAGAGTTTGACTTTCTGTGCCGAGGGCACACAGATCTTGCTTGGTAACACAGTTGCACTGGGAAATGAGGAACTTGGTGCCCTCATTAGAAAAATAGTTCTTTAGAATGAGAAGCAATTTAAGCAAGATCTGCATTGCCTGGCTCAACCCATATTTCCCTCCCCAACCCCATTTACCCCACACCAAGCCTCTACTTCCTCCCCAACTGTTGACCTTCTTCTCAGGTCAAACAGCTCTCCCAGAATGAAAGCCCCCAGGTGTCAATAGAACCCTTCTCTTTTAAGTGGTATTGACTAGGTCTTCCAGGATGGGGCTAGCCTGCAGACCAGACCTGTGAGTGCTTCAGAAAGAAATACCCTGGGAGGAAAGAGTGATTCAAGGAGGCTGCCCACACTCTGAACATCAGTTCCCAGGTTGGTTTCAGTTCTAGGTCAAGAGTTGAAACAGCCCAGACAAGTGACCGTCTGCTCCTTCAAAGTTAGGCCCTGTTGAACCTGTCTGAGGTTTCTGGTCAGGCATTTGTGGAAGCTTGTCTAGACCTCACCTGTCATATGGTGGAGTGTTCTTTAAATTTGGAAATTTTCATGAATTATTTTGCAAGCAGAGAGATCCAGCTTGTCTGTGAGGAGAGAAGTGGCTGCCTGATTGGTCACGTCTATTTTTTTTTTAATTGGGACAAATTCTTATAAAACAAAATTAGCCATTTTAAAGTATATAATTTAGTCACATTTTGTACTTTCACAATGTTGTGCCACCACTACCTCTATCTAAGTCCAAAACATTTTCGTCACCCCAAAAGGAAATCCCATACCCCCAAGCAGTCCCTCCCCCTTTTCCCTCCCACAGGCCCTGGCAACTACCTCTCTGTTTTCTGTCTCTATGGATTTATCTATTCTGGATATGTCATATAAATGTGATCATACAATGTGTGACCTATGTATCTGGTTTCTTTCATTTAGCATATTTTTGAGGTTCATCTATGTTGTAGCATGTATCAGAACTTTGTTCCTTTTTATGGCTGGGTCCACTGTATGTTTATAACACATTTTATTTATCCATTCATCCATCATTTCTATTTTTTGTTACCTGTTAAGATCCAGGATGTTGATGAGTCTGAAACTGGGTGACAGGGGCCCTTCTGTGTTTTTCAAAAGGAGAATCAACTGGTAAAAGAAATGAAGACAGCGCAACGTGTGATTCCCTAAAGATGACACCTTCAGATGAAACACACATTTAGCTGGTCAGGAGTGTCTCCTTCTTCTGAACTTGGTTGTTAAGGAAATGTGAGAGAGATCTTTGCTGTATTTTAATTTTTTCTTGTTCAAGAGAAAGCACTCAGCTTGAATCCTCTAAACGGGGCTACCCTTACCTGATGAGACAGTTTCTTCATGCTCTTAAAGGAGGCTTTGTAGGTAAGGTAAAAAGACAGTTAGTGAACACAGTTGTCCAAATCTCTAAATGTAAATATAGCAGGGCTCCGACAAAGAGGAAGCAGACACCTGCCTGGGGGTTGGTGTTTGGGTCTGGCTTGTCTCCCACCCTTGGAGGCCCAGTCTCACCTTATCTCCAGCCCACCATTTGTGCCAACAGAACCGGGACCAATGAAGGCAAGAGAGCTGCTCTTTCTGTGATGCATTTCCTCACCCAGTCGCAAATTGCAACAGAAAAGATGAGATAAAGAAGAGGAACCTCAACAGAAAGGACGCAGTAGGGAATGGATGTAAACAGTGGGTTTGCTGTGCAGTGACAAGAAATCAGCTTGAGAAGGGGAAACTGATGCACAGTTAGACCTGGCTGGGAGGCAGGACAACCCTCCATCCTTGTGGGAGGGACCCTGTAAGGCCATTAAAGCTAAGGGGTCCATCAGGGCGAGTGCCCCTTTGATTTTATCCCCAGAGGATGGACTCCTGGATACCAAGGCTGAAATTTACTAGCAGATCTTTCTAGAAGAATTTTCCCTCCAGTCATTTACCTGAATGAAGTAATTAAATAAAGCTAGGGTCTGAACCTGTTCCTTAAATGTGATGAGTGGGAACAACCACTTTATGGGGCTACAAGTGTCGTAGCTGAATCAGCAGTCACTTTCTCCATTTAAAGTATCACTGGGTTTAATCTACCGTTGATGCCACTCTTGATTTTGACCCCCCATTGGGTTCTTAGCCCTTTTCTAGGAACAGGTGACAAGCCTTCCAGCGTTGCTGTATCTATACCCCACCTAACACTGCAGTGTGGTGTGGTGAGCAAAAAGAAAAGGCAGGAGACTTGAGTTATAACCCATTTCTTGCCATGGGTAAATCATTTGCACCTCAGTACTATGATATCTGAAATGAAATGGGGAGCATTTCCCAAGGTTTGTTCTGTGTACACCAACTCCTGCCAATCATTGGTTGGTGGATAATTTCTAGAAGGCTTTGTTTCCCAGTGTTTCCAGCCTGCCTCATGCAAGGGCAGAGGAAGTCCTCAGGCAAAGAAATGCAGATAACTTAAGGCTCTGAAGTGGTAAGGCCTGACGGCATATGTGTTGCACCAGTGACATAAATTTCCCTAGTGTTATATATTTAGGATGTTGTCATTTTTTATATTAAAAATAATAGTCGAATTGAACAAAAGCTTAACTCATTATTATTGTTATTGTTGCTATTTGCTATTTTAGTGTTATTTCCTCACTAGTGTGTCCTGAAGTGGAATTACTTGGCCAAAGATATTTTAAAACTTGTAATGGTTAGGGCACTGATTAAATTGCTAGAAGTAAAGCCCTAAATACAGTGAAACTCAAAAATATAATGACTTAACAAAGAAGGGAATTTACTTCTCTTTTATACAACAGACCAGAGCTAAGCAGTTCTGCCATGTGCACACCAGCTTGCACCTCTGGTCCTGGTGGCTTTTCCAGCTCCCATCCTGTCCCAGCCAACAAGGGAGGAAAACGTCAAGAGGGCACATGGGCTTTCCTTACGAGGGCATGACCCAGAAGTGGCACATATTTTTCTACCCACATCTCCTTGTCAGGACTTGGTTCCATAGCCATGTATTAAGCTGCAAGAAGGCTACAAAATATAGTGTCTAGCTTGGCTATGCCTAATTAATATTGAGGGGTCTAAAGATGGAGAGAATGATTATTTATTTATTTATTTTTTACAACTTTATTGGAGTATAATTGCTTCACAAAGGTGTGTTAGTTTCTGCTTTATAACAAAGTGAATCAGTTATACATATACATCTGTTCCCATATCCCTTCACTCTTGCGTCTCCCTCCCTCCACCCTCCCTATCCCAGTCCTCCAGGCGGTCACAAATCACCGATCTGATCTCCCTGTGCTATGTGGCTGCTTCCCACTAGCTATCTACCTTATGTTTGGTAGTGTACATATGTCCATGCCTCTCTCTCGCTTTGTCACAGCTTACCCTTCCCCCTCCCCATATCCTCAAGTCCATTCTCAAGTAGGTCTGTGTCTTTATTCCTGTTTTACCCCTAGGTTCTTCATGACATTTTTTTCCCCTTAAATCCCATATATATGTGTTAGCATATGGTATTTGTCTTTCTCTTTCTGACTTACTTCACTCTGTATGACAGACTCTAGGTCTATCCACCTCATTACAAATAGCTCAATTTTGTTTCTTTTTATGGCTGAGTAATATTCCATTGTATATATGTGCCACATCTTCTTTATCCATTCATCCGATGATGGACATTTAGGTTGTTTCCATCTCTGGGCTATAGTAAATAGAGCTGCAATGAACATTTTGGTACATGACTCTTTGAATTATGGTTTTCTCAGGGTATATGCCCAATAGTGGGATTGCTGGGTCATATGGTAGTTCTATTTGTAGTTTTTTAAGGAACCTCCATACCGTTCTCCATAGTGGCTGTACCAATTCACATTCCCACCAGCAGTGCAAGAGTGTTCCCTTTTCTCCACACCCTCTCCAGCATTTACTGTTTCTAGATTTTTTTGATGATGGCCATTCTGACTGGTGTGAGATGATATCTCATTGTAGCTTTGATTTGCATTTCTCTAATAATTGATGATGTTGAGCATTCTTTCATGTGTTTGTTGGCAGTCTGTATATCTTCTTTGGAGAAATGTCTATTTAGGTCTTCTGCCCATTTTTGGATTGGGTTGTTTGTTTTTTTGCTATTGAGCTGCATGAGCTGCTTATAAATTTTGGAGATTAATCTTTTGTCAGTTGCTTCATCTGCAAATATTTTCTCCCATTCTGAGGGTTGTCTTTTGGTCTTGTTTATGGTTTCCTTTGCTGTGCAAAAGCTTTGAAGTTTCATTAGGTCCCATGTGTTTATTTTTGTTTTTATTTCCATTTCTCTAGGAGGTGGGTCAAAAAGGATCTTGCTGTGATTTATGTCATAGAGTGTTCTGCCTATGTTTTCCTCTAAGGGTTTGATAGTTTCTGGCCTTACATTTAGGTCTTTAATCCATTTTGAGCTTATTTTTGTGTATGGTGTTAGGGAGTGATCTTATCTCATACTGTTACATGTCCCTGTCCAGTTTTCCCAGCACCACTTATTGAAGAGGCTGTCCTTTCTCCACTGTACATTCCTGCCTCCTTTATCAAAGATAAGTTGACCATATGTGTGTGGGTTTATCTCTGGGCTTTCTATCCTGTTCCATTGATCTATCTTTCTGTTTTTGTGCCAGTACCATACTGTCTTCATTACTGTAGCTTTGTAGTATAGTCTGAAGTCAGGGAGCCTGATTCCTCCAGCTCCGTTTTTCATTCTCAAGATCGCTTTGGCTATTCAGGGTCTTTTGTGTTTCCATACAAATTGTGAAATTTTTTGTTCTAGTTCTGTGAAAAATGCCAGTGGTAGTTTGATAGGGATGCATTGAATCTGTAGATTGCTTTGGGTAGTAGAGTCATTTTCACAATGTTGATTCTTCCAATCCAAGAACATGGTATATCTCTCCATCTATTTGTGTCATCTATAATTTCTTTCATCAGTGTCTTAGAATTTTCTACATACAGGTCTTTTGTCTCCTTAGGTAGGTTTATTCCTAGATATATATTCTTTTTGTTGCAGTGGTAAATGGGAGTGTTTTCTTGATTTCACTTTCAGATTTTTCATCATTAGTATATAGGAATGCCAGAGATTTCTGTGCATTAATTTTGTATCCTGCTACTTTACCAAATTCATTGATTAGCTCTAGTAGTTTTCTGGTAGCATCTTTAGGATTCTCTATGTATAGTATCATGTCATCTGCAAACAGTGACAGCTTTACTTCTTCTTTTCCGATTTGGATTCCTTTTATTTCCTTTTCTTCTCTGATTGCTGTGCTAAAACTTCCAAAACTATGTTGAATAAGAGTGGTGAGAGTGGGCAACCTTGTCTTGTTCCTGATCTTAGTGGAAATGGTTTCAGTTTTTCACCATTGAGGATGATGTTGGCTGTGGGTTTGTCATATATGGCCTTTATTATGTTGAGGAAAGTTCCCTCTATGCCTATATTCTGCAGGGTTTTTATCATAAATGGGTGTTGAATTTTGTCGAAAGCTTTCTCTGCATCTATTGAGATGATCATATGGTTTTTCTCCTTCAATTTGTTAATATGGTGTATCACATTGATTGATTTGCGTATATTGAAGAATCCTTGCATTCCTGGAATAAACCCCACTTGATCATGGTGTATGATCCTTTTAATGTGCTGTTGGATGCTGTTTGCTAGTATTTTGTTGAGGATTTTTGCATCTATGTTCATCAGTGATATTGGCCTGTAGTTTTCTTTCTTTGTGACATCCTTGCCTGGTTTTGGTATCAAGGTGATGGTGTCCTCGTAGAATGAGTTTGGGAGTGTTCCTTCCTCTGAAATTGTTTGGAAGGGTTTGAGAAGGATAGGTGTTAGCTCTTCTCTAAATGTTTGATAGAATTCGCCTGTGAAGCCATCTGGTCCTGGGCTTTTGTTTGTTGGAAGATTTTTAATCACATTTTCAATTTCAGTGCTTGTGATTGGTCTGTTCATATTTTCTATCTCTTCCTGATTCAGTTTTGGAAGGTTGTGCATTTCTAAGAATTTGTCCATTTCTTCCAGGTTGTCCATTTTATTGGCATAGAGTTGCTTGTAGTAATCTCTCATGATCTTTTGTATTTCTGCAGTGTCAGTTGTTACTTCTCCTTTTTCATTTCCAATTCTATTGATTTGAGTGTTCTCCCTTTTTTTCTTGATGAGTCTAGCTAATGGTTTATCAATTTTGTTTACCTTCTCAAAGAACCCGCTTTTAGTTTCATTGATCTTTGCTATCGTTTCCTTCATTTCTTTTTCAATTATTTCTGATCTGATTTTTATGATTTATTTCATTCTGCTAACTTTGGGGTTTTTTTGTTCTTCTTTCTCTAATTGCTTTAGGTGCAAGGTCGGGTTGTTTATTCGAGATGTTTCCTGTTTCTTAAGGTGGGATTATATTGCTATAAACTTCCCTCTTAGAACAACTTTTGCTGCATCCCATAGGTTTTGGTTTGTCGTGTCTCCATTGTCATTTGTTTCTAGGTATTTTTTTATTTCCTCTGTGATTTCTTCAGTGATCACTTCGTTATGAAGCAGTGTATTGTTTAGCCTCCATGTGTTTGTATTTTTTACAGATCTTTTCCTGTAATTGATATCTAGTCTCATAGTATTGTGGTCGGAAAAGGTACTTGATACAATTTCATTTTTCTTAAATTTACCAAGGCTTGATTTGTGACCCAAGGTATGATCTATCCTGGAGAATGTTCCATGAGCACTTGAGAAAAATGTGTATTCTGTTGTTTTGTGATGGAATGTCCTATAAATATCAATTAAGTCCATCTTGTTTAATGTATCATTTAAAGCTTGTGTTTTCTTATTTATTTTCATTTTGGATGATCTGTCCATTGGTGAAAGTGGGGTGTTAAGGTCCCCTACTATGAATGTGTTACTGTCAATTTCCCCTTTTATGGCTGTTAGTATTTGCCCTATGTATTGAGGTGCTCTTATGTTGGGTGCATAAATATTTACAATTTTTATATCTTCTTCTTGGATCGATTGCTTGATCATTATGTAGTGTCCTTCTTTGTCTCTTCTAATAGACTTTATTTTAAAGTCTATTTTGTCTGATTTGAGAATTGCTACTCCAGCTTTCTTTTGGTTTCCATTTGCATGGAATATCTTTTTCCATTCCCTTACTTTCAATCTGTATGTGTCTCTAGGTTTGAAGTGGATCTCTTGTAGACAGCATATATATGGGTCTTGTTTTTGTATCCATTCAGCCAATCTGTGTCTTTTGCTGGGAGCATTTAGTCCATTTACATTTGAGGTAATTATCGATATGTATGTTCCTATTCCCATTTTCTTAATTGTTTTGGGTTCATTATTGTAGGTCTTTTCCTTCTCTTGTGTTTCTTGCCTAGAGAAGTTCCTTTAGCATTTGTTGTAAAGCTGGTTTGGTGGTGCTGAACTCTCTCAGCTTTTGCTTGTCTGTGAAGGTTTTAATTTCTCCATCAAATCTGAATGAGATCCTTGCTGGGTAGAGTAATCTTGGTTGTAGGTTTTTCTCCTTCATCACTTTAAATATGTCCTGCCACTCCCTTCTGGCTTGCAGAGTTTCTGCTGAAAGATCAGTTGTTAACCTTATGGGGATTCCCTTGTGTGTTATTTGTTGATTTTCCCTTGCTGGTTTTAATATGTTTTCTTTGTATTTAGTTTTTGACAGTTTGATTAATATGTGTCTTGGCGTATTTCTCCTTGGATTTATGCTGTATGGGACTCTCTGAGCCTCCTGGACTTGATTAACTATTTCTTTTCCCATATTAGGGAAGTTTTCAACTATAATCTCTTCAAATATTTTCTCAGTCCCTTTCTTTTTCTCTTCTTCTTCTGGAACCCCTATAATTCGAATGTTGGTGCGTTTAATGTTGTCCCAGAGGTCTCTGAGACGGTCCTCAGTTTTTTTCATTCTTTTTTCTTTCTTCTGCTCTGCAGTAGTTATTTCCACTATTTTATCTTCCACGTCACTTATCCGTTCTTCTGCCTCAGTTACTCTGCTATTGATCCCATCTGGAGTATTTTTAATTTCATTTATTGTATGATTCATCATTGCTTGTTTCATCTTTAGTTCTTCTACGTCCTTGTTAAATGTTTCTTGCATTTTGTCTATTTTATTTCCAAGATTTTGGATCATCTTTACTATCATTATTCTGAATTCTTTTTCAGGTAGACTGCCTATTTCCTCTTCATTTGTTAGGTCTGGTGGGTTTCTATTTTGCTCCTTCACCTGCTGTGTGTTTTTCTGTCTTCTCATTTTGCTTATCTTACTGTGTGACCGAAACCCGAAACCCAAGCCTCAGCTCCCAGCCCCGCCCGCCCCGGTGGGTGAGCAGACAAGCCTCTCGGGCTGGTGAGTGCGGGTCGGCACCGATCCTCTGTGCGACAATCTCGCCGCTTTGCCCTCCGCACCCCTGTTGCTGCGCTCTCATCCGCGGCTTCGAAACTCCCCCTCCGCCACCCACAGTCTCCACCCGCGAAGGGGCTTCCTAGTGTGTGGAAACCTTTCGTCCTTCACGGCTCCCTCCCACTGGTGCAGATCCCGTCCCTATTGTTTTGTCTCTGTGTTTTTTCTTTTTTCTTTTGCCCTACCCAGGTACGTGGGGAGTTTCTTGCCTTTTGGGAGGTCTGAGGTCTTCTGCCAGTGTTCAGTAGGTGTTCTGTAGGAGTTGTTCCACGAGTAGATGTATTTCTGGTGTATCTGTGGGGAGGAAGGTGATCTCCGCGTCTTACTCTTCCGCCATCTTCCCTGGAAGCGAGAATGATTATTGGTGGGCAGCCATTGTCTCTGCCGGAAGACTTATGCCAAGTTATTTTCCAAAATGATTTGTGCTAAAAGTTCAGTTCAACCAAAGTTGCATGGGCATGCTCGTTAAACAAATGTTCATTAATAACCTTTTATTGTGTAAAACCTCCAGACACCATGGGGATGTTGACATAGAAGACAGGTGAGGCAGTTTTGTACACAGGAAGCAGCTAGAGTCAGGGATTAACGGAGATGCTGCGCTGTGAGGGTCAGCTTCTGCATGGTGTGGAAAGGATTGGTGAAAGTTGGAGCACGCATGCATTTCCCTGGAGGAGGTGACTTCAGGTGGAGGTTGCAGGATGATGTTGCTCATCTGCTCTTGATCATCCCTGCCGATAGGGCCAAAGGTCAAAAAGGAAGCCTTCACTCGACCCTCAACGTCATTCCAGCCAACTCTTTAGCTTTTTCCTAAATCTTTCCACTGCCAACCAGTAGCCAAATGGTAGGGTTTTGAAATGTACTTCGTTTTCCGGATCTTTGGTGGAATATTGAGTCGGTGTAAAGAGATCAAAGGGGCGGCAGGAAAGGAGAACTTAGACATGCCAGAGGAATTCAAGGTTATTTACATTTTCAGAGAATGCGGTTCTTTCAGCTACTGAGAGTGTGTGCTTCTCCCAAGCCACACAACAACCGTTGTGGACAGTGAGGTCCACTCTAAAGATCTATCCATGGGTCCAGTTACTAAATATCCTTAACCAGACAGTCTTCCCTCTGGGTCATTTTCCTTTACATTCCATGAGTTGGAGAAGGGAAGGGACTAGTGTAGTAGTTGGATGAATGGCTGGAATGAAATGAGGGTTAATGGCTCTATGCGCAGCTGAGATTCTGACTGTAAAAAAACTTGGTCAAAATTGTGAAGAAGGGCTTCCCTGGTGGCGCAGTGGTTGAGAGTCCGCCTGCTGATGCAGGGGATACGGGTTCGTGCCCCGGTCCGGGAAGATCCCACATGCCGCAGAGCGGCTGGGCCCGTGAGCCATGGCCGCTGAGCCTGCGCGTCCAGAGCCTGTGCTCCGCAACGGGAGAGGCCATAACAGTGAGAGGCCCGCGTACCGCAAAAAAAAAAAAAAAAAAAAAAAAAAAAAAAAAAAAATTGTGAAGAAGATATTCATTTTTGTCTCGCCTCTCCTAGGGTTTCCATCTTCATTTTCATTTCCATCTTCCGTTCTCCACCAGTATTGTCATGGTCATCCACATCATGTCCTCTACAAAATGGGTCATATTAGGCAGTCTCTCATGTTCTTTATTTTCCTCTTCTCATTTTCTTACCCCTACTGATACGTGTTCTACTGTCTTATTCTATATTTTCTGGAGCCTAAGTCTGCCTTCTCTCCATCCCTCCATCTCTCCTTCTATCCGTTTATACTTTTATCCACTCATCTCTCCCATCCTCCAACCAACCAACTGACCATTCGGGCAAATTAATTTAAACTACAGTGCTAATGGCTTTAAAAGTCTTAACATTAAGCCTTCCCCTGTTGAAGGGATTTCTGGCATGATAACAGGAGAATGGGGTAAATATTTGGGGAGGAACATATGGTGAATTTAGCTGTCCTATTCTCTGCTTAATCATAGAGCTAGTTAGCTTAAATCTGTCCTGTCAGGATTCTGCTTACTCCAAAGTCATCTCTGCCTAATTGCTGTCATCATAGAATGTGAAATCACCTGGTAGCCGAGGCCACAAAGGCCCTACTGCTGGGAAGGCCCAGGTTTGTAGCAGGTGAGGAGGCCTCTGCAAGCACCTGCCCTGGGTCCTGCTGCTGACCTCCTTGGAGGGTTTCAGTGGTGAGGCTCTTTCTGTGGTCAGCGTACTCCGATTGTGGGTATGATCTGTCCTGTCAGCACTTTCATTCTGATTAGCTTCACTCGCAAGAACTTCTGACAGCTTTTCACAAACACAGGTCAGCGTGGGAAAACCAGTTCCACTGTATGGGACTGATTTAATCTCTCTGTATAGAGGCTGATCTTGGGAAAGAAATGCACTCCTTCTCACGTCAAACACATAGGACATGTCAGCCCACAGCTGCTCCAGAGGCATCTTGGGACAGCCAGCTAAGAGGTGTTTGGCTTCCTTGGGCCCTGATGCATCAGTCACCGCTGGGCTTGGTGCCCCTCGGCTCTGGGTGTAATCAAACAGTCTGTAGATTAGTGGAACATCCTGCTTGCTTTGGGTGACTCAGAGCTCCCCAGCAGCTGGTTGAAGTTTTGTTTATAACAGTGCCGCCTGCTCACTCCATACCCCCAAGTCCCTATAAGCCACTCCACAGGTGGCCTGACTTTTGGGGCAAATAAAAGTTTGTCAACTGTTGCTTTCTTTCTCGTGTGTGTGTGTGTGTGTGTGTGTGTGTGTGTGCGTGCGCACTTAAACTTATCTAAAAAGGATGAAGCTGTGAGGAGTCCATTAATAAAAGGTTTCTATTACAAATTTATTGGCACTCTGCAAGGCACTTTGGAGGGAAGCAGGAAGATCGATAGTACCTAGAATAAAATAGCAGGGCAGACATTACTCAGGGGAAAAGGCTCTTAAGTATGAGAAGGAATATAGGTTACCACCCGTGCAGTCAATGTTTGAATATGATGAAACAGCGTGTTAGAATCCAAGATCTGGCAATTATTTGAAAAGTCTTGGGGAGACTCTAAATGTGCTTAAAAAAAAAAGAAAAACAACCCACTCCCCCCAAAAAACCCTCATCTAAAGCTTCTCAGAAATAAAGAGCAGTTATTACCACAGAAGACTGGAAACCCAGAGGCAGAGCCTTTGATGAATTTGTAGAGCTATCAAAGGCCACAGAAGTGGGGAGCCCACTGGATTTGCTTGAGGATGGGGGAGGGGACAGGGGGCCCAGGCCATCTTCTAGAACAGGGAGGCTAATGAGAAACCATTCCTCATCTTTAAAACCTGTGCCTTCACCTGTCTCTTGGAAGCTTTTTGAAAACAGGTGGGGAGCACAGTGGATTGTTACCCAGAGAGGATCAATTTAATGGGGTGCAGTTTACTCTCCATCTCTGTCATGTGAGCCAATTAACCTGGGGGCTGGTGAAATGGAGCTGGCAGCTAATAGGGCCATTGTTGGAGCAGTGCCCACCCTTGGTACCATTTCCAAATTGCTGAGATAGTGATCTCTGGATGGCTCCTGGGATGAGGGGAAGCTGGGTCAGCTACAGCTATGGTGGGACATCAACTCAGGCCCAAGGAATGGCTGTGCATTGTCAGGGAAGGTGGGCAAGGAAAAGAGGGAAATGAAAGGGAACTCCCAGTTTAAAAAAGGGGAAGGAGGGTAAGGAAGGAGAGAGGAAAGGAGGGAATGAGAGAGGGAAGGAGGGAGGGAGAGAATGAGGAAAGAAAGACTACAGCTTTTCCTCAGTATGGGGGTGGGGGACTGGTTCCAGGACCCGCTCAGATACCAAAATCCTTGGATGCTCAAGTCCCTTATATAAAATGGCACAGTATTTGCATATAACCTACACACATCCTCCCATATAACTTAAATCATCTTATAATACCAAAAACAATGTGAAGCTATGTCAATAGTTGCCTGCATTCAAGTTTTTCATTTTTGGAACTTTGGAATTTTGTTTTTTAAAAAAATATTTTCCATCTGTGGTTGGTTGAATCTAGGGATGCGAAACCTGCAGATATGGAGGGCTGACTGTGTAATGCTTGTGGGTGCTGCCTTTAATCTTAAACAAAAAATAGTTGGAGGGATCATGCACCCAGGCCAGCTTTCCCCAAAGTGTATTCAGAGGAGGGCTCATGTCCCATATGGTATTAATTGGTGTTTTATGTGGCATTTTTTTTTAATGGACGAGAGATGTACTATGGCCTCACCCATTTGAGAAATGTTTGGTTCAACAGGTTTCTTTAGCATGTTCTATCTTAGAGCTTTCAATAAGTGCATTATAGGGCTCCATTACCAGCCCATGGTGTGTAGCCCCTCCTCAAATTATTTCATTGGGGAATTATTTATTCAAGGATGATATCCTGGGACAAGCATTCTGAGAAATGGGGTTTTGGAGATAATGATCCAGGCCTTTGCTCTGCTTGCAGCCAACACTGAGCCACTTTCATGCTGGTTCTGTCTTTAAGCTGGACAACCCCCCGTCATCATCCTGTGGTTGGAGCCCAAAAGCTTCCTGCTGGGGCATGTTCCAGCGTTGTCCCCATGACACCAGCCCTCCGTTCATTTACTCATTGATGTGCTCATTCATTCAAACTCCATCCTTGTTTGCTCTTGTGCTGCTGGTTCTGAATGAGCAGTTACTCTGTCTTCAGACTTAGACCCCCAGGCCCAGCTTGCATCCCTCCAGAGATGGAAACACCCCGATCCTTCTGGCATTTTGACATCCAGTGGTGCCGTGTAGTCTTGGATATGTTCTTTGGCTTTGCCTTCTCCTCTGAGTTTATTGTCTCTAATTGTCTTCAAGGTCAAGACCATGGGCCAGGGCAGCCCCTGGCCTTGTATAACCCTCTTGCTCAGTTTTCTCAGCCAGGAGAAGCTGGAACCCTCCTCTCCTCCTCTTGAGAGCATGGATTTGAGTACCATTCATCCTCTGAGCCTTGCCCGGTTTTTCCTGTAGTGACATAAATGTTTCTTGCAATTGATGAGTGAGTTACTTCCTCTTGTTTTTCCACAAGAGCAGTGGAGAATGAAGGGACATCAACATTGGCGTGTTAGTGCTAAGGGCTTGCCAACTCTGCTTTCCTGTTCCTGGAAAGGAACAGCTCCCACCCCAGTGCAGCCCCTCAGAAGCCCTCAGAGGACCTCCACTGGGGCTGGAAAGGAGCCAGCAAAATCCTTTCTGGCCCTATCCTCACCTCCCCCCGCCCATGGTGTCATTTAAATGTTGACAACCCTCAGAACCCCCATCCCAGAGAGAGCTCCTGTTAGAGACATGACATCACAGGCATGTGACCAGTAGAGACAGTCCTACTGTGCAGGTCTGTGAGATGCGGTCCCAAATGTCTTACTTTTGTGTTGACTCATTTCTTCCTTTAGAGGCTCACAGGGTCCAGCTCTCCCTGGTGAAGGTATTTACACCACCTGTTTTTTAATAACATGGCAGGAAAATTATTCCTACCCAGAAGCTCAGGGTAAACAAATAAAGGAACTGAAGAACTCGAGATTTCCTCATACCCCATCCGTGAAGTCTGGGAGGGATTAGACAGAGTCATTAACCACTATTAGCTGCTGCTTAGATCCATTTTCTTTCAATTTCTGCAAATGACATTCTTTACCCTACCTACCAGTGGGACCAATCAGGAGCATGCGGTGTGGGGAACACATGCATCTTTCTGTCTCCAAAATTAATAGGAAAATAGGCAGTGGGGAAGGGAAGAAATTATGTTTTTAGACAGTTAATTTACCCAAAGTGCAATTGCTATCTGTTTATTACAGACATTTTGGAACACACAGAAAAGTAGAAAAAAGGAAACTTGTCTATAAAGATAAATGGCAAAGATAAATGGCTGCCCCCAGTGTCAGCAACGAAAATGGTTGTATGTTTTTTGAGCGACTGCCTGGTTTTACCCACAAACTTAGTAGATCTCATATCTAATCATATCTCTAAACTTTGCACCAGTTTATAGAAAACTCTGCCCTGTTCATTCATGGAATAGCAAATTAGTCATTGAACACTGTTTATGAAATGCCTGTCATGTGCCAGGAACTCTGCTAGGCCTTGAGGATACGTAAGTGAGCAAACCAGACGTGGGGCTGCCCGTACACACACACCATTCCTAGGCGGTGTGGTCTGATGGATGTTGACAGGTATTAATGTGACTCACTGAGTGTGTAGCTAGCTCTGTGTTAGCAGTTTGCATATGTGTCAGGAAAATTTAATTCTTTTGATATTGTACGTGTATTCTCAGAATTTTCCTTCTCCCCACTCCAAGGGTGCTGGCCCACACTGATGTTCTCTTGCCTGAGGGTGAGGTTCATGTTGCCTGGGAACACCTCTCCTCATCTTTCCTGGAGGCCTCTAGGCATAATCCCAGAGGAGATCTGGCTGGGGTCCAAGGGGAGGAGGGGATGGAGCAGTGTGGTTGGAGGAGACAGAGGTGGGAACTAAGAAAGCCAACAGCTTCTGCAGAACTGGAAAGGGGACTGACAGGGCTGGCTGAGGGCAGTGGAGATCTGCGTTCTTTTCCCTGGGGGTGTCGGAGGGAAAGGCTTGCAGCACATCCAGGAGGAGGAGGACTCCAGGTACCTGTGCTTGAAGCAACAGACAAGATCATCAAATCTACTTGTGCAACAGAGCACTGAACCACCTGTCTCAGGGGCCCATGAGCACCTTGACAGTGGCACCTGCTTGCTGACCCGTGTGGAGGGATGATTGTAGGGTCCCTGATGTTTCAGGATCCATGTGGTCTTTAGAGCCTTTGTAGAGCTGATCTAAGCTACTTTGATCACACACCAGTCTTAAATTCTTTTTGCAACATAACAGTTGCCAGCATAAACTCACTACTAGGTTAGAAGCAAATCAAATTCAGGTCAAATGTTGCCACACAGCCATCATTGAACTAGCATTTATTATTATTATTATTTTTTTAACACCTTTATTGGAGTATAATTGCTTTACAATGGTGTGTTAGTTTCTGCTTTACAACAAAGTGAATCAGTTATACATATGTCCCCATATCTCTTCCCTCTTGCTTTATTATTATTGTTAATCATTATTTTTAACTTTTGGAAGAAAGTGTTATTAATTTAAGCACTGAAAAATAGAATCTTGGGCCTCCCTGGTGGCGCAGTGGTTGAGAGTCCGCCTGCCGATGCAGGGGATACGGGTTTGTGCCCGGGTCTGGGAGGATCCCATATGCCGCGGAGCGGCTGGGCCCGTAGGCCATGGCCGCTGAGCCTGCGCGTCCGGAGCCTGTGCTCCGCAACGGGAGAGGCCACAGCAGTGAGAGGCCCGTGTACCGCAAAAAAAAAAAAAAAAAAAAAAAATAGAATCTTATAACTTTGGAAGGGATATAAGGATCCCTTATCTTTAGGAAAGTGATACTATAATCGGCCAGAAAGAAAAAATGTGCTGTTTTAAAAGACTTCCACCAAAGGAGTTTCCACAACATCCTTGATGTCTCATTAAGGAATTCTTTCTTACATCTCACTTAAAATCCACTTGCTGTGACAAACTGTTTATATTCCTTACCATTAAGAAGTACTTACATAGCCTGCTTGCTTGTACACGAAACACTGGAGGACCAAGTCTTTATGTTTAGCATATGGTCCAACATATTAAGGGTTGGTCTGCAATACTCAGAAGAAAAATGTTAAAGAAACACAGGTAGTAAGAATAAGTGAATTTCAGAGATGTGGAGTGTAGAGTAGCTTGAACTAGCGTTTAGCAGTGAGCAGTCAACACACTCTTCCTACCACATGCTCTTGTACACTTGGTGAAGCCCCAGTTCTCTGTCCTGTTAGGTTCTTTGAACACTTCCTTATGTGCACTAGTCACTTGATACAAATGTAATAGTACACCAGAGGCAAGGTTCTAGTCCCTTTGTAGTTGACATCAGGCATCCAGACCAATAGCTCAAGACGGGATTGTTTGTAGATTAAGTCTGTGCATCATCCCTACACGTCCAGGCTACAGGCCTTGATGGGTTCTTATGCTAGTTCATGTAGACATGGGGAGTATCTCTCAACTATTTTTTTTTTACGTATACATATGTATTCTTTTTCAGATTCTGTGCCATTATAGGTTATTACAAGATAATGAATATAGTTCCCTGTGCGATACAGTAGGTCCTTGTTGTTTACCTATTTTATATATAGTAGCATATATATGTTAATCCCAAACTCCTAATTTATCTCCCCACCCCCCCATCCCCTTTGGTAACCATAAGATTGTCATCTACATCTGTGAGTCTGTTTCTGGTTTGTAAATAAGTTCATTTGTATCATTTTTTTAGATTCCACAAATAAGTGATATCATGATATTTGTTTTTGTCCGATTTACTTCACTTAGTATGATAATCTCTAGGTCCATCCATGTTCCTACAAATGGTATTATTTCATTCTTTTTTTATGGATGAGTAACACTACATTGTATATATACTACATCTTCTTTAGCCATTCAACTGTTGATGGATACTTAGGTTGCTTTGATGTCTTGGTTATTGTAAATAGTGTTGCAATGAACATTGGGTTGGGTGTATCTTTTTGAATTAGAGTTTTCTTCAGATATACGACCAGGAGTGGGATTGTAGGACCATTTTTAAGGAACCTCCATACTGTTTTCCATAGTGGCTGCACAAATTTACATTCCCATCAACAGGGTAGGAGGGTTTCCTTTTCTCCACATCCTCTCCAGCATTTATTATTTGTAGTCTTTTTGGTTATGGCCACTTGGACTGGTGTGATGTGATACCTCATTGTAGTTTTGACTTACATTTCTCTAATAATTAGTGATGTTGAGCATCTTTTCATGTGCCTGTTGGCCATCTGTATGTCTTCTTTGGAGAAATGTCTATTTAGGTCTTCTGCCCATTTTTTGATTGGGTTGTTTGTTTTCTTGATATTAAGCTGTATGAGCTGTTTGTATATTTTGGAAATTAATCCCTTGTTGGTAGCATCGTGTCTCTCAACTATTTTAGTCAGTCCTCATAGTTGACCAATGAGAGCCTCTTTCTAGCATCTTTATGTAGTTTAGCACACTATTAGTGTTATCAATGTATTAGTTTACTGTGAAAGCTGTAAGAAATTACCACAAATGTGGTTTCCTAAAACAACAGAAGTTTATCCTCATATGTTTCTGGAGGCCAGAAGTGTGAAATCAAGGTGTGTCAGGACTGCACTCCCTCTGGAGGCTTTAGGGGACCATCTGTTCCTTGCCTCTTCCAGCTTCTTGTGGTTGCTGGCATTCCTTGGCTTGTGGTCACATCACTCCAATATTTGCCTCTATCTTGACACTGACTCCTTCGCTTCTGTCTGTATAATCTCCCTCTATAAGGACACTTGGCATCGGATTTAGGGTCCAACTGAATAATCTAAAATAATCTCCTTATCTTAAGATCTCTAACTTAATTATATCTGCAAGACCATTTTTCCAAATAAACTCACTTTCACAGGTTCTGATGATTCAGACATGGACATATTTTTGCAGTCACAATTCAACCCACTGCGCAATGAAGCCCCTTTCTGCTATTTAGGATGCTATATAGTAAGTCTGCTAATGATCACAATGTAGATAACAGATGAAAGAGCAGTAGCTACCTCTGGAGGGTAGCCTTCCTGGTATATACTAGTTGACCACCTGTAGAGTGGGACTTTAGGAAAGAGCATGTGACAGTCCCTGGAGCACAGCTTAGAGAAACTAATGAACACATATTTATATCACACCATGAAACAGGAGAGAACTCTAATAATGCTTGTGATGGAATTTACTACTAACTTTTAGGATGGGGATTCAGAGTTAGATTTACTTTTATCTTTAGTAAATATTTCTTGCATCCAAGGTTGTGCTGGAAAATTCCTGCCTTATACACATTAGCATGGTTAATTCCCACAGCAATGCCAAGGTAAAAATGATTATATACATTTTGTAGGTAAGGAAACTGAAGCTAAGAAATACTAAAATGATCACACTGATAGGGTGGGGCTAAGACTTGACCACGTTTCTGCCTGACTCTAAAGTTAGATTGCCTTACTATAGAGCTAGACTGCCTTCTCTAAGGGGGTCCAACCCACCTAGAAATATCTGCCCCTGCCCAGTTTCTGGTGGTACTTGCAGTTCTACCTGCTTTGGATAAGTACCTCATGAGAGAGGTAACATTAATGAAGAGGAAGACAGAGGCAGAGGAGTGTAAAGATAATTAAGAGGGCAGGAGAGAGGTGGGGCTTCAGAAGAAATCCTTTTCTGTTTCAGTTTTTAAAGAAGAAAGTTGAGGGCATGGACTGATGTCTTAGTCAGTTTGGGCTGCTATAACAAAGTATCCATACCGTAGACTGTGCAGGTGGTTTACAAACGACAGAAATTTATTTCTCACAGTTCTGGAGGCTGGAAGTCTGAGATTAGGATGCTAGCACAGGGTTCTGGTGAGAGCCCTGTTCTGTGTTGCAGACAGCTCGTTGTATTCTCATGTGGCAGAGAGCAGAGAGAGGATGAAAACTCTCCCATGACTCTTATAAAGGCACTAATCCTCTTCCTGTGGGTCCACCCCATAACCTCATCTGATTTCAATGACCACCTAAAGGCTCCATCTCCTAATACCATCACATTGGGGGATAGGGTTTCAACATATGGATTTTGGGGGAATATAAACATTCAGTACATAGTGAGTGACAGAATTTTTCCAGAGCCTCCACCAACCACCAGGATGGCAGACCATACAGGGCATCAGAAGAGTAAGGCCAGGCAGCACGGGTGTGTCCTGACTACCCGTAACCCTGGGGTGATGTTACCCCATTGGTCCCATGATTCTTACCTGGCTCTCTATCACCTTGTGTCCTACTTGAGTTGTTGCAAACTCTTGATGCCTATGCTGGTTGGCCTATCATCTATGTGGTAGATTGCATTATTGGCCTCAGTTCTTCACTCTTCACCCATTGCTATGTGAGTTTGCAGTTTCCTTCCCTTGCAGGAGTTTGCAGAATATCTCATCCCGCTGATACTGGGCTTGGCCATGTGACTTGCTTTGGCCAATGGAATGTTATCAGATGTGATGTGAGCCAAGGCCTGAAATGTACCTTGAAATAGAGTTTATGTTCCTGTACTTCTACCATTAGCACAAGAAGAACATAATCTAGCTGCTCCATTGCTCCAAGGTGGGTTAGAGAGACATGGAGATTATACCTTGAAGCAGTTTGAAACCCAGCGGAGCTGAACCCAACCTAGGTCAGCCAATCCCTAGCTAACCAATAGGTGCTTAAGTAAGAATAACTGATTACTGTTTTAAGCTACTTTATTTGGGGATGGCTTGTCATACAGCATTACTGTGGCAAGGGCTGACTGATACATTCTGTCTCTGTAATTGTCATACCCACCCCTTCCCACCACTATCTCTACCATCACTGCCTCATTACTGTTTTGGGGTGCCAGCAATACTGGCAGGAGTATAGCCCCAGGTACTAAGGCAGATTCTCACCATAGAGCTAGACCCCTGAGGGGGCACCATGCAGAGCCACGCCCTTCATAGCACATCCAGACGCTGGAAGGGAAGGTGTTGGGTCCTTTTCCTACCTTGCACAATGCTGTAACCACTCCCTTCTTCAATCTCTACAGGGGGGTCCCAGCCTCTGCCTGAAGCCAGGTTTTCGAAGGTGCCCTTGCACATCTAGAAAGCCCCCTCACTCCATCTGTAGATTCAGCATCTGCCCAGCTTGTTACAGACATGGATGTTTGCATCTTGAATTGAACCAGCCATTTTAAGTTGACCTCCATCCTTTCTACCTTTCTGATTACCCATATCCAAGCCTTTGCTTCCAGCTTTCTTGAGGGGAATGGCATCATGGCAGAGAAGCTTTTTGGAGACAGAAAAGAGGACCATTAATCTAAATCCCTACAGCTTCAATAATGAGTGGCCAGCCAGGCTGGATACCAATGGTTTTCTCTGATGATGGGGCTATGGAGGTTTTTTAAAAACCTACTCATTCTCCTCTGTGTTTTCGAAATCTTCCAAATGGGGTATTTTTTGAATCTGAAAAACAATAGCCTCTAATAAAAGAAACAATGAAACAAGCCCCACCACTTTGAGTGAAACCCTGCGGGTGGGGTGAGGTGGGTGGGCACAGTGGCTATGACAGCAGCTACGACAGTAGCCAGGGGTCAGTGCCCAGTGCTTTTGGCAGCAGCAGCCCTGGATTGCGGAGTTCAGTCCAGCCTGTCACTTGGCGCTGGCTCCCACTGGGGGTCGGGGCTTCTAACCTTAACTGGGCAGCTTGCAAAGAACGCTGGTTAAGGAGGTGTGGGGGGACCCTAGGACCTGGTGAGGGACTATGGCTCGCTCAGCCGAAATCTTCGGGTTTTCAAAAAATTGAAGTTCTAAATTCCAAAACCATTTTACATGTGCTAGGGGAGTTTCCTGAATAAAAAGCTCCTATTGTGAAGCCCTGGGTAAAGTGAATAATCCTTCTCCATTTTATCATTGGCATAAATCTGGATTTTCACTTAGGGTGTTTTGGGTTTCCATGAGAAAACAGATGACAGGTGCTCTGGAAAAGAATATCCTGGCACTTCTACTGAGGGTTAATGGGCGGTGGCATGGTCTCTAATTGGAAGGACAGCCTGGCCCTGGTTTAAGTCCTAATACTGGTGCTAATGTGTCCTTTGCAGGCCCTGCTACTCCTGCCTGGAACACTGTCCCTCTAAAAATGCAAATGGCTCCCTCATTCCTGTCCTTTGAGTTTGTGCTCAAATGCCACTCACCTTCTTAGAGAGGCCTTCCTCATCATCCCACTTAAAATCTCTCCTTTACCTGCTTGATTTTTCTCCACGGTACTTATCACCACTTGTTATACTGTATATTTTCCTGATTTTGTTTACTGTCTGTGTCTCTCACTGGATGTCAACCCTACAGAACCAGAACTGTGGGTTGTTGTGTTCACTGCTGTGTCCTTGGTGCCTGGAATAGTACCTGGCACAGAGTCCGTGCCTCGATAAATATTTTTGAATTAGTTGAATTAATGACATTGAGCATGTTACTTAAATTTTCTGCAAGTCTAAAACTTAAATGAGTGAAGTGGTAACTGCCTGTTGGCCTGAGAATTGGGGAGACAGTAGTGGTTGGTGGGGCCTGGGGCAAACTTCCCTGAGCAGCTCTTCTTCATCTGAGGGGCAGCCACTCCGCAGCTCCAGCCAACTCTTGTCACAGGGGTGCTGGCTCAGTATTGCCAGACTTTCAAGTTTTTCTCTTAAGAAAGGCCAGAAAGTGAAATTTTTTTTAAAAAAAGTGAAATCACTTGATTTTAAAATGTTGGTAACGAAGTCTTATTTTTACAAAAACCTTATTTTACAAAAATCTTATTTTACAAAAAATAGGTTTTTGTAAAACATATCCATGAGTCAGGTCTGAGAGGTGAGCACCAGGATGGGATGTCTGAACTAGGCACTCTCCCTCTAAAATTCTATTTTATTCTATCCTATTCTATTCTAAAATTCTATACTTCTATTAAATTGTTTTTATCTTTCCCACTGCAGTGGGAACATACAGACTAATTAAACTCAAACCAAATTATTTGACTGAAATGGGAAAGATTAGGCCACCATATTTGTCTTCCCAACCTGACAGGGGAAAGTTTGCTCTGTAGAGAACCAATGGCTGCCTCTCGAATGACACAGAGAAAATCAACACACAACATGGCAAGACTGGTTCAAGTAGCAAGGCAACGGGACTCCCATCACGTTATTTTTCAGATTTATAGGATGTGGAGGATTTCCTCCATGCAAGATAGTCACCCCACGGGCCCTTAGCTACGGGTCACTTGGAGGGAAAAAATATCACCCCTTTTCCACTCTGTCACTCCAAAATTGCAGTTTATGCAATGCATTTTATTCTCACATAATGATTTCTGCTCCTTGGCTGCTATTAACCATCCTTAATGCATGTATTTGATAACTTGTGAAATGTCCCATTGAGTCCACCAGGATCTGTAAAGGAGTGTGATGAAGGCATGGCTGAAACAAATAGGAAAATGTCCAACAAATGGAATTGCTCTGATGACCTCCAATCCCACGACCATTGTGATGAATGACTCTCTTTTGCCAATTATATGGGTGGTAATTGGACCCCTTCCTGCCTCAGAACAAGTTATTTTATGACTGTGATATGCTGTATGATATGGGAATATGAGTCTTGGGACTGATAGGTGTAAGTTGCTGGACAGGATCAGACAATATGAGATGAGAGAGAGAAGGCAGGAAATGTTAGAATGTGCTAATGGAGAGGTAAAATGGGTGTTGGGGGGAAGAGGAGGTGAAAGGGATTGGAGGCAAGAAAAAGCAGTCATCATGGTGGACAAGAATGGCCATGGAGGAGCACAAAGAGCCTGGTTTCAGACCCACAAAGACCTGGGTTTGAGTATCAGCTCCGTCTCTGACCAGGTATTTGTGCCTATGGGCAAGTTACTCAACCTCTTTGAGCCTCAGTTCCATCATCTATAAAATGGGGCTAGTAAAGCCTTCCTCCCAGGGTTGAAATGAAAACCAAATGAAATAATAGGTGTGCTAGAAAGTACAACATAAGGGCTCAATACCATGAATGCCAGCCAAGATTCTAGGCCACAGAATCTTCAATTATAAAATGGCAGCTGGTATTGAACTAGACCAAGGGTGCAAACTCAGATGCTAACAGAGTTGAGACAGATAATGTAAATGAGTGAAAGCAGACAGGTATAAAAACTGCTGCAGACTGAAAAATGGGGCACTGGCTGAGTAGAGCCTATTAGCTCCACTGTGTCTTCTCAGATCTTTAGCATTTTCAAGAGAAGCCCCACTCTGGTCTTAAGGTGAAACCTCCTGATTCATAAATGTGGGCACCTAACTCCTCTCCCGTCTTTTTAGAATGTATTGTTTGGCCACCAGTATGTATACAGGTCAAATAAAACTTGGGTCATTTCTAGCCTGTGGGCCACCATTTTGCAGCCTCTAAATGAAGGATTTAGAAGAATTGTAAAAGGATTGTTTATCAGAGCCTGAGTAAATAATTCTGGGGTCAGAGGACCACAGAGAGTACTTTTGACTTGGAACCCAAGCTGTGCCTTGAACTCAACAGAAAAGTCAGAAAACTTTGATGCTCTAAGGTCTGGCATGGAGAGAGGGTATATCCTCTGTGGATTAGGGGCAGAACTAAAAAAGCTGGACATACACCAAATAAATGATTTTCCAACCTCAAACAGTTGCATCAGAATCTCCAGGGACTGAGCCTTCTCTGGGAGATACAATAATGCAGCCGGGTTGAGAACCACTGTAACAAAGTTTTCCAAAGGTAATCTGTGATTAAATAGAATAATAATTCTAATCTATCTAGAAACATAAATTTTGTGAAAAAACAAGCAAATTTGTTTTCTAAGAACTTTTTATTTTTATTTATTTTTATTTTTTTGCTGTACATGGGCCTCTCACTGTTGTGGCCTCTCCCATTGCGGAGCACAGGCTCTGGACACACAGGCTCAGCAGCCATGGCTCACGGGCCCAGCCACTCGGCGGCATGTGGGATCTTCCCGGACCGGGGCACGAACCCATGTCCCCTGCATTGGCAGGTGGACTCTCAACCACTGCGCCACCAGGGAAGCCCTCTAAGAACTTTTTATTTCATTTTGTAGTCTTACCTCTCAGATTGGAAAATAATAAATCTACCTGCCCTCCCTTCCTACCTAATTTTTTGGTCAACATCTTTACCTGAATAAACACAGTAACATATATGTAGCTCTGAGACCAATATGCACAACTAAAAAAAATTTGTGTTGTTGTTAGAGAATTGCTTTTACATTTCTGATAATTTTAAACTATGGGGACTGCAAGTACTCTGGGTGATAGGTTAAACTTGGCCAGAAATTAATGAAAGCTCCTTTCATCAGGAGGTGGAGCTTATTCCACACTTCCTGAAACTGGACTTGTCTTGTGACTTGCTCTGACTGATAGAATGCTGGAAACTTATGGGTGACTTCCATGCTCAGGCCTCAGGGGCTTGGAGAACTTCTATTCTTACCCTCTTGGACCCAGCTGCCATGTGCAGAAGCTGAGCTGCCTGCTTGAGAGGCCATGGAGGAGAAATGAGTTATTCTCACCGACAGGTCAACTGTCAGACATGTAAGCAAGACCATCCCAGACCAGCCAGCCTCCAGCTGACCTGCCAATGTTTCCCTCAAGACTTCAAGACATAGATATTTCATAGCTATTTGCCTTTTTATGAAGTGCTTATTCTGAAATTACTCTAGCTGTAGCACAGAAACATTTGCTGATGTGGTAAATGGCATTAAGAGTTTGAAGAACTGGATCAGGAAACTTACACAAGCCTCTTAGATAGCCTCATTCACCAGAGGGCAGACAGCAGAAGCAGGAAGAACTACAATCCTGAAGCCTGTGGAACAAAAATCACATTCACAGAAAGAGAGACAAGATGAAAAAGCAGAGGACTATGTACCAGATGAAGGAACAAGATAAAACCCCAGAAAAACAACTAAATGAAGTGGAAATAGGCAACCTTCCAGAAAAAGAATTCAGGGTACTGATAGTGAAGATGATTCAGGACCTCGGAAAAGGAATGGAGGCAAAGATCGAGAAGATGCAAGAAATGTTTAACAAAGATCTAGAAGAATTAAGGAACAAACAAACAGAGATGAACAACACAATAACTGAAATGAAAACTACACTAGAAGGAATCAATAGCAGAATAACTGAGGCAGAAGAACGGATAAGTGACCTGGAAGACAGAATGGTGGAATTCACTGGTGCGGAACAGAATAAAGAAGAAAGAATGAAAAGAAATGAAGACAGCCTAAGAGACCTATGGGAAAACATTAAACACAACAACATTCGCATTATAGGGGTACCAGAAGGAGAAGACAGAGAGTAAGGACCTGAGAAAATATTTGAAGAGATTATAGTCGAAAACTTCCCTAACATGGGAAAGGAAATAGAAACCCAAGTCCAGGAAGTGCAGTGAGTCCCATACAGGATAAACCCAAGGAGAAACACTCTGAGACACATAGTAATCAAATTGGCAAAAATTAAAGACAAAGAAACATTACTGAAAGCAGCAAGGGAAAAACGACAAATAACATACAAGGGAACTCCCATAAGGTTAACAGCTGATTTCTCAGCAGAAACTCTACAAGCCAGAAGGGAGTGGCATGATATATTTAAAGTGATGAAAGGGAAGAACCTACAACCAAGATGACTCTACCCGGCAAGGATCTCATTCAGATTTGATGGAGAAATCAAAAGCTTTACAGACAAGCAAAAGCTAAGAGAATTCAGCACCACCAAACCAGCTCTACAACAAATGCTAAAGGAACTTCTCTAAGTGGGAAACACTAGAGAAGAAAAGGACCTACAAAAACAAACCACAAACAATTAAGAAAATGATTATAGGAACATACATATTGATAATTACCTTAAATGTGAATGGATTAAATGCTCCAACCAAAAGACACAGGCTTGCTGAATGGATACAAAAACAAGACCCATATATATGCTGTCTACAAGAGACCCACTTCAGACCTAGGGACACATTCAGACTGAAAGTGAGGGGATGGAAAAAGTTATTCCATGCAAATGGAAATCAAAAGAAACCTGGAGTAGCAATACTCATATCAGACAAAATAGACTTTAAAATAAAGAATGTTACAAGAGACAAGGAAGGACACTACGTAATGATCAAGGGATCAATCCAAGAAGAAGATATAACAATTATAAATATATATGCACCCAACATAGGAGCACCTCAATACATAAGGCAACTGCTAACAGCTATAAAAGAGGAAATCGACAGTAACACAATGATAGTGGGGAGCTTTAACTCCTCACTTACACCAATGGACAGATCATCCAGACAGAAAATTAATAAGGAAACACAAGCTTTAAATGACACAATAGACCAGATAGATTAAATAGATATTTATAGGACATTCCATGCAAAAACAGCAGATTACACTTCCTTCTCAAGTGTGCATGGAACATTCTCCAGGATAGATCACATCTTGGGTCACAAATCAAGTCTCAGTAAGTTTAAGAAAATTGAAATCATATCAAGCATCTTTTCTGACCACAACACTATGAGATTAGAAATCAATCACGGGGGAGAAATACGTAAAAAACAGAAGCATATGGAGGCTAAACAATACGTTACTAAATAACCAAGAGATCACTGAAGAAATCAAAGAGGAAATCAAAAAATACCTAGAGACAAATGACAATGAAAACATGACGATCCAGCAACTATTGGATGCAGCAAAAGCAGTTCTAAGAGGGAAGTTTATAGCTATACAAGCCTACCTCAAGAAACAAGAAAAATCTCAAACAATCTAACCTTACACCTTAAAGGAACTAGAGAAAGAAGAACAAAAAACCCCAAAGTTAGCAGAAGGAAAGAAATCATAAAGATCAGAGCAGAAATAAATGAAATAGAAACAACAGAAACAATAGCAAAGATCAATAAAACTAAAAGCTGGTTCTTTGAGAACATAAACAAAATTGATAAACCATTAGCCAGACTCATCAAGAAAAAGAGGGAGAGGACTCAAATCAATAAAATTAGAAATGCAAAAGGAGACGTTACAACCGACACCGCAGAAATAAAAAGCATCCTAAGAGACTACTACAAGCAACTCTATGCCAATAAAATGGACAACCTGGAAGAAATGGACAAATTCTTAGAAAGGTATAACCTTCCAAAACTGAACCAGGAAGAAATAGAAAATATGAACAGACCAATCACAAGTAATGAAATTGATAATGTGATTAAAAGACTTCCAACAAACAAAAGTCCAGGACCAGATGGCTTCACAGGTGAATTCTATCAAACATTTAGAGAAGAGCTAACACCCATCCTACTCAAACTCTTCCAAAAAATTGCAGAGGAAGGAACACTCCCAACCTCACTCTATGAGGCCACCATCACCCTGATACCAAAACCAGACAAAGATACTACAAAAAAAAAAAAAAATTACAGACCAATATCACTGATGAATATAGATGCAAAAATCCTCAACAAAATACTAGCAGACAGAATCCAACAACACATTAAAAGGGTCATACACCATAATCAAGTGGGATTTATCCCAGGGATGCAAAGATTCTTCAGTATATGCAAATCAATCAATGTGATACACCATATTAACAAATTGAAGGAGAAAAACCATATGATCATCTCAATAGATGCAGAACGAGGTTTTGACAAAATTCAACACACTTTTATGATAAAAACTCTCCAGAAAGTGGGCATAGAGGGAACCTACCTCAACATAATAAAGGCCATATATGACAAACCCACAGCAAACATCATTCTCAATGGTGAAAAACTGAAAACATTTCCTCTAAGACCAGGAACAAGACAAGGATGTCCACTCTTGACACTCTTATTCAACATAGTTTTGGAAGTCCTAGCCACGGCAATCAGAGAAGAAAAAGGAATACAAATTGGAAAAGAAGAAGTAAAACTGCCACTGTTTGCAGATGACATGATACTATACAAAGAGAATCCTCAAGATGCTACCAGAAAAGTACTAGAGCTAATCAATGAATTTGGTAAAGTTGCAGGATACAAAATTAATGCACAGAAATCTTTTGCATTCCTATACAGTAATGATGAAAAATCTGAAAGTGAAATTAAGGAAACACTCCCATTTCCCATTGCAGCAAAAAGAATAAGATACTTAGGAATAAACCTACCTAAGGAGACAAAAGACCTGTAAGCAGAAAACTATAAGACACTGTTGAAAGAAGTTAGGGATGATACAAACAGATGGAGAGATATACCATGTTCTTGGATTGGAAGAATCAACATTGTGAAAATGACTATACTACCCAAAGCAATCTACAGATTCAATGCAATCCATATCAAATTACCAATAGCATTTTTTACAGAAGTAGAACAAAAAAATCTTAAAATTTGTATGGAGACACAAAAGACCCTGAATAGCCAAGGCAGTCTTGAGGGAAAAAAATGGAGCTGGGGGAATCAGACTCCCCGACTTCAGACTATACTGCAAAGCTACAGTAATCAAGACAATATGGTACTGGCACAAAAACAGAAATATAGATAAATGGAACAGGATAGAAATCCCAGAGGTAAACCCACACACCTATGGTCAACTAATCTATGACAAAGGAGGCAAGGATATACAATGGAGAAAAGACAGTCTCTTCAATAAGTGGTGCTGCGAAAACTGGACAGCTACATGTAAAAGGATGAGATTAGAACACTCCCTAACACCATATGCAGAAATAAACTCAAAATAGATTCGAGACCTAAATGTAAGACCGGACACTATAAAACTCTTATAGGAAAACATAGGAAGAACACTCTTTGACATAAATTATGGCAAGATCTTTTTTGATTCACCTCCTTGAGTAATGGAAATAAAAACAAAAATAAACAAATGGGACCTAATGAAACTTAAAAGCTTTTGCAAAGCAAAGGAAGCTACAAACAAGACAAAAAGACAACCCTCAGAATGGGAGCAAATATTTGCAAACGAATCAATGGAGAAAGGATTAATCTCTAAAATATATAAACAGCTCATGCAGCTCAATATTAAAAAAACAAACAAGTCAATCCAAAAAGGGGCAGAAGACCTAAATAGACATTTCTCCAAAGCAGACCTACAGATGGCCAAGAAGCACATGGAAAACTGCTCAAGATCACTAATTATTAGAGAAACGCAAATCAAAACTACAATGAGGTATCACCTCACAGCAGTTAGAATGGGCATCATCAGACAATCTACAAACAACAAATGCTGGAGAGGGTTTGGAGGAAAGGGAACCCTCTTGCACTGTTGGTGGGAATGTAAATTGATACAGCCACTATGCAGAACAGTATGGAGGTTCCTTAAAAAACTAAAAATAGAATTACCATATGACCCAGCAATTCTAATACTGGATATATACCTAGAGAAAACCATAACTCAAAAAGACACAGGGCCTCCCTGGTGGTGCAGTGGTTGAGAGTCCGCCTGCCGATGCAGGGGATACGGGTTCGTGCCCCGGTCTGGGAGGATCCCATATGCCGCAGAGCGGCTGGGCCCGTGAGCCATGGCCGCTGGGCCTGCGCGTCCGGAGCCTGTGCTCCGCAACGGGAGAGGCCACAACAGTGAGAGGCCCACATACCGCAAAAAGAAAAAAAAAAAAAAAAAAGACACATGCACCCCAATGTTCATTGCAGCACTATTTATGATATCCTGGTCATGGAAGCAACCTAAATGCCCATTGACAGACAAATGGATAAAGAAGTTGTGGTACATATACACAATGGAATATTACATATACATATATATACATATATACAATGGAATATTAGCCATAAAAAAGGAATGAAATTGGGTTATTTGTAGAGACGTGGATGGATCTAGAGACTGTCATACAGAGTGAAGTAAGTCAGAAAGAGCAAAACAAATATCACGTATTGATGCATACATGTGGAACCTAGAAAAATGGTATAGATCAAGTGGTTTTCAGGGCAGAAATTGAGACACAGATATAGAGAACAAACGTATGGACACCAAGGCGGGAAAGCAGCGGCGGGTGGTGGTGGTGGTGGTGTGATGAATTGGGAGATTGGGATTGACATGTATACACTGATGTGTATAAAATGGATGACTGATAAGAACCTGCTGTATAAAAAATAAATAAAATTAAATTTAAAAAAAAGAGTTTGAAGAACTGGCTGACCACATTAGCAGACTGTGGAGTCATGTCACAGCCTGAAGTATAGACTTCCTCTTAATCCTTTGTGTCTTTGTAACAGAGGCAGTCAGAGGTGAGCCTTCTATGTGAGATACTTTGGGAGGTTGGGTCAAAACCAAGATGGTGTCTTCAGCGATCTCTAGACCTTGAACTATGTTAGAGAGGAAGGTAATTTTCCACATCTTTTGAAACAACCTCCTGCTTCAGGTTGCCTGGTGATGGAGTTGAGATTGGGTTTGGACCCTGAGGGAGACATATAAATGTTGCCTTCCTCATTTCTGTCAGACCAGCTTTAGGCCACCAGGGTGGCAGTGCTCCTTCCAGACTGGCTTGAGACCTGACCTCTTCAAACCAAGACCTTTTACTTGCATCAGACTAATTTTCTTGTTATTTTTAAAAGCAAGTTGGCAAAGTTTCACAAATCACCTGTTAAATTTGACCAGTTACATTTCACACCTTTGGCAATTTGTTTACTTTTTTCTTCCCTCTTACTTTTTAATCCCTTCAGTTTACAGAATTTTCTCTGTGGATTCTTTCTCCACAGCTTTGTACATGACAGAATACCTGGAATCATCATAATGGCCTCCTCAGACAGTGTGCAGTTAAGGATCGGAAAATTCAGTCCTGGGGGATATTAACAGCTAACTGAGATCTGCCTGGGAACAGTAAATGTAACCAGCTTGGACATTCTATGGCCAACCCAATAGTCTGCCTTAAAAGAGTTCTTTCTTCTTCTTAAAATTTAAGGGATATGGACTAGTCAGAAAATAAAATAAAAATAAGTTATAATTGTAGTTCTCAGAGATAACTGTCCTTTCTATTTTGGACAGATAGAAAGGACAGATAGCCATCCTTTCTATTTTGATGACTATCCTTTCAATCTTTTCGGGGGGGAGAATATTTCGTATATATTTACAAAATTGGAATCACAACAGACATAACTGTTCCATACGTTTTTTAAAATAATCTCTCATTAACATATTCCAGTTTTTTCTTTTTTTTAACATCTTTATTGGAGTATAATTGCTTTACAGTGGTGTGTTAGTTTCTGCTTTATCACAAAGTGAATCAGCTATACATATACATATATCCCCATATCTCCTCCCTGTTGCGTCTCCCTCCTGCCCTCCCTATCCCACCCCTCCAGGTGGCCACAAAGCATTGAGCTGATCTCCCTGTGCTATGCGGCTGCTCATGAACATTTTTCTGATGAACATTTAACTATTCTTTAACCAGATTTTTACAATGATCATGCCATAATATATTTAATTAATCTTTTATTTTGAGACATTTCCATTGTTTCCATTTTTTTCCCTATTATAAGCAATGTTATTCTGAATAGCATGTAGGGCTAAATATTTGATCACTAAACATTGGTGGTCATATTTTTAGATTAAATTCCCAGCAATGAAGTTAGTGGTTCTCCAACAAACTGCTGCCTGGTACTGGCTTAGAAGTGCAGTGAAGCAGTGGGTGGAACGTGGCCAAGGGCTTATCGTGAGGGGCATTAGGTGTGGAGGATACATAGGGGGTACTGGGCATGAGAAGGCTGCCTGGAATCCTCCAGTGAGGTCAGTTTGAAATAGTCAAAACTCAGTGAACAGGGACTATGAATGTTTTTAAAGTAAATTCTGCTAGATTAGTTTCTGTTTAGTGACAAATACTTGCTTGGTCTTGGCTTTGCACTGTGCTGAATAGCAGAACAAAAGTCATATTGTGGAGTCAAATATAGATTTTTTTTGCCTGATAGCCTCATGCATATGGTTGGAAAGAAGAAAAAGAAAGAAGAAAGAGGAAGCAGGGGAAGCCATCTGTTCTAGGAGCAAGAGTGGGAAGATTTAATGCTTGGAAGCATTCAATGACTTGGTCAAATTTTTGACCACAAGTCTAGCCTCTGTTGTGCGATTTTAGGTTCCTAATCTAGGGTCCATGAATCTAAAACGTCAGTAATTTAATCAAATAAAATAGAAGCTCAGCCAAAGTGGTGGTGAATTCTGCTCCTAATTGTTTACCTTGTTGAAATACTTTTCTTTGGCATTTTCCCCACTGGAACCACTGTTTGCATTTCTATGCCCTTTTTTGCTCTGCTATGTGTTGTAATGTAATATATAATTTAGTAAGAGATTTGCTGGTCTGCGCCTTGGGAATTTAATAGAAATGGATAAATTAACAATTAGTCTAGGTCTCTGACTGGGAGCTTTTAAACCTACAGAGGGATGAGTGTGGGAGTTAATGGTAACTTTTAAATTTCTCTTCATACCTTTCAAAGCATATAAATATGTATTTTTTTGGAGTGCACTTTCTCCTCTCCCTCTCAGTTTTTTGAGCTCCCAGGAGGATGTGAGGGGCGTGGTGTAATGTCAGGCACAGGTAATGTGCAGCCACACATGCCCAGCTGTGCATCCTGCTTTGCCCTCTCCTGGCTGTGGAGACCTTGGGGCATTTACTTCCTTTCAGCCTCAGCTTCTAACCTGTAAAATAAATGTTTCATTAACTTTGTGTTGTAATAAATGAAACCCACTCTGATTAACTTAATCCAGAAAAAGATCTACAGGTAGGCTATTAGGTAGCTCATGAAACAGGAGAAAGAGCTAAACCATCAAGTCTTGGGAAACGCTGGCTAGGGATTCAGCCTGGGGAAAGCAGGTGGCACCTGCCCTTGGCCCTAACCTCTCTTCGCTCAAGTCAGGCTCCCAGGAGGAGGAACCTGATTGGCTGGGATTGAGTCACATGTTCTCCTCTGACTCCATCTCCCCAGGTGGGTGGTACTGGGCCGTTTGATTGGCAGTTCCACCTGAGTCACATGAAATGGGGGAAGGGCACTCTCAACAAAGGAAGGGATGCTGGGTGCACATGTGCGAACCCAGATTACCACCCCCCTGCTCTTAGGAAGACTCCACTGTCCCTAAGGTCCTGGAATATGGTATGTGCTCAATAAACAATAACTATTGTGGTTATTCTTGCTGTCAGAGGGCCAAGATTACTCATTGTTTTAGTAGAAGAGCAAAAATAAGATTTGAGGGTTTTTTTTTTCTGTTGAGTCCAATGCATTCTCTTTACACCACGTGTGATTAAATGCAAATTTCCTGAGTCCCTTCTCAGACGGACTGGATCAGAATCCCGAGGCGGGGTGTGTGGGGGGTTCCCTGACCTCGTCCTCTTTAACAAGCATCCCGGATGTCTCTTGTACACACTAAATCTTGAGATCCAAAGCCCTTAGTGATTAGGTGGGAGGATTTGACGCTGCTGAGGACGGGTTTTGGAAGGAGAGATTTTCCTCTACCACTGCAACTGTGGAAGAAGTCTGTTTTGCTAAAAGAGTAAAGCAACCTAGTCAGCCAATTTGGTAAGGAAGCTGTGCCTCTTAACCCTGACCGTACACTGGGATCACCTGAGGAGCACTGATAGCACGCAGGACCCATGCCGAGAGCTCAGGCGGGATGCTTCCCACCAGCAACCAGATGCTTTCCATGTACACCTAGGCTGGGACTACAGAGACATCCTTGGACCTCCACTCCGGAAGCCCAGTGGCCTCACCCTTCTGGAAGACGGCTAAGGGTGTGTAGAACTTCGGGGTTTCAGAGCATGTTCTCCTTAATTACCGTGTTTGATCCTATGGCAACTCAGATCCTAAAGCAGATGGGAATGGGTCATAATCTGCTCCTGATTTTGGAGATGAAGGAACCAACCACTCGGAAAGATTCATTGACCAGTGATTCCACCAAAGTTGCCCAGTCAGAAAAGGCAGAGCCAGAACTCAGGTTTGTCCCTCTGGCTCCAGGCTCATGGCTCCATCCACGTCCCTCTCGGAGACCGGCACACTCAGATCTTCCAAGCTTTCTTTCTGTTACAGTTCCAAGGAAACCTAAAGGTGAGCTCAGAGTCCTTTCCAAGAGAGCTTTTGGCTTTCAGCCACTTTCTGGGAGGTCTTTTAAGTCCTTTCTGTCCCTCGTGCTTTGATTTAGCTACCAGTTCTGAGTATTGTGCCTTCTGGGGGTTTGAGGAGTGAGGGCTGTAATTACAATGGCAGCGCCCCTGCCAGCAACCTGTGGGCTGGGCTCATCTTCTGAGGAATATTCCCAAATGAGCTGTCAACTCGGCCGCAGCAGGAGCCTGCCTTAGATTGTTTTTCCCCTCCACGCAGCACTGAGCAGAGAACTAAACCCAGTAAATGCTTGATTAGACAGCGACACAGAATGGATTTTCTCACGCTTCTGACTTCCCCAGCATCTGCTGCCTCTTGACTACCTTTTTAAGCTTACGTTTTCATTCTAAAACTAATGTATGGTCACCGAAGGACATAAAGAATTACAAAGGTGGAGAAGGGACAACACCACTTGTAAGAGTGGTAAGTGTTTGTTATAAACACTGGGTATCTAATAAACTTGGTTTTATTTAATCTGCACGACAGTCCATCTACACATGAGGACTTTCAGAACCTGAACACTTAACCCACCATCCACCTGCCCGTGCTCAACTGCCAGGAAAACACGCAGCCCTCCTGAATGCTGCGGCATTTTCGTCTGCTCTGTCCTGTGTTTCCACCTATGAGAATATTTGCCACCCCCTGAAGGAGACAAGTGTTTAATATCTCTGGGTCTTTGCTCTGCTGGGCTTGACATCAAGAATAGTTGCCTGTTCTGCCCATCTGGCTGTTTTTGGCTCTGCTATTGTGGCACAGCCAAAGGCAGCCTCTCTGTTACGGGCTGAATTGTGTCTCCCCCAAATCCCTGTGTTGAAGCTCTAAACACCATTACCTTAGAATGTCACTGTATTTGGAGATAAGATCTTTAAAGAGGTGATTAATTTAAAATGAGGTCTTAGGGTGGGCCCTAACCCAATCTGACTGGTGTCCTTGTAAGTAGAGAAAATTTGGGTGTACATAGAGATACCAGGGATGCGTACACGCAAGGAAAGACCACTTGCAGGGCAGGGAGAGAAGCCTTAGGAGAAACCAACATTGCTGACACCTTGATCTTGGGCTTCTAGCCTCCAGAATGGTAAGGAAATACATTTGTGGTGTTTAAGACCCACATTCTGTGCTATTTTGTTAGGGCAGCCCTAGCAAACCAGTACACTCCCTAAAGCCATCCCTGACACCCAGCCCCACCCCCAGGAAGAACTAACACTCTTTCCTTGGTGCTCTCACCAGGTCGCCTTTATTGAGCTCTTTTCCTGTTTGTGATGACCCCTGGGCCACACGTTCCTGAGGGCCACACCTGGCTCATGCCTGCGTTTCTGGCATCTAGCACAGTGCTGGCCGCATCCTGAACTTGGGAAAAGGTAGGTGAATGAATGAATGAATGAGTGAATGAACAAGGGGTCTGATAACTGCTTGTGGGTAGTTTGACTCTTTGTGGAAGTTCTGGAAGGATTGAGGGATCCAGAGATGGAGAGGGATCAGGGAGAGGGGCAGGACCCAGGAGTGGTGGTCACCTAGATCCTCACCCACTGCACCGCCTCCTGCTGGTTCACAGGCCTTGGAACTGTCTTGTGCTTTGCAGCCTCCTGGCTTGGCCTTTGGCTCTCAGCCCTCCCTTCAGCCCGTCGGCCACTTCATCACACGCAGAAGATGTAAATTCCCCAAGGCCCCCTTTGTGTGGTCCTCTCCTCAAAATTCTGTCTCCCCACCCCAATTTCTGGAAGTCCCTTTAAAGGGTCTGACAGCCAGTCTCCCTTTCTCACCCATCCAGCTGGACAGGCTCAGGGAGCAGAAGGAGTTTTCTGGAAACAGACTGGGGAGGAGAGGCCAGGAAAATTGACAAAGGCACAAGTTTGAGCTTCCTGTGTCCTGTGCCCGCTGCCCACGCAGGGTTCTGAGCTGCCTCCAGAACAGCCCGCTGGTAACAGGGGAAGCAAAAGAGATTTGCTAACAGCGGAGCATTTACTCGTAAGCTGGCCCACCCTGGGATTCAGCCCTGATGGTGGACAGCCTCTCTGCATAAGGAAACCCTCTGGAGGGAGCTGTTTTAAGTGAGAAACAGACCAGGCAGACAAGCCTGGCCTAGGATCAAAGCTCTGGGCCTCTCAGGGTGGGCTGAGTCAAGGATGAGCTGGATCTAATTTCTGGGTCAGTGCCATGAGCAGGGCAGCGGGGAGCAGGGCAGGCATGGCATGACATGGTGGGAGGGCAGCACCCCTCCCCCTCCTTGTTCACTCTCAGGCCCTGGCCCTTTGGGCACCTGCCGAGGAGGTGTGTCAGAAACCGGCAGAGGCGGTGTGTGGTGGCTACAGGGTTGGTGGTGCTCCAGGGGGTGGGAGACGGCCCCGGAGGCGGGGCCCGTTTCTCCTGCAGGCTCAGTGCCTGGGGCCCAGGACACTTGTTGGAGACACGATAATGTTTTGCTTTCTTTCAAAATCAGAAGGAGGGAATTCCCTGGCGGTCCAGTGGTTAAGACTTCTCACCTGGCTGAGGGCCAGGGTTTGATCCCTGGTTGGGAAACTAAGATCCCACAAGCTGTGTGGCCAAAAGTAATAATGATAATAATAGTAAAATGGATACCAGAGGGAAAAAAAATGAACCTTTAAGACATGAAGGGTCACATGTTGCATGATTCCATTTATATGAAGTGTCCAGAGGAGGCAGATCCTAAGAGACAGAAAGTAGATTAGAGGTTGCCAGGGTCTGGGGAGAAGCGGGGAGTGAGGGGTGACTGCTGATAGATTTAGGGGTGGCTTGTTGGGGTGATTAAAAATGTCCTGAAATTAGATAGTGGTGAAGGTTGTACAACCTGGGGAATATACTAAAAATCACTGAATTGTACATGTTAAAATGGTTTATTTTATGGCATGTGGATTATATCTCAGTAAAGCGGTTATTATTTTTTTTTAAGGCAAGGGAGTCAGGGACAGAAGAAAAAAAAGAAGAAAATCAAGAACATGAGTATAGTATGTAATCTTTAGCCAAATAAACAAGAAACGTGTTAAAACAAAAAAAAATGAGATGAGGTTAGACAAAACTAAAATTGGAAAAGTTTCATCTGGTCTGTTGAATCTGTTGTGGCTTTTTGGAATGGTGAGCTAAAGAGAATTTTAAGGTTGCATTCAGAGTCAAAAAGAGTGAGCACTGTGATCAATTAATGATGTCTACTCTGGGCACAGGAGGCGAAGAAGGAGGTGCAGGGGGCAAGTATTTGCCATCCCCGACTGCAACTGATCTCTGTGGCCCCTCCCAGCTTTCACACTCCCTGACCTGAGACACTCAGTGTGGAACGGGGAGGGGAAATGTGGGCTGCAGGGATCTGGGTTAGAAGAAGAGGGAGGTGGGATCAAGGCAGTTGAGCATCCAGTGTAGACCCTGCTGCATCCACGTCTGCCAGGCTTGCTGCATCTTCCCCACACCAGCTTCATTCCTGTGATAGCGGCCTCCCCTGAGAACATGCTGCCCCCCCCAATAAGTAGCAGTTCTCAAGGACAGCTCTTAACCAGCTCTGTGCAGCTCAGCAGACACAACCACCTCTTTTCTAATCGCCCTCCTGCTCCCCGTTTTCTCCACAAGACAGAGAACTCTCCTTGGAGAACAGGCAGTTGAGCAAAGGGTTTAGATCGACCCTTCCTGGCAGTGCAGACCCTCTCATTAAAATATGTGCGTTGTTAGCACTCTTCTCTTTTTCCAGTGGGGCTTAGCTATTAACATCCCCCCCTTGCGAGTGTGTCAAGAGACATGTGCTCTGGGCAGCAAAGAAAAATACATTTGTCATCGGAATGACAGCCACAGCCTTCAAAGCCATTTTTATCTGGTGGCGGTGGAGCTGGCCTTATCCCTTCTGGGAAAAATAATGGATATTAGAGGTTCTGTTTACAAATATGCACCTTTCGCTGATTTCTCTCACCACCCAGCAATTTTTCAACAGGACAGCTTTCTTGGAAACTGTCCCCGGCCAAAAGATGATAAAATGCGGTATCCAGAGAGACGCCTGGGGCTCTGTTTGTTTAACTGGGTAATTGGGCATAGATTCTGAAAGGCCATCTTCCTGTATCCAAGTCGCCCCAGGCGCTGGTCTGGAAGGAGGCTCCCTGATTAAATAATCCGGTCTAAAAGCGCTCCTCCCCCAATTCACCTGTTTCCCAAAGGACCACCCTCTAGGTCGGGCTTACAAACCTGCTACTGACCTTTATGCAAGCAGATCTTGAACTCAACTGATTCGCATGAACCTTTCTGGAAAGTCAAGTGTGTGAGGCTTGTTTCCCCCATCCTTCTGCTATTTGGAGCGAAACCCACCTTCCCCTCCCCGACTCACTAATACACTTAAGCCCTGGAACTGCTAATGAGATCAGAAAGTGATTAGCTGTCAGTCTACAAGTGAAGTTGATCTGTGGTGGTTTCAGGTTGAGGAAAGAAAATGCCCCCAGTGACAGTCCACAGATTTTTCTGATCCTGTTTGTGCTCCTGTTTATCATCTCCGATGTTTTTGTTTTTGTTTTTTTTTTTGTTGCAGTACGCGGGCCTCTCACTGTTGTGGCCTCTCTCGTTGTGGAGCACAGGCTCCAGACGCGCAGGCTCAGCAGCTATGGCTCACGGGCCCAGCCGCTCCGCGGCACGTGGGATCCTCCCGGACCGGGGCACGAACCCATGATCCCTGCATTGGCAGGCGGACTCTGAACCACTGCACCACCAGGGAAGCCCATCTCCGACTGTTTTTATGGCCTACTGTCTCTACAAGATTGCCTACAGAGCCTCATGGCAGGTCCTGCCCCCACGTAAGTGCATGCACGCTTTAGAAAGCCCACGGTAACTATTATCAGAAACTGAGCTCTGGGTGAAGGCACAAGCTTCAGGGTTTGCTACAGCTGAGATGCTTTTGTGTAAGAACCAAATACCCCTTTGCAGGAGGCCACATGTTACGATGGGAAAAGCCAGACACACAAACTCCGGTGTGATTCCTCGGCTCTTCCACACTGTGTGACTTTGGTAAACCACTTAGCTTCTCTAAGCAGCCTCGCTTCCCACATCTGTAAAATAGGGAGCCCTCCTTTGTCGGCAGAATATCTAGCAGTGTTCAGATGAATAAAGAAAGGAGGCCAGGGCTTCCCTGGTGGTGCAGTGGTTGAGAGTCCGCCTGCCGATGCAGGGGACACGGGTTCGTGCCCCGGTCCGGGAGGATCCCACATACCGCGGAGCGGCTGGGCCCGTGAGCCATGGCCGCTGAGCCTGCGCGTCCAGAGCCTGTGCCCCACAACGGGAGAGGCCATAACAGTGAGAGGCCCGCGTACCGCAAAAAAAAAAAAAAAAAAGAAAGGAGGCTGAATACAAAATTAGTCATTATTACTGATTTCGTTTCTAAATGCCACCCAGCCTGATGTTAAAATAAGGGCACTTTGGATTCAATAACTCACATTTCTAAAGCCTGTGATGCTGATGGGTCTGCCCCAAGGGACGAACTCCCAGTGGGACAGTCTGCCTCCACCCCCAGCAGGGCTTCAGAAGGCTTTTGTGGGCCTCCCTTTCCATTAAAAAATATATATTAAAAATGATAGGGCTTCCCTGGTGGCGCAGTGGTTGAGAGTCCCCCTGCCAATGCAGGGGACACGGGCTCGTGCCCTGGTCCGGGAAGATCCCACATGCCGCGGAGCGCCTGGGCCCGTGAGCCATGGCCGCTGAGCCTGCGCGTCCGGAGGCTGCTCCGCAACGAGAGAGGCCACAACAGTGAGAGGCCTGCGTACCACAAAAAAAAAAAAAAAAAAAAAATGATACTTTATGACTCTGTTGGTAAAGATTAATATAATCTAGGCTGGGTTAAAAAAAAGCACTTTCTTCAACTCTAATTTTTTTTAATTGAGGTGATTTCACATGACTTAAAATTAACCATTTTAAAGAGTATAATTTAGTGCATTTAGTATATCCACAATATTGTGTAACCACCATCTCTCTCTAATTACAAAGCATTTTCATCACTCCCAAAGGAGACCTGGTACCCATGAAAGAGTCCCCATTCCTTCTTTCACTTCCCATAATGTCTTCAAGATTCATCCGTGTTGTAGCATGTATCAGTATCTCGTTCCTTTTTATGGCTGGGTAATATTACATCATATGGATATACCACATTTCGTTTATCCATTCATTGGTTGATTCATTGGTTGTTTCCACTTTTTGGCTCTTACAAATAATGCCGTTATGAACATTCATGTACAAGTTTTTGTCTGAAGTATGTTTTCATTTCTCTTGGGTTTATACTTGGGAGTGAAATTGCTCAGTCTTATGGTGACTCTCAGTTCAATTTTTTGAGGAACCGCCAAAGTGGTTTTTTTCCAAAGCACTGCACCATTTGACATTCCCACCAGCAGTGTACGAGGGTTTTGATTTCTCCATATCCTCGCCAACACATGTTATTGTCTGTCTTTTTATTATGGCATCATAGTGGGTGTGAAGTGGCATCCATCTCATTTTAAGGATGAATAAGCTGAGGACCAGAGAGGAGATATGACCTGTACAGCCTCATATGTTGCAGAGTTAGGCTCTGGACAGCAAATCTCTTTAATGCCCCACTTGATGCTTATTCCCATCAGACCAAATGTCCTTTGTCTTCGACATTAAGAGAAAAGCAGAGTCAGACTGGTAGAGTGATGCTAAAATAGAGCCAGGCACCCCTCACTACCTGTTATAATTAACTCCAGTGGCTCGCAAGGAGTGGCGAATAGCAGCCGTGGGCTTCAGGGGGGAAGGGAGGTCTTCCCACCCAGCCAGCAGTCTAGCTGGGATTTGCTAGGCCCTTGCAGGACTAACTTTACTTTCTGGATTTTCCTTTGATGGGAGAGAGCTTTAGCAATGACATACGTCTGCTTCACCTACACATTTATTGAGAACCTATTAGATGCTAGTCATGTCTTTACACATTGGAGGTACAAAGATAAATGAGATGCAGCTTGAACCTAACATATTCACATATTATCCTCTTATGATTCTGTTGCATATTAACGATACAGGTAGATACAAGACATGAGGGGAGTGCAGGTAAGGGCCACCAACTGATCTGGAAAAGGGGATCAAGAGCTGGGTGTCAGAAGGCTCAGAGTGGTGGTGGGAAGCTCGCCAGGCCTGCCGTGCACACAGAGGTAGGTGAAGTGTGCAAGCAACTTCTCTGGATGGGTGAGAACAGCTTGAAAGCCACATAGAACATTCAGAAAGGTTGCCTCTTGGAGCATTTTGACAGAGCTATGCACAGGTGAGAAACCATTCTCGCGGGCAGGCCAATCAGGTTCTTGGGCAACGCGGCCTGTATAATCCAAGCTGAGGATTTTTGCCACGTGGTCAGAGGTGCAGTGAGAAAGGCAACTATCGACTAGTTGAGCAATAACGTTCACAGCCACAGATCAAGTTCTGACCTGGAGTGTGTACAGTACACAAAGTGCTGGGGCAGCAGGCTGGCTGTGTGGGTCACACCTCCCACACACACAGTGTGAATACTGTTCTCATTAGGTCCCCAAACAACCATACAAATAAAGAAAAAAACCCTGCATTGATTCATCTTTTCCATCTTGGTTTGTATAAAGTACTTTTTTACATTAGGCTTTGGCTGTGTGGTTTCTGCCCAGGCGGGCCTCTGCAAAGTTGTGAAACAGATGAGGTTTCTTCCTTAGGCCCATCTGAAGCCACTGCAAATTCCCCTGCTAATGGTCTAGACTGGACAGTGATGCATGACATGCAGTGTGCCACAGGCGCTGTTGACTATAAAGTTGAATGCATTCTTGATTTTAAATCTTGGTTTGGAAATTCTTTACTCTTCAATGCTGTGTTTCCACTGCTTTGGGCTGGTTGAAATATCTGCCATTTTAGTTTGAGGTTTTTCGTTTGTTTGTTTGTTTGCTTGTTTATGAAAAGCTCAAAGGTCGGGGGACCAGTTGTAATGGCAAATAAATGTGAATATAGTTTGAAGCAAGTGTCAGCTGATATTTATAGTTAGTGATCCCTATGGTAAGAATCCTGGCAAGCTCTAGACTTGACACCTAGGAGTATGTAGAAACAGTAGTCTTACTGAGCAGTAAGAGGGTGAGAGAGTAGGGACCCGTTTGAAGCTTAAAAAAGAAAACTTAGGGCTTCCCTGGTGGCACAGTGGTTGAGAGTCCACCTGCCGATGCAGGGGACACGGGTTCGTGCCCCAGTCCGGGAGGATCCTGCATGCCACGGAGCAGCTTGGCCCGTGAGCCATGGCCACTGAGCCTGTGCGTCCGGAGCCTGTGCTCCGCAACGGGAGAGGCCACAGCAGTGAGAGGCCTGCGTACCGCAAAAAAAAAAAAAAGAACTTAGATTATGTAATACTGATCAATGAAGAAATGACCTTTTTCCTAAAAGACAGTCACATTTTAAATACAAACAACGAGATGGCAATTGTCCATGTCACAGAACGTTATCATTAAAAAAAACTGGGATTTCTAGGTGGGTGCCAGAGGCCTTTAAAAAAGCATCACTGTCATAGAAGAAGAAATACTCTCTTTTCTTCAGAGAACAAGTGTGACCTTCTGTTTGGAAGGAGGGTTAGTCTCCAGTGCATTAGAATAGAGACACACCTGTATGAACCTGGTCTCCCTCTCTCTTCCTCCAGAGGAAAAGGAATTTTCCTTTCCAGAGTGGAAGGGCTCTGGAAGGGCACCAACATCTTAGTTTCTTTCTCTCAGCAGTGCTGGGTTATGGCCAGAAGTAGGTGGAAGACTAGAGGGAGCGGGGGTGGGGGTGGGGGTGGGGAGGAGACTGCAGGAATGTGGTCCATCAGGGAGGAGATGGGCAGGGCTGTGTCTCGGGGGCTTCTGAAGTGGGAATGGGGCTGAGGGGGGCTCCTGGGGTGAACATCAGAGTGAGGTTGAGTAGTAGTCCTGGAAGTAAGCTGAGAAGTGAGGGTGAGGGATGAGGAAGGTCTGGAGTTTGGTGTTTTTCCCTCCCTCCCTCTCTCCATCCATTCCTTCCCTCAACAGTTTTTACTGAGCACCTACTACGCGTCAGAGACTTGTAACATACTGGTGTGTGAGAGAGATGTGTGAGCCAGGGCTTCCGTACTGTGCAGCAGGTCAAGCCGGGGATGTCCCAGAGGGGTGTCTGGTCTGGGGAGAGGGTATGTAGAGTGCAAGTCTTACCTATTGCTTTTGGGCCACGTGGGGCAGCTTATAGGGGATTGTGTTCACAAGAGCCCCGCATTGGCTCACACCTCTCTTTTCCTGGAATTTAGTTTGCTCCACAAATACCTGCCGGTTTTCCCAAATTCAGCTGGCACATCACTTCACGGGGAATATTTCCTGCCAGTAGACATAGATCACAGCACTCATAATTCCCTGTTTCTGTCACTGCCTCCTGCGTCTAGATGGTGAAGTCCCGCAGTCCGAGACCATGCCTTGCAGATTCATCTGGTGTACCTGCTGTCCAGTGCAAAGATGGCACTCAGCTGTTGTTCTCAAGGGAATGAGTGAATAAACCTCAGGTCTTGGAATCTGCTTCTCAAGCACCAGTTGTTAAGGTCATTTTTTCCCTGGTCTGCAGCTTCCTTGAGTCACCACCCAGCCATCTAGTTTAGCCAGGGTCACCCAAGGAGAGGACTTGAAAACCTTCTGGCTATACAAGTATTTGTCCTATTAGTTTTCCATTGCTGTGGTTACCACAGACTTAAGATGGGCACCCCAAGCTGTAACGGACTGTCAGAGACTATGAAATTCATTTCTCAAAGTTCTGGAGGCTGGAAGTCCAAGGTCAAGGCACCAGCAGATGTGGTGTCTGGTGAGGACCCTCTTCCTGGTTCACAGATGGCATCTTCTTGCTGTGTCCTTCCATGCAGGAAGGGGTGAGGGAGCTCTCTGGGGTCTCTTTTATAAGGGCACTAATCCTGTTCATGAGGGCTCTGCCCTCATGATCCAGTTACCTCCCAAAGACCCCCACCTCCTAATACCATCATATTGAGGATTAGTTTTTAGCATATGTATTTTGGGGGGACATAAACATTCAGTCTATAGCACTACCACCAGCTCTTTTCCATCCCTTTGAGTAACTGAGAGTTAACTGTTGAAGGACTTGCCATCCAAGCCAAAGCCCAATATTTGATCCAGAAAGAACCAGGTAAGGTGCTGTGTGTGGGTCATCACCTTCCTCCACAAATGCAGGCGTGGCTGAGACATGCCAGGCTCTGGCTTCTCTCTGGTTCTCAGTCACCACCACAGGATGCACTTGACCACAGATGAGCCATTCCTGGGGTCCAGATGACTGTTGATAATGATAGCCATGCTCTTTTGCGTATATCATCTCAATTACTGCCATCACTGAGGAGTAGGTGTTACTGTCTCCAAGTTCAAATGAGAAAAAATAGGGGTTGGGTCAAACTGCATAACTTGCCCCAGGTCATATGATAAGTGGCAGAGCTGGCTTTAGAACCTGGGCTTATCTGATTTCACTCCATTTATGGTCAGCCCTGAGGAAGCCATTTCTCCTAAAAGTCCTCCCAAATTATTGCTTTTAGTCCTTAGCGGAGAGGCTACACATTAGAATTGCCTGGTGGGCTATTAAATAATACCAACGGCCTGCTTCAAACCAATTGCCTGCTTCAAAGCAATTGCATCAGAATTGCTGGGAGCGGCACTTGGTCATCTGTATTTTTTTTTTTTTTTTAATTAAATTAAATTTTTATTTTACTTTTATTTTATTTTTTGGTTCCCTGGTTATTATAATGTGTGGTTAGGGTTAAGAATCATTGCCTTGGGCATGTTGTGTGTGCTCCCAGAACCCAGCTTTGCATCACTCTATGCCCTTAACCTGTGCCCAGAGCTGCCCCCCCTCACGTTCTGTCGCTAAAGAGGAAGAATTGGGCAGGTGGGCTTTCTCTAGTTCCCTTGGGGCTGTGTGGCCCCTCCTTGCTGTTGGCAGGCTCCTTGCTGAAGGTCCCTGTTTTAGCGGGAGCTTCTCTAAGTGAACCTTTGCCCTGTCCTGACTTGGCAGCCGCTGGTGGATGCCTTTGCCTGGGTATCTGTGATCACGCAGCTGAGCAGGGAAGTAGGGACAGCCCCACAGAGCACAGGAGTAATACTCTGCACTCCAGAGGAGTAAAAGTACTTATTTTCACTCCCTTACTCTCCTTTCCCTCATTGATTTTATGGTGGAATAAGTCCTCAGGACTAGCAGCAAATAGTGATTTGCAAAGGCAGTGATTTAAGTTTCTCCCGATTTCTTGTTGGTGTAGTAAATCCACATAACACTTTAGAGTGTAAAGAACTTGAACGCTTGTCCAGCACGGCAGACACATGCTGTTCCAGAAAGAGCAGGCAACTGCAGTGGAGTGTAGCTGGGTTTCAGCGCCGTTTCTGTCACAAGTTTGCTCTCTAACTTCGAGAAGGTGATTAACATTCTATGTTTTCACCACAGAAGTGCTGACCCTGGGAAGGTAGGAGGATGCATTTGGGGATCCCTCAACTTTCTAAGCAAGATGGTATGTTAATATGTAATAAAACTTTTCTTATTTGTGAAACACTTCAAAAAAATACAGAAGGGCTTCCCTGGTGGCGCAGTGGTTGAGAGTCCGCCTGCCGATGCAGGGGACACGGGTTCGTGCCCCGGTCCGGGAAGATCCCACATGCCGCGGAGTGGCTGGGCCCGTGACCATGGCCGCTGAGCCTGCGTGTCCAGAGCCTGTGCTCCGCAACAGGAGAGGCCACAACCGTGAGAGGCCCGCGTACCGCAAAAAAAAAAAAAAAAAAAAAAAAAAACCAAAAAACAGAAGACTAGAGGAAATAATATGATATTCCCTTATGTATCCATCACAAAATTTAAATGATGGTTATTATTTTGCCACCTTTGCTTTAGAGTTCTTAAAGAAGAGGAAGATAAGTTAATACCCACACAGCTATTGCCCAGTATTGTCTTTTTCTCCTTTCTCCCTCCGTCCCCAGAGGTAACTATTCGCTTGAACTTGATGTACGGTATTCTCATGAACGTCTTTCTATTTTAACTACAGGGTGTGTATTCACAAACGATCATATTATGATTGCTTTGTGTTTTTAAATTGACTGTATATTTCTTTTTCCTTTGTTTTTTTCTTTTTTGTGACTTGTGAAATCCTTTCCTATCCCAAATTCATTAAAGATATTTTCCTATGTTTATTTTACAGGTTTTACAGTTTTGCTTTTTCGTATTTGTATCTTTAATCTGTTTAGAATTTCTTTTGGGGGAATTATGAAGGAGGAACCTAATTTTATTTTTTTCATCATTTCTTCAAGAGTTCATCCTTTCCCTATATAATGTCACCTGGGTCATACGCCTGGCTTGTGTGTATGTAGATCCCTTTTATGCTCTGTATTCAGTTCTATTGGTCAAGATGTCTACTTCTATACTAAAACCACATTGTTTTAATTGCTATAACCCCATAAATTATTATTATACTTATTGAGATATATGTACCGTAAAATTTGCCTTATTAAATATAAAATTTGGTATATTCACAAAGTTGTGCAACTACTATCACTATCTAATTCCGGAACACATTTATCGCCCCAAAAAGAAACTGTACTCACATTAGTAGTCTCTTCCCTTTAAACCCTAGCTCCTGGCAACCACTGATTTACTTTCTATCTCTATAGATTTGCCCATTCTGGGCATTTCATATAAATGGAATTATACAATATGTGATCTTTTGTCTTTGGCTTCTTTCACTTAGCATTTTTCAGGTTTCATCCACGTTGTTCCATGTATCAGTACTTCATTCTTTCTGTGGCTGAATAATATTCTATTGCAAGGATATGTCACATTTTGTTTATCCATTCTTTAGCTGATGAACATTTGGGTTGTTTCCACTTTTCTTGGCTATGATAAATAATGCCACTTTGAACATTCATGTGCACGTTTTTGTGGGGACATGTTTTCATTTCTCTTCGATAGAAATGTAGGAGTGGTATTGCTGGCTCAAATGACAACTCTATGTTTAGCATTTTGAGGAACCACCAAAGTGGCTGCACCATTTTACTTTCTCACTAGTAACATATGAGGGCTCCAATTTCTCTCCATCCTCATCAACACTTGTTGTTGTCTCTGTTTTTGATTAGAGTCATCCTCATAGGTATAAAGTCACAATCTCCTTGTGGTTTTGATTTGCATTTTCCTAATGTCAGGTGATGCTGAGCTTACTTTCATGTGCTTTTTGGCCATTTGCATATGTTCTTTGGAGAAATGTTTGTTCAAATCCTTTGTCTCATCATGTGTTTTGATATACAGTAAATGGTACTGTCCTTTTACTTCTTCAAAATTGTGTTGCTATTCCTGGTCCTTCACTCTTTTATATGAATTTTATGATGAGCTTATCCTATATAAAAATTCATTGGGATTTATAATGGAACTTGAATTTATAGGTTAATGTGGGAAAATTGATTTCTGCAAATATCTATAAATATGGCAAATAACATTAGTTGCCCCAGTTTCCATACCAGCTCTGGAATGCCTAGCTCCAAATTATTACAGAGAGAAAGAGAAAGAGGCTAATAGTTTAAACCATTATTATTTCAAAATCTCTGTTATACCCAGTCAGATCCATGTCCCAAATAACAAAATGGTGTATCTCTCCATTTATTTAGTTTCTCTAAATGTACTCTTAAATTTTTAAAACATATTTTGTTCATAAATGTTTTCACATCATTTGTTAGATGTATTTCTATGTTCTTCATAGCTTTTGTTGCTGTTGTTACATACAACTTTTTCAAAATCACATCTTCTATTTGTTGCAAGTATGTGAGAACATTATTGACTTTGTATATTGTTTGTGTGCCAGCATCTTTACTGAATGTTCTTATTAGTTCTGTGAGTTTGTCTATAGATGTTGTTGACTTTTTCTGTGTTGATCAACATTATCTGGGAATTGTGACTCTTTTCTTTTTTCGAATTCTTACATTTTAAAACTTCATTTTCTTACCTTACTGCGCTGATTAACATTGACAGTACAAGTTTGCACAGAAGCAATAATAGCTGACATCTTTATATTTTTCCTCATTTTAAAGGGGAAGCTCTAATTTTTCACTATTGCTTTGTTGATGATTTGTTTTTGATAGATTTTCTTTTTCTAAAAGAAATCACTTTTATTTCTACTAAGAATTTTCCCCCCAGAATGGGAATTTAATTTTATCATATGCTTTTTTATGCTTTTATAACATTTCTTTTTCTTATTTACTTTTTGTTGGGTGGATTATACAAATAGATTTCCTAACATTAAACCTTCCTGAGATGAAACCTACCATCAAGATTTTTTTGTTACATCTCTGAATTTAGTTTGATAATAGTTTATAAAAATTTTCTGCGTGCTCACGTTTGTGAGATTGACCTATGGTTTTCGATTCTCACACTGCCCTGTCTGGTTTGGTATCAAGGATATGCCACTCTCATAAAATGAGTGGGGGGCATTTCCTCTTCTTCTGCTTTGTGAAACAATTTGAATAAGATTGGAAATATCTGTTGCTTCAGTGTTTGGTAGAACTTACTCATGGAATCGTTTGAGGTTGGGATTTTTGTGGGTATATTTAAGCATGTATGTGCCTGTGTGCATGTGTGCTTATGTGTGAATAAATTTTAAACTATTGATTCATTTTCTTTACTGATTATAGATCGATTCAAATTTTATACATATTATTGAACAGTTTTTGGTGAATTATATTTTTCTAAAATATTGTATCTTGAATCTAAATATTCTAATGTTCATAGTTTTGTTGTTCATAGTATTTTCTTGTGATTTCTGACAATCTCCACTGTATGTGTAACTAGCTTCCTATTTTTTTTTTATTGGTAGCATATGTGTATGGGTGTAATTTTTAACTCAATCACTGTTTTCTTAATCAGTCTTGTCAGAGGTTTGTTTATTTTACTTAGTCATTTTTCAAATAAAAACTTTCAGTTTTATTGATTTTTCTATTGTTTCTCTTTTTTTATTAATTTCCCTACTGATCTTTAGAATTTCCTTTATTATCCAGTTTTTGATGGGAGGTTACTCTGTTACTCTTTTCCCAGCTTTTTGAGTTGGATGCTTAGCTCAGTAATTCTAAGTCTTTATTAAGTCCTATTATATGCATTATAAAAAATATCCTTTAAGTACTACATAGCTGCAATCCCCACATCTTGATATATAGTATTTTCATTTACTTTCAGTGCAAAATATTTTCTGATATTTATTAAAATACTTTCATTGATCCATGAATTATTTCCAAACAATGATTTGTTTGGAAATAATTTGGAAGTTTGAAGGGTTACCATTATTAGGTATAGATTTGGATCTAAAAATGTTTATTAGCTCACGCTTACTTTCACACTCTTTAGAACTTCTACAGGTTGCCTGTTATTCAACTTTTCTAAAGGTTTCTTTTTTTTAAACTTAGATATTTAATTAAATAATATTTAATTATTTTAAATACTACATGGTGTTTTTAAAAATTCTTTTTCAGACTTTAATTCCATTACTTCAAGTTCTTGAGAGTCTAGTCTTGTATTTATTGCAGGTGCTGCCTTTTCTGTATGGTAGATTTCTCCCCGTGGATTTTGAAATTTTTAATTGATTAGCCTATTTTTCTTCCCTGAATTTCTTGTGGCATTAATGATTTTGCTTTTCATGACCCTGAGAGTTATCACAGGTATATGATCAATTTTTATGCTAATTTCTCAACTGAGGAGTTCCTAGAAAATGTGGGCAAATTTGAGCCCCAGTTCTGTCTAAGATTTCTAATTCCCCAAGGAGACATTTTTTCTCATCTAGAATTCAAAGACAGACAAGACTTCTTGTTTATCTGTGCTGATAGATTTTGCTCTAGTCTATCTTTTCAGAGGATATCACTTTTCCAGTGTTCCAGTTTGAGGGTTCTCAATTCCAACTCTCCAATCTTGCATTGGGTCCAGCATCTTATCTCTTACAGTTTTAAAACTCAAGCCATTGTATTATTTACCCTGTGGTAACCACAGCATTACTAGCTTCTAAGCTGCTACTCTGGTTTCATGCTCCTTTTTGGCACCTGAAAATTTCCACTTATTTTTTTTTTTTTTTTGCTGTACGCGGGCCTCTCACTGCTGTGGCCTCTCCCGTTGCGGAGCACAGGCTCCGGACACACAGGCTCCGCGGCCATGGCTCGCGGGCCCAGCCGCTCCGCGGCATGTGGGATCTTCCGGGATCGGGGCACGAACCCGTGTCCCCTGCATCGGCAGGCGGACTCTCAACCACTGCGCCACCAGGGAAGCCCTCCACTTATTTTTTTCTTGGGAGTCTAACAATATAGTTTAAAAATATTTTAAAAATTATATTTTATCAGCAATTGTTGGTTTTTAAAGCAAGTGGTTTTGTTGTGGTTATTGATTGTTATTTTAATCTCCCATATTTCCAGAACTGGAATCATCCTTAGAATCTGGTTGTTGTGAAAGATGGCAGTTTTAGGACTCCACAAGACAAGTGTCTATTCATTTTCTATTGAATTTAACATTCCAACAATATTTAGATGGGCCCTTCATTGCTGTCGGCGTGAAGGAGCCAGCATCACTGTTGGTGTTGTCCATGTGGAAAACCTTGATGGGGGCCAGCAGCCTATAGTGGGACCACTGGAGGGAATCTCTAGATAGTGGTTCTCACAGATGGAGGAGATGTTTTATCTTTTTCTTAAAACACCTCTCCTGGGGCTGATGGTGAAATTTACTTGAACTGCTTTCCTGGTGAAGTTCCCTTTGATTTCTGCCCATGGGGAGACACTCTTATAAGATTTTTCTTTACTTATTCTAGAAAGAAAGGACTCTCCCTGATTAAAAGTGATTTCCAAATGAAGGGTCTTCAGGAGAGAATTTTCCTGTTACTCATTCTCTCTATTCAAATACACAGATATCTTATGGGGAAATGTACAGAGGCCTTTATAGGCATTCCTTGCTTAAGAAAAATGATCACATTGATTAAAAATCTCTTTTCCTGTAAATAGGAATAATTATTACACAACAGATGCCAGGAAGCTCAAGGGCTCTCTCATAACAACCAGGAATAATAATGTAACCATAAGAACTATAATTTCAGTGTCTCATAAGTGCTAAGCATTGTCTTGATGCTAGGAATCCAGAATGGCAGAAGGTGGCCTTTGCCCTCAAGGAATTCACTGACTAGAAGAGTTGAATAGACAATTACTAGAGAATTAAATAATAAAATCAATTTTTAAAAAAATTGATGAATTAGTGTTCATCACCAAAATTAAAAAGTTTTGGTCTTCAAAAGACAACATTAAGAGAATAAAAATACAAACCACAGATTGGGAGAAACTATTTGTAAATCATATATTTGATAAAGGATAAGATATATGGATGGCAAAAAAAGCACATGAAAAGATACTCAACATCACTAGTCATTAGGGAAATGCAAGTTAAAACCACAGTAAAATACCATGACAGACCTATTAGAATGGCTAAAATGAAAAAGACTGACCATGTCAAGCGTTGTCTACGATGTGGAGAAACTGGAACTCTCATACAGTGCTGGTGAGAATGTAAAATGGTACAACCACTTTGATAAACATTATGTCAGTTTCTAAAAAAATTCTACTTACACTTACCATATATCTGTTTCATTCCCAGGTATTACCCAAGAGAAAATGAAATAATGTCTATAAAAAGATTTGTACACAGTGTTCATATAAACTTTATTTGTAATAGCCCTGAACTGGAAACAACCCAAATATCTACCAACAGGTGAATGGATATGCCAACTGCAGTATATCCATACAATGCAATACTCCTCAGCAATAAAAAGGAATGAGCTATTGACATACATGAGATGGATGAATCTCAAAATAATTATGCTGAGTATGAGAGAGGACAGGCAAAAAAGAGTATATGAGTCCATTAAATAACACTCTAGAAGATGCAAACTAGTCTATCTATAGTGATAAAAAACAGATCAGAGTTGGCCTGTGGATGGAGTTGGAGGAGGTAAGGGAGAGAAATTATAAAGGATGATACAGAAACTTTTAGCAGTGGTGGATTTGTTTATTATCCTGTTGTGATACTTGCATGGGTGTATACCTATGTCAAAGTGTATCAAGTTGTTCACTTTATTTTAATTTACTTTTATTTTTTTTAGTTCCCCGTGCTATTCAGTAGGTCCTTGTTGGTTATATGTTTTATACTTAGTAGTGTGTATATGTTAATCCCAAACTCCTAATTTATCCCCCCTGCTTCCCCTTTGGTAACCATAAGTTTGTTTTCTTTATCTGTGATTCCATTTCTGTTCTGTAAATAAGTTCATTTGTGTCATTTTTTAAGATATCATATGATATTGCTTATATGTGGAATTTAAATTATTCGCTTTAAATATGTGCAGTATACTGTAGGTCAATTATACCTCAATAAGATTCCTTAAAAATAGAGTGAATGCCTTGGAAGAGGCGAGTTCAGAATTGTATCAGTAGACAGTACATGGGAGAGTCCCTTAACTGAAACTACCTAGCGGTCAAGTGGTCAACGAAGAGGGGATACCTGATCTGAGATTTGGAATTTGAGTGTCTGTTATTCAGGGGTAGGGGGTGAAGATGGGCAGGAGGGGTGGGGAGCTTTCCACGTGGAGGCTACACCAAATGCAAAAGTTCCAAAGCACATAAGCATGTGGTGTATTAAGAGATCTGCATGTGGGTTGGCACGACTAAAACATAGGATGCTCATGGAGATGAGGCGATACGAGAGGAGAGCCAGGCAATGGCTCTCGGATTCCTTTCCAGCTCGAGGGAGATTAGAAATTCTTATGAAATTCTCACTATAATATGTCACTCACCCACATGACCAGCTTGTCCAGGCATCCCCATCCCTGACACAAAATGGGGTCACCTCTCCATTAATGTGCAAATTACAGTGGTACCACTTTCGAAACCCCTGCCTGGGGGATAAAGTATCCCCCAGTTATCTGGGGGAGTCTCCAGATGGGCTTTCATATATATGCTCCCAGAACAGTCTGCTGTGTTCTTCCTTTCCTTCCCCAGACACTTTTGACATCTACTGCCCAGCAAGCTGACCTGAAAAGCTGCATCCATTTTTCTGTTCTTGTTTTGGAGTTTTGCCCACTGGAAGAACTCCAGAGTTCACGCCAAACTTACTGAAACGCTGGGTATGCCCAAAGCTACCAGTCTCAGTGCCAGAGCAGGGAGAAAATCTTGTTGTGCATTTGCATTCTGTCACCTTAGCTCAGCAACAGTGACCTTTCACAGAATCCCCCTTTCTTTATAGGATCAAGTTAGCACTGCTCACAGGAGATATTTTGCCTGAGATTTAGAAGGCAGGAGGGAAGCAGCAGTCATTTTTTCCCCCTCGGATGGTCAGCTTGAGCACCGTGGCAGCTCCCCGCCATGCATCACTGATCAGCTCTCTGGCTGGGGCAGCTCCCTCCAGATCCTTCGCTTCTGAGCATCCCTGGCCAAGGTGCATCAGCTGCTTGGGAGCAAAGGTGGCTGGCGTATCCTGTACATCACCCAGGGCATGGAGGCTGCAGGTGGTGGGAGATGGATGCAAGTCCCAGTTAGTTCTCACAGGTTCCAGTTTGTCCTTGCTCTTGTCCACATCCAGTTTTCCTTCTTGACTGACAGTCTAGCTGATCTATAGTAACTTCAAGTTTAGCACCAGACACAGAAGCAACATCCTGCGTAAAACAACCTGCTGCCTCCCATAGTTGGGTGAAGTGTGACCCTTGTAATAAATGCCTTATTCCATATCACTAACAGTGACTCTGTTTCTCTGACTGGACCCTGACTCAGACAGGTCTCCCACACAACTTGGGGTTACCTGGGCCCAGGAGCAGTTCTGCTTCGCTAAAACCGTTATAAAAGCCTCTCGTGAAAGCGGTGTCCAATGTCTGACCATCACCTTTACAGCCAGAGACTCAAACAGCAGGGCTGATGGCAGGAGAGGTGCCAAGACAAACTGTTCATTTTCCTCTCTTCTCCCAGTCTCCCCCCGCAGCCGAATGCCTTCCTCCCCCGCCTCCCCCCCTCCCCGCCCCAAGTTAAACGCAGCGAAAGCTCCCTGCACATTCATGGGCATGAACAGATGTTCTGTGTGGGCGTGAGTGCCGGTAGAGGGCTGCTCTGCTCTCCGCACCAGCTGCCTCGGGCCGGCTCCCACCACCCCCAGCGTCCTCCCAGCCGCGAGCAGCTCCTCCCCGAGGCTTTGATTCTCCTGTTCAAAGAGCCCCAGCAACTGGACCCTTTTCTCATATGTCTTTATTTGCACTCATTTCCTTTCCATGCTGCTGTGCCAGAATTCTGGGATGGATTACAAGGCCTCCAGGAAGATGGAGCGGAGTGGAGGAGTACACTAATTTCCTGGCTTTGGAAAGCCATGCAACGGTGTATCTGGTAAACTTGTCTATGGCACCCATGGCAAATGAGAAAATCCTAAGGATAGAGGTGGATGGACTAGAAATGGATAATTAGAGGACCTGTAGACGTACACTATTTCCTTCCCACTGGCCCCGAAGGACACTGTGAATAGGACAGAGAACGTGCTCTGAGGCCTGAAAAGCTGTGTTACCTGGTGCAGCCATTTCTAAACCTGACTGGTCATTGCGCCCGCTTAGTTGGGTAGCTGTTCCTACATATGTGTTAGAAACCAACACAGCTTTCTGGCTCTCCCTCCTCCTTCCCAAGATTTTAACTCAGCAGGCTGGACTGGGACATTGAATCTATACCTGAAAAACAAAACCAAGAAACAAAACTCTGCAGGTTATTCTGAGGATAAGCCAAGTTTGGAAACAACTGATCCAGTGAACTAATCCAGTGAAGGCAAGGGTCTTACAAAGTTTGGGGGTTCTGTCGCCAAGGTGAAAGAAAATGGAAGCAACTGTCCAGATAATTCCAGCACAAAAACACATTTTTATTAGAATTACGTGAACATCAAGTAACTCTTTTTGAGACATTTGGGTGGAAAGCGTCCTGGCAAAGCAAAAACCTCACCTATTTCAGCTCAGACCAGGCCTCTGGAAAAGGTGACAGTGGTGGGAGGTTGAGCAGAGAAGGAAGAATTACATTTTCTGAGCAGTTTTGCTCTCAGTGTGGCTGCCATACATTCTGGATGTTCTGGAAGTTTTTTCCTTTCATATGTGCTTTTGTTAAAAAAGCACATATCTCACCACGAATCCCCATTTTTGACATGCAGAATGATGCCTGTTACTTAGAATACACCATAATTTGGCTAACCACGAGAGAATAGATTTGGGAACACCTTTCCATTTGCGTAGGATGTACAAATCTTAATGCATCTTTCATTGTGCAAATTCACCATCAGTTGCCTTGTAACTAAGATGGCTACGTGTCCCAGATGCTTTGGGGGTCCACTGGCCCCATGTTTCCTAATTTGAGTGTGGGAAATTGTGGCTCTGTCTTTAGAGACTGAAAAGAATGCAGCTCTGCTTTGGGTCTCTGTTCCAGGCTTTGCATTTGCTGGGTGGGGAATGTCTTCAATGCCAGGTTTCCTGGGAGGAAAAGCTGTAGCCTATTTTGGTTCCATCACATATATTAGTCGGTGGCTTATTGTCCTGCTCTGGGTAGTCAGCCCCCCAGAGGAAGGTGGGTCTGTGGATCCAGCATGACATTTCCTGACTGAGCCCTGCCATCACGTGCCTGGTGCTGGGCAAGCTCTAAAGGCTACTGGAGACTTTAGAGCAACCTTCCAAAAAGGAACCAGACGTTCAGCATGCATGTTCTCTACCTGCTCAGCAGTAAAAACTGACCGTGAAATCCTACAACTGTCCATCTCTGCTTTTCCATTTCCTGAATGAAGAAAGCAACTGCTGTATTGTTAAGGTCTCACCTGTGCTTTTAAAGAGAAAGGAATTCATTCTTGTTTGGGTTTTGGTTATTTTGGGGATCAGGCCATATTTTGAGCCAAGGTTTCAAAAGTTTAGGGAGAAGGCCTTAAAAATAAGTCTCGTAGCCAAGACCTGAAAGAGAGGCTGGAAGTGGAGACAGGTGAGTCCTACCTCTGGGGCAGAGGTTCTCAAAGTGTGGTCCCCACACCAGCACCAGCAGTAGCGTCTGTATCGGGAAACTTGTTATCATGTATACTCTGGGCCCCCAGCCCAGACCTGCTGAATCAGAAACTCTGGGGTGAAGCCTAGAAATCTGTGTTTTCAGATGATTTGGAAGCAGGTCAAGTTAGAGCATCACTGTGTTGGGGAATAGAAGCCATCATTGGACAGAGGTGAAGGAGATGACATTCAGCATCCGTGTGGTTCTCCATTATACTCATCCCTCTCCCGGTGCTGTTGAATCAACGAGCAACACATATTTATTGAGTGGCTACCAATGGGTGATGTGGATACAGGGTTGGTCTGAACAAAGGCCCGAGAATTTGCCTTTGTAACGTTTTCCCAGGTGATGGAGATGCTGCTGGTCTGGGGACCACATTTGGGGAGCCCTGGTTTAGAGAAAAGAGCAGCAGACCCAAAAGCCTTTGTAGTTTTCAGCCGGAGGGTGCACTTCAGCCCTTTCGGGATCCCTGTGGCAGGCGGGGAGACCTGCTTCTTGACCCTTCCTGCCTCCTGGCACGGGCACTCAGGAGACGTGTTTATTTGAACTGAACTCCAGTCCATTATAAAGAGATTAAAATAACATGCTGTGATTTCATCACCCAAAGTTTAGGCAACTCAAAAACCAAAGCACACAGGCAATTATTGAAAGGCCTTAGAGGAAGTTGTCAAGAGTCGCAGAAATATTGGCGGTGCGTTAAAAGACAGGCTTCCTGCTCTGTGTTGTCTCAGCCTGATCGATAGCGCATGCGTGTAGCACATCATCTTGTTTAATTTGCCTTTTTTTGAGGTACGCGGGCCTCTCACCGCTGTGGCCTCTCCTGTTGAGGAGCACAGGCTCCGGACGCGCAGGCTCAGTGGCCATGGCTCACGGGCCCAGCCACTCCGCGGCATGTGGGATCTTCGCAGACCGGGGCATGAACCTGTGTCCCCTGCATCGGCAGGCAGACTCTTAACCATTGCGCCACTAGGGAAGCCCTAATTTGCCATTTTTAAGTTTGGTCGGTCCAACGAATCTACACAATCCTAATACAAAGACTAAATAAGAGGAGCAGCAATTATACAGTAAGAAATCTCAGAGCTGGGAGCAGAACTCATTGCAGATTAGAATACAAACGTCTGCTTGTGTGTCATATGCAGTCTCTACTATATGCCGACTGTAAACAGCACTCCTGATTGATCTTCTTGCTGGCATTGTCTGAGAAGGTAAGAGTTGGGTTTTGCTTTGCAAAAGCTTAAGTCTTATAGAGAGAGTGGATGGGGCAGCTTAGCATGGTGGCCAATACTCCAAGCCTTGAGGTCAGGCAAAGCTGGCTTCCAAATCCTTTGTACCTTGTGGGAAGTTATTTGATCTCTCTAGATCTCATTTTCTTCACCTGTAAATTTGGAACATTATGGCCTACTTATGGAGTAGTTTTAAGGGTTAAATGGAAAAAGGTAGGCAGATACATAGCAGGGACTCAGTATATAGGAGCTATTCCTACGCTCTCGGTTTCAGAGGGCTGGACGGGAAGAGGCAAGGAAGAAAGCAACTACACTCACAGCCTTTGTGCTCTGGCCTTCCTCTCCGTCTTAAGGTTGCTGTGTGTTAAAAGGTGAGTACAGGAGCCCCGGGTGGAGGGCACCCCCAGGGCTGTAAGAGCTCTGTTACTCCCAGGACTGCAGAAATGCTGGCTTCCAGCAGCAGCATCAGATGGTCACACTGGAGACTCAAACACAAGACTTTACTACAGAACTGACAGAATTGGCCCCTGTAGATTTGGCTGAAATAAGATGCACTTGGATTGTAAAGAGATGCCCCATAGGTGTGGTAGGCACGTGCTAGTAACAGGAGCTGGGTTGTTGGAGACATTGCTTCTGGAAAACTCGCTAAGGTCAAGTGTGGTGGTGAAGCAACTGGAAGGGAAGAGGGAAGGCATGGGTGAAGGCCTCTGTGGAGGCATCAAGGGTCCGAGCTTTGATGTGGATGGGAGAACAAGAAACAAGTCGTGTCTGGAAAAATGGTGGAGACTGGATGTGGAAGTTTTCTGAAGAAAGACTCCGCTGGGTGAATCCTACTGTCAAACACTTTTCATGAATCATGGTCACTTTTCCTACAGTGTAGCCCCATTGCTTAGGGAGTTTATAATTGAATGAGTGAGAAGCTGGGGGAGGGAAAAATCATCTCAGTAGCTGTGTGATGAATATGTCAGGGAAAGAGTTTAGGCCATGGGGTCAGATGTGGTCCTGAGTTAGAATCCAGATCTTCAAGCTGAGTGACTTTGGGCTGGTGACGTAACTAATCTGTGACTCTAGTCTTACTGTAAAGCGGGATTAATAATAGACCTATCTCACAGGGCGGTTGTGAGGATTCACAGGGATAAAGCAAGGAAGCATTTAGCAGATTGCCTAGTTGATGGTGAGCACTGCATTGTAACTCGTGTTATGATGCTGAGCTTTTCTCTTTCAGTCTCCTTGTATGGGTTTTTAGCTATGTGACCTTCAAGAGGTCACCTATGCTTTCTGAGACTGAGTTGCTTCAGCTCTTTTAAAAACAGAAATAGCCCCAGGGATGTGCAGGTGGAGGTACAGGTCAGACGACTGTACTGTACGGTTCTGGGTGTGTGCAGACAAAGCCATTCATGACCAGGCTGGGTTGGAGGCGGGATGCTTGAATTGGGGCATCTGGGGAGGGCTGGGAGGGGGTCTAATGCTCATCAGGAGAAGTTTGTTTGGAAACTTCCCTGTGTCTTCTGTTTTGACCAAGAGGAAATGGGGAGGGGATGTGGTGTAGCAGCCAGAGGCAGGGGCTGCTGATGAAATTCCGAGGTCGTGTTTCTCAAACTGCCGGCACAGGTCCAGATTTGCAGGCCAGGCTGCATTTGCACCTGTCACTACTGTCCTCACTTGACTTGGGGATAAGCCGCTGAGGCAGCCACAGCAACTGGGGCCTGGAAAGTAGCCTTGCCGTTTACATAGGGACCCACTTTCCAAATTTTGCTGATTTTCATTTATTAATTGCACATTTATTAAACAATATATTCTCGGTTTTGAGGGGATTCATCAGTGAACAAACAGGTGCAAGTCTTGCTCTCAAAGACCTTTCAGTCTGGTAGGGGATAAAGGCAACAGACAAATAATAGCCTACATGGATGTATAATTAAGCGTTATTTTCCATGAAGTAAAAGTTCAGAATGGTATGAGACTGTACTGTAGGGTAAAACCTAACTTAGATTTGGGGTTTAGCAGCAAAAAGAAATGAAATGGGAGTGAGTTCAGATGAGAGAGAGACATTGAACTGAAATGGAGACAGTTTGTTTTTTGTTTTTGTTTTTTAAACACAAACCCTGTTTCATGGACAGGGAAGGACCATGGGAAAGGCAGTTCCCCTGTTTTCTGGTAGTTTTGTACTCTGAATACACACACTCTGTGCTTCCGTCTCGATTCGTTTACCTCCCTTCTCAGTTACTCCTGACTCACATGTTAGTCTCACTTGTGTACGACCTTCTGCACTCTTCTGCTCCCTGAGCTCTCTTGTCCTCTAGACATTTCTCAAGGTGCCTGGACTGCTCTTTCCACCCTGATTCCACTTGGTGATATGGCATGTTGTCTTGTTAATCCCGTGTGACACGTGTGTCTGTTCATCTGTGTGCAGTACACCTATGCAAATGTATGTGTAGCATCTGCTCAGCAAGAATATCGATGGGCTGTAGAATAAGCCGGCTCCATCTAAATGAGCCATTATAGATCTTATCCTCCAAACTGCTCATTCTGAATAAGTTAAAGCTGAAACCCACAGAAGTTTAAGGACCCCACTAGTCCCTGGATGGGAATCTAGGACTTTGATCATGCCTTATTATTAAATCTTTTGTATTTATCAGGATGCTTCTTCTAAAGTCAGAATCCAGCACATATTTTCTCATTGATTACTTATTCCTCTAGTTGGACCATATGTGTGCTATCCCTCATCCTTCCTTTACTCATTTCAAGCAGTGGATATGGCATGTGGTGCACTTGGCCACTCTGGGTGACTTGGTTACCTTATTTGTCAAATGGGTGTTTTATTTCAAATGAACGTTTGTTCAATACTGACTGTATGTCGAGAACTTTGCAAAGCTTTGAAGATAGAAAGCTGTAAGATAAATCTAGTCCCTGCCTTAGGGGAGCACTTAGTGGTAGAACTTGGTAAAGGAGCAGTTACAACACAGCAAAAATATCTGTCGTAAAGGGGTATACAACATATGGGAATACAGAACAAACCAACTGATTTTGCTTGGGAGAATTGGAAAAGTTCATGAATACCCTCTCGATGCACCTCAACTTTGTATTATGAGATGTCAGTGTGATAATGCACTGAAAATATGTTGAAAAACAGAAAGGATTATGTATGAGCACACTGCCCAATGGTTGATATTGTGATTTGGGAGGCTTCAGAGAGAAGTCAGAGAGGAAAACGATGGCTGAGAAAAGAAGGGGAACAGTCACCCATTCTAATGGACCGGTAAACTTTGCATAGAGGAGATTCAGGTCCACGGCCATAGAGCATTGGAGCTACAGCCACCCAGCTTGTAAACCGAGATCTTTGTCACAGGAATGACCAAACCTATTCATTCTCTTAACGCAGCTGAAAGCTCTCTGTGACCCAGGGTGTTAGCCATCATTATCTTCCCATTGGAAGAAGATGGCTGGGAAGACCCGAAATAGAAGAGCAGATAGAATATTGATGGGGATCAGACCTTTGGGATGGAAAACCCATAGCAGTGACTGTCATGTCAGAGCCATGAGCCCTGATTTGGCTGGTGAGAGGGTCACTTCTCTTTTCCCAGCATCCTGGAGTCATGGAGATTTGAATAGTGTGTTGTTTTGAAATAAGTGGTTTGCAAACATAAGCAGCTGTCGTAATGAAAGCACGATGTTCAGAGAATTATTCCTCAGTTAGGGTACACAATAGCATGGGTCAAAGGACATTGCCAAAAGCAAAATATTTATGTATGGTGAGAGTCTGACATCATCCCAAGAGGCAGTCTTAAGAAAACAAAACCCAGAAAACCCTAAATATTAATTTGTGTGATGCACTTGACACTTGGCTCTGTCCAAACTCAGAAGGGACGCCAACCTAGAGCTGAGGAAGAGGAAAATCTGACCACAGGGTACCCTCTGGTGGTCAGGCTGACCCACTGCAGTTCATGGCTGGAGTCTGTGCCCCGGGAAGGAAACCTGTGCATCTCAGGTTTTTAGTGTCCCAGATGTGGAGGGAAATCTTCTGTCGGGAGAGTGTTCCATGGGTCTTCTTGCTGGGCTGTGTGGCAATAAAACAGGCAAGCACCGTGGACTCTTCCATAAATGATTCATTATTGGAGTGAAAATGATGCAGGAACAGCCCCACTGTAAATCACTGTGGCAAATTACTAAAACAGAACTAGGGGCCCTCTGCCTTATACAGGTGTCTCTCCTTCCTTCTTTGCTTCCTCCACTTTGCCGACATGAACCAGCAAGGGGTACTCTTTCGTTGAAGCTGAATCTGAATTATAGTGCTGTGGAAACAGCAGTAATTGTGGTACCCCGCCCCTCCCCAAACCATTATGGTTCTCCTCTTGGTGGCTCTGTGAGCCTTCAGGAAGTACAGATGGAAAGAGAAAGGCTGGAAAGGGGATAATTCAAATGATCCCTTGTCCTCTCACCCTGGGAGGGATGCCTTTGATACTGATCGATACACAGATGTTACATCACTGTTGGCATAAGTCCCTTGAGTGACAAAGGGCCTGTGATCTCTGGGATCATGACTGGAGTCGTCCTCAGCTCAATATCACGGTGGTGCTGCATGTTACCTTAACGGCAGCGCCTTAAAAATAAGGAGACATCATATAAACAATGGTGCCTCAGTGCTACCAGAGTTTATCTGACTTTGGCTAAAGCCGATTGAGATACCCAAGGCCAGCTGGAGATGACCACATTTGCAGCTCAACAGGACCGATTTTCTCAGCCTGTGCTCAGATGTCCTTGGTTAGCTGTACCATCCTTTCAGGCTGATCATCTGTGGGTCGGGACACGACAGCAAAACCAGGTCAGAAAGCATAGTATCTGGCAACATCCACTTTGTGTAACTGGGGCAGACCTGCTCTCACAGCAGCAGAAGTTTGAGACAACAAGTACTGGGTGGGAGGCGGCATGGCTCTGTGACGGGAGGTTTGGCCTGCCTGTGCTTTCTTTTTCACCTAGTGAGTCCCTCAAAATCATTCTTTGGGGATGGCAAAGAAAGCACAGTGGCCGCTGGTGGAGTTATCCTCACGCCAGCTTTGTGGCCACCACCCCTTGATCTTCCGAACAGCCCTGGGTGAGGCAGGGAGGAGGACAGGGAGGGAAAGGATGGAACTCTTCCTGATGATTGGGTGTCCTGCAGCAGACACGTGTCCAGGCAGACCCTGGGCCCCAGAGGACTCTGTGGCTGGTTCCACCTCTCTCGAAACATGGCATACGATGTACGTCTCTTCACATACAGCCTGCAAGGCTTGACACCTGAAGAGCATCTCTTCTTGCAAGCCCATTTTGCTCAGGGCCAGTGACTCTTTTTGGAAACTGTTGCAGGGGTGGGTCTTATGGACAGATGGCGATCTCCAGTTGGGAGGATACCCCAGAGGGAATCAATTAAACCAGAATTTTTCACTCTTACTTTCTTTTCTTTTCATTCTTTTCTTTCTCTCTTTCTATCTTTCCTCCTCTCTTTCTTCCCCTCTCCCTCCCTCCTTTCCTTCCTTCCTTCCTTCCTTCCTTCCTTCTTTTTCTTTCAACTGATCCAATCCAAATACTTTAAACATTTAAGTAATTTGCAGTGTACACTTTTAACTAAAACATGCAAACCCAATGTCAGTAGTTACCACATGATTGCAAAAACATTTTGATAACCAATTAAACTAGAAATTTCTAATATTTTAATATTCAGGCAGCTCCTGCCCAGTATATACTGTAAATCACTACATCATAACACTTTTTTCTAACTTAAAACCTTCTTGGAATCATCAAGGGAAACTTAAGAAAATGACCTGCCAGGAATGTTCTGGTCCTTAAGGGGATTTTCCCACTGTGTGTTTGAAGAAAATTCCATCACCATCAAAAATTCTTTCCCTGGAAATCCTCAGGAAAGTCACTTATTGTGAAAGTTCCTTGATCAATGCCCGTGGCTGGGTGGGGGACTTGGGCAGAGTAGTTGAGTGCGCTGGCCTGTGCTGTAATCTGTTGTAGACATTTGATTATCTCTAGGCATCAGACCATCAGGTCAAGTGGCTAGACAGCTCCAGATAACTATTTCCTTTGACTCTCCCGTGCAGATCCCACTGTGGGTACATTACTCATGTTGATGGCTCTGAATGCCGCTATTCAGGCGGGCACCTGGTGCACACCCAGAGCAAGTATGGGACTTACTCTGTGGGATATGGTGAAACTCTGGGACTTGATCAGCAAGAAGAGATGCTCTTCAGGTGTCAAAATTTCAAGTTGACAGGTGTTCCAAAATGCTCTTCAAGGCTTGTAAGAGGCTAGGCCCAGACTGAGAGTCCAGGGATGATCACATAGGCAGTCCCACACGTTTCCACCTAAGATAGTCCAGGGTTTCAACTTTGAGGGGTGAAGCACAGGTTTCATACTTAACTGGTTGCTCATGACATGATTGCTCTTACTGGGGACAGTTCATTGATTCATTCAACAAATAATTATTAAATACCTACTAAGTGTCAGTGAGTGGGGATGTGAGAGTGAACAATAGTTTAAATTTATTTTCTCAGATTTTTTTGTTTTAAATGTTTACCATAGTACAGAAGAGTTTGTAGATTTAATTCTTCTGGTGGTTATTGCCTTATAATATGCTATACCTCTATTTCTTGAATTATGAGTGTTAGATAATATTTTAAAATTCCCGCCATGAAAAATGAGGATTTATCTTATATATCCCATGCCCACCTATTCTCATCTCTCCTCCTTCCTCTCAATAGTTGATAATTATTATTATCATCAACTTATTATTAACAATAATAATTCTTATTATTATCTGTTTCCTTCTCACCTCAAGTCAAGGGAGAAGTGTCTTTAACATGACCACTCAGAAAAAGTGGGAGTCTCTGCCAGTGAAAGAGACTGGGAAATGTTTTCTCGTTTAGGTACCCCACTTCTCTGAGTGTCCTTTGTATGACAGTTGCTTGTGGCAACTCTCTGAGGTCTTGGATTCTAGATTTCTGGCTCCCAGTTGACCTTTCTTTTGGAAACTGATGACTGGTTTAAACTCCTTGCCTGAGGGTCTGCACATTGATTTAAGTTCTTGCCAATAATATGGAGCCACAGCTTCCCCTGACTTGTATCACATCTACTGAAAACTATTTTTTCCCCTTTTCTTCATAAGTTTAGGTAGGTTGCACCAGGTTTTTTGGGATGGGGGGCACAGGACTTCTCCTCAACTCCAAGAACTCAAACTCTCAAACTCTTTACCAAACAAAAGGGTTTCCTCTTCACCTCTTTACTCCCTCACCCTTGCTGAGTCATGTTCTCTAGTTCCTCAGTTGTTGACTCTTCTCCCAGTCCAAGCATGGCCAAGAGATTTGTATCTTTGGTGCCAATTTGATCAGTAGCTAGTCGTGGGTGCCGTGATACTATGGAGAATTAGATTTCCATAGTGGATATGATGATTGATTCCCCAATATCCATTCCAATGCAGATGGATAAGTCTAAGGCAGATAAGATTGTCTTCTCTGGGCCAGTAAATGATTTCGAAAGGACAAACAACCCAACTCTGAATACGGACTTGTGAGAAGAAGCTTGCTTGTGGTTTCTGGGACAGGTGACTTTTCTCCTGCAAGTAGGGCATGATGATCTCTCTGTATCCTCTGGGCCTTGTTCTCCTGGATATGATTTCTGCTGCAGCCATCTTGCAGCCAGGATGACTATAAAGCCAACTTTGAGGATGGCAGAAGAGACAGATGGTGAGAAACTAAGTCCTTGGCAACTTCACTGAGCCACCAAATCAACCAACCCTCAAGCCCACCCCCACTCTGGCCCCCTAGACTTCCTGTTACGTGAGGTAATACATTTCCATATTGTTGAAGCCAGTTTGAATCACAGTTTCTGAAGTCAAACTAACTGATATGATTTTTGAAGTCATTTCTGGACTCAGCCTGAAAGGGAGCTGGGGTCGATTAGCTATGTCTATCACATGGAGGTGTGAATATCTGCCAGCCCATGCCCCTTAGCTCCTCTCTAGCATCTTGTATAGGGTTCCTCTGTTGTGTCTGCTTTGCTTTCACTACTTCCCAGAATTGTACTTTGAAGATGCACATGGTAATTATCGCTTGAAACGAGTCCCCTGCTTTTATGTCTCATTCTGTGCTTTACTTCCTGAACTGCCCAACCCAATCTACACCTCCCTTCTTCTGCTCCTTTTAACTCTCCTGGGTACTGACCTTTTGCTTATTCCATTCTTATGACTTTCTCTCTTCACCAATGTTGGGATTTAAAAATCCACCCAGGAGATTGGACTGGGATGCAGAACACTGCAGTCTATTGGAAGCACCAGATGGGTGGTGCTAACAAGATCACACATGAGGTCCATTTGGCTGCTGCCTGTGTGACTCCATCAATGGCTAGGGCTAAACTGGCTGATCCAAGAGGCTAGGCTGGTGACCCTTCCTCCACAGTGATTTGTGGGCAGCCCTCTGGGGGCTGTATGCTTGGTCAAAAAGGATGCCATTCCCAGAGAGGAAGAGCTGTCCTTTGGTCAAGGGTATACAGACACTGTCCTGATGACCCAAAGAAACACAGCTTTTGGGCTCCTCTACTGACATTGTACTATGAGCCTTTCTTAATTTCTGGAGTCCTCAATGCATTTTCTAGGTCTATAGACAAAAGAGGAGAGGTGGAGTGGAAACAACGGGGCTGCCATTTTTCAGCTCTCTTATTTTTTTGTTTTTAATTTTATTGAAGTATAGTTGATTTATAAGGTTGTGTTAATTTCTTCTGTACCGCAAAGTGACTCAGTTATTCTTTTTCATATTCTTTTCCATTATGGTTTGTCACGGGGTATTGAATATAGTTCCCTGCGCTATACAGTAGGACCTTGTTGTTTATCCATTCTCTATATAATCGTTTGCATCTGCTAATCCCAAACTCTCAATCCATCTTTCCCCTACCCACCCTCCCCCTTGGCAACTACAATTCTGTTCTCTATATCTGTGTCAGCTCTCTTATTTTTGATTTAACTTGGAAACAAGTTGCACGGGTTCAAACTGTGTTGCTTGTAAACTCAACTGAGAATCAACATGGACCATGCACATAGGTGTGGCTGGTGGGAGAGTTCATGGTGCTCCTCAGCAGTAGACTCGCACTTTCCCCCGATTTGCTAATTGATTAAAAAATATGTATGTATTGCAAAGTTCATTTATTGATTGAGAGGAGAGTGAAAAGGATATAGCTTCTCTAATTAAAACCGATTGGAGCTGTGAAAGTTTAATTAACTGAATGCATGTCACTTCATTTCCATCTTATGTTGTGCGCAGTGCTCTGTTTTCATAATTAACGTGTTGTGTCAGGGTGGCGGGTGTCTCTCTAATTAACAGTCTGAGGGAAAAATGATGTATGGGCCAGAGGAGCAGGCAGAGTGGGTGGAAAGAGAAATCTCAGCCAGAATCCACAGTTTCTGTTCCCTGTGGTCTGTTTCTGGCCATTTTGTCATCCTTTGTTCAGTTAATGAGGTTTTGGTGGATCTTCCAGGAGACTGCTTTTTGTTTGATTATTTCCCAGGTGTTTTTCCATCAGAGGACAGGGAGACTGGATGACACTTCCAGAGATGGCAGGTGGGGGAGAGTCCCTCCGTCCCCTCTCTGCCCTCTGAACTCCCCCAACAATCATTGCATTTGTTCCTCGCAGGGTAACCAATACTTGCCCACTGAGCCAAGACAAACTTTTACTGACTGTCCGCTCTGTGCAATGGCTGGTGATGGGTGGGTGGCTTTGAATCCAGACTGTAGCTTCTTACTAGACCCGTGACCTTGGGGAAATTCCCTAACTTCTCTGTGCCTCAGTTTATAAAATGGGAATGCCTAGTAAAGGGGTTGTGAGGATTAAATGAAATCGTGTAAATGGCATCCTTAGTGCACAGTAGTATCAGCCTAGATTTATTGAACAATCTTATCATTTTCCTAGATGGCATCTTTTAAAAATATTTTTATTTGAATGGTCCTATTGTATTGATAGATTGTAACTCCTGACTGACTTCACTCGTCTGTCTTCCTCCTCAAATCCATAGTCTGCTTTGGCAACAGAATTCTTTTTTCTAAAATGGAAAGTTGATTTGATGCTTTGCTAAGACCCTTAAAGGCACCCTCTTGCCCAGATGATGTTTCAACTCTGAAGTATAAGAATTCTAACCCCTATACAAGCCAGCCCTCCCAGAACTGCATGCCCACTCCAGCCCCAAATCTCCCTCACACCTGACCACAACATGCTCTTTGCTCTTCTGCCCAGAAGGTTCCTTTTCTTGGAAAAGTAAATATCCTACGAGTTTTTTCACATTCAGCTCAAATGCTTTTTTTTCTGATGACTTTTTTTTTTTGGAGTCTCTCTTCCCAACTAGAGGGGAAGTTCCTACATGCTGGGCCTATGTCTTGGTCATCTTTGAGTCATGGTGCCTAGTAAGAGTGTAGTAGGAAGCAGGCTTTTCATAAATGATTCCTGCATGATGGATAGAAAGAGCAAAGTTTTCTCCATGTGGAATTACTATTTAATACCTGCTCTCCCACGACACTGTTGGCTTCATTTGGGCAGGGGACATTTTTGTTTTGTTCTACATTGTTCCTTGTTGCCTGGTACAGGGTAGGTGGTCAAAACAAGTAAATAAGCTTGGCCTGGTCTAGATACCTCATAGGTTTGTTGCATGGGCGGATTGATGATGAATATAAAAGTTCTTCAAGTTTAAAAATGATTGGAAAATATAGCAAAATTATTTATAATAGAACAATAGTTGCTATTGACATTATTACCTGAAGCTTTTTATTAGTACTGGAAGGGGGGTTCTTTCCTTTTTTTTTTTTTTTTTTTTTTTGCGGTACGCGGGCCTCTCACTGTTGTGGCCTCTCACGTTGCAGAGCACAGGCTCCAGACGCGCAGGCTCAGCGGCCATGGCTCACGGGCCCAGCCTCTCCGCAGCATGTGGGATCTTCCCGGACCGGGGCATGAACCCGTGTCCCCCGCATCGGCAGGTGGACTCTCAACCACTGCGCCACCAGGGAAGCCCAGGGTTCTTTCCTTTTAGGAGTAGATTTCCTGAATAGCAGTAGCCTCTGGGTCCTTCTGGACATTGTCATTGTAACTGGGGTGACAACATGCATAGACCTAGAGACTGCCCACATAACCCTCGGAGACCTGAAGCCTTTGCTCAGAGATACTGCATCTGAACTGCTTGCAAATCTCATAAAAAATCCTTTAACCCTCTGCTTTTCCTAATATGCTATTCTTCTACCTCAGTGACATGTACAGTAAATAATGCATTCTGGTAATTTTAGAAAATCATTTTATTTCCAGGCACCTGTATAGCATGTATTCAATATTTATACTTATTTAAGGGGTTTTCTTTTTTCTTTTTCATTAAGAGAGATTTTCTATTTTTCTTCTTATGAATGTTTGACCTTGTATGAAATAGCAAGTCTTTTTTCTAGTGTAAAACCCAAAAAACAAAACCCAGCCATGCGGATTGTCACTGCACCCCTTCTCACTAGTTAGGCATGGCTTACAAGAAATCAGGCCCAATCACGTTTTCCAGTTTTATAGCTCTTCCTGTTTGCGTAGAGTTCGGAGAACTGGATCATAGACTAGGTTTGCTATCTCCATCTCAATGCAGTGCCATTCTATCAGCAATATTCACAGTGCTGGGTGCTGGAGATTACGAAGACCCAATGCGATTAAAAATAGCTTTGGGATTGAAATGACTTACTTTTCTCAGAGGCCCTCTTCCTCCTCACCAAACTATAATATTAATTTAAAAAAATGCAGGCCCTGAACTATTTCCCCAGCTATATCTTGAATCTGATAGAAAAGCAATGAGTACTGGCCGTGGGGACTTTACCTGGGGTGTGATGCATGGAGGGGGTGGTGAAGGCTCTGGGGGTCTGAAGGTTCTGCCCCTGGTTGGCCATGTGACATGGAAAAGTCACTCAACTTTTGGGGGCTTCAGTTTCCTGGTCAGTTGAGGAAAACTGAGGTTTGGAGAAGTTTGTAAACTTGTCACAATTAACAAGGGCTGACTGATTATTCTGGGTGAGTTTGCAGGCAGGCCCGTTCACAGGAATAGTTATTGCATTTCTCCCTTGTACCAGTACTGGGCTAGGTTCTGGGGAAACAGCCATGGAGGAGACTTTCTGGCTAACACGATGAAGCAAGACTTGGGTGTGCTCGGCCCTCAGTCCCAAAGCATAGCCTCTGTGCCCATGTTACTGGCTCAGGCCAAAGCTATCTTTTCCTGTGACCCTTTAGACCTGTGCGTGTATTGAGGCCAGGTCACCAGTTCAGGCTCTCACCCCACATGGAATCGGTTTCCCTCTGCCTGGTTCCCTTTCCTGCTGGCTGACTTCACCCCAATGCAGAACAGAGGAGAACTTCTAAAAAGTGTTGACTCAGAAGAAGAGGAAGTGGGCAGTGCTCAGCTCTCTCTCTTCCCTGAGGCGCCCTAACACCACTATTCTGCCAGGGACGGTGTTGGGTTCCCAGGGCCTACACGGGAAGGAAGTTGAAACCAGTTCCACAAAAGCCCTTTTCAGGGCGATGGATGCCTTCTTCCTTAAGTTACAGAATGAGGAGGACCCCTCCAACATTCAAGGGAGAGCTGAACAAAACCTACTGAGGGTTATGTGTTCTGCCCACCAAGAAAGTAGAACTTTCTTCATACTAAAAAAAGTTCCTATTTGCTCACAAGGTGAAAAGACTAGAAATTAGGAAGGCTTCAAGACACATTAGAGGCAAAAAAAAAAAAAAAAAAGACACATGAGAGGCATGGAAACAAGGCCAGGGGAGGAGGAGCAGGGGCTGGATGGTGCATACACGGTATGTGTGTGTGTGTGCATGTGCAGGCGTCCACATTTAGACATCTTCTGTTGTTCTAAGACAGTGGGTCTCAAACTCTAGTGAGTACGAGAATCACCTGCAGGACTTGTTCAAATGACTTCATTGTTCCTGATTCAGTAGCTCTGGGTGGAGCCTGAGAGCTTGCTTTTCTAACAAGTTTCCAGGGGATGCTGATTCTGCTTTTCACACCACTGTGCTAAGGAGAGTGGCTTAAAGGGAGAAAGATCTTAATGAGTGCAATATTGGCTCAAATAGCCTCTTCCTTGGAATATTAATAAGCCAAGACAAGAGCCCTGGATGTATTGAACACAGCAGAAAGCTCTGTAGAAATGAGACTTCAGATCCCCAGTGATTTGTTGGCACATTGTAGATTGAGAAGCATTGCTGTAGGCGTTTCTCAGATGTATCTTCAGGGTGGGTATCATTGCGGGTGGTGTGGGGAGGTGGGATATGCCATCTCTGTAATCGAGAAGTGCTGCACCCTAGCTCAGCCTAAGTACTGGGGTGGGGACTTTGCAGAGTCAACAGCTCAAGCCTTCACAGAGGATACATTCCTAGAAACAAAGCCTACAGAAGGTAGGGTGGTTTCAGTGTGTCATCTGTGAGTTTTGACAGTGTCTTTTTGAAGATCAGTATGCAATGTCTTCTTCAGCTTCTGTGTGGCAGACAAAGTATGGAAGGCTTGGGAATAGTTCATAGCTGCAAGGGAGAAGCCAGGAGGGGAAGAAGTGGGCTCAGATTAGGCTCCTGAAACATGTAGCCCAGCCGCAGTTATGTTTCTTAGGGTGTAGGGGGTGAGTGAGATGAGAAAATGTGGTAGGGTCTTCTTTCCTGCCCAGCATCACTAATGGTATCTCTTCCAAAGGCATACAACAGTTTTTTCATGGCTTTATTAAGATATAATTCAGGGTGGAGTAGAAGTACGTGTGCTCATTCCCTCTTGCAGGAGCACCGGAATCACAACTAACTGCTGAACAATCATCAACAGGAAGACACTGGAACTCACCAAAAAAGATACCCCACATCTAAAGACAAAGGAGAAGCTGCAATTAGATGGTAGGAGGGGCGCAATCTCAATAAAATCAAATCCCATAATTGCTGGGTGGGTGACTCACAAACTGGAGAACACTTATACCACAGAAGTCCACCCACTGGAGTGAAGGTTCTGATCCCCACGTCAGGCTTCCCAACCTGGGGTTCCGGCAACGGGAGGAGGAATTCCTAGAGAATCAGACTTTGAAGGCTACGGGGGTTTGATTGCAGGACTTCGACAGGACTGGGGGAAACAGAGACTCCATTCTTGGAGGGCACACACAAAGTAGTGTGTGCATCGGGACCCAGGGGAAGGATCAGTGACCCCATAGGAGGCTGAACCAGACCTACCTGCTAGTGTTGGAGGGTCCCCTGCAGAGGCAGAGGGTGGCTGTGTGTCACCATGAGGACAAGGACACTGGCAGCAGAAGTTCTGGGAAGTACTCCTTGGTGTGAGCCCTCCCAGAGTCTGCCATTAGCCCAACCAAAGAGCCAGGTAGGCTCCAGTGCTGGGTCGCCTCAGGCCAAACAACCAACAGGGAGGGAACCCAGCCCCACCCATCAGCAGACAAGCAGATTAAAGTTTTACTTAGCTCTGCCCACCAGAGCAACAACCAGCTCTACCCACCACCAGTCCCTCCCATCAGGAAGCTTGCACAAGCCTCTTTGATAGCCTCATCCACCAGAGGGCAGACAGCAGAAGCAAGAAGAACTACAGTTCTGCAGCCTGCGGAAGGAAAGCCACATTCACAGAGAGACAGACAAAATGAAAAGGCAGAGGACTTTATACCAAATGAAGGAACAAGATAAAACCCCAGAAAAACAACTAAATGAGGTGGGGATAGGCAACCTTCCAAAAGAAGAATTCAGAATAATGATAGTGAAGATGATCCAGGACCTCAGAAAAAAGAATGGAGGCAAAGATCAAGAAGATGCTAGAAATGTTTAACAAAGATGTAGAAGAATTAAAGAACAAACACCTAGAAGAATTAAAGAACAAACAGAGAAGAACAATACAATAACTGAAGTGAAAACTGCACTAGAAGGAATCAATAGCAGAATAACTGAGGCAGAAGAACGGATAGAAAGACCTGAAAGACAGAATGGTGGAATTCACTGCTGCAGAACATAATAAAGAAGAAAGAATGAAAAGAAATGAAGACAGCCTAAGAGACCTCTGGCACAACATTAAATGCAACAACATTCTCATTATACGGGTCGCAGAAGAGAAAAGAGAGAGAAAAGTCCTGAGAAAATATTTGAAGAGATTATAGTCGAAAACTTCCCTAACATGGGAAAGGAAATAGCCACCCAAGTCCAGGAAATGCAGAGAGTCCAAGGCATGATTAACCTAAGGAGAAACATGCCAAGACACATAGTAATCAAACTGACAAAAATTAAAGACAAAAATTATTGAAAGAAAGAAGGGAAAAACGACAAATAACATACGTGGGAACTCCCATAAGGTTAACAGCTGATTTCTCAGTAGGAACCCTACAAGCCAGAAGAGAGTGGCATGACATATTTAAAGTGATGAAAGGAAGAACCTACAACCAAGGTTACTCTACCCGGCAAGGATCTCATTCAGATTTGATGGAGAAATCAAAAGCTTTACAGACAAGCAAAAGCTAAGAGAATTCAGCACCACCAAACCAGCTCTACAACAAATGTTAAAGGAACTTCTCTAAGTGGGGAACCCAAGAGAAGAAAAGGACCGACAAAAACAAAAACATAACAATTAAGAAAATGGTAATAGGAACATACATATAGATAATTACCTTAAACATGATGAATGGATTAAATGCTCCAACCAAAAGATACAGGGTCGCTGAATGGATATAAAAACAAGACCCATATGTATATGCTGTCTACAAGAGACCCACTTCAGACCTAGGAACACATAGAGACTGAAAGTGAGGGGATGGAAAAAGATATTCCATGCAAATGGAAATCAAAAGAAAGCTGGAGGGCTTCCCTGGTGGCGCAGTGGTTAGGAGTTTGCCTGCCAATGCAGGGGACATGGGTTCGAGCCCTGGTCTGGGAGGATCCCGCGTGCTGTGGAGCAGCTAGGCCTGTGAGCCACAACTGCTGAGCCTGCACGTCTGGAGCCTGTGCTCTGCAACGGGTGAGGCCACAATAGTGAGAGGCCCGCGCACTGCGATGAAGAGTGGCTCCTGCTTGCCACAACTAGAGAAAGCCCTCGCACAGAAGCGAAGACCCAATACAGCAAAAATAAATAAATTAATTAATAAAAATTCCTATCCCCAACATCTAAAAAAAAAAAAAAAGATGGAACAAATAGCTAGAAAAGTTAATTCCAGCCTTGGTTTAAAAAAAAAAAAAAGCTGGAGTAGCTATACTCATATCAGATAAAACAGACTTTAAAATAAAGAATGTTACAAGAGACAAGGAAGGACACTACATAATGATCAAGGGATCAATCCAAGAAGAAGATATAACAATTATAAATATATATGCACCCAACATAGGAGCACCTCAATACATAAGGCAAATGCTAACAGCTATAAAAGAGGAAATCGACAGTAACACAGTAATAGTGGTGGACTTTAACACGTCACTTACACCAATGGACAGAACATCCAGACAGAAAATTAATAAGGAAACAGAAGCTTTAAATGACACAATAGACCAGATAGATTTAATTGATATTTATAGAACATTCCATCCAAAAACAGCAGATTACACTTTCTTCTCAAGTGCACATGGAACATTCTCCAGGATAGATCACATCTTGGGTCACAAATCAAGCCTCGGTAAATTTAAGAAATTTGAAATCATATCAAGCATCTTTTCCAACCATGGTTCTATGAGATTAGAAATCAATTACAGGGAAAAAAATGTAAAAAACACAAACACTTGGAGGCTATACAATATGTTACTAAATAACCAAGAGATCACTGAGGAAATCAAAGAGGACATCACAAAATACCTAGAGAGAAATTACAGCGAAAACACAACAATCCAAAATGTATGTGATGCAGCAAAAGCAGTTCTAAGAGGGAAGTTTATAGCAATACAAGCCTACCTCAAGAAACAAGAAAAATCTCAAATAAACAATCTAACCTTACACCTAAAGCAACTAGGGAAAGAACAAACAAAACCCAAAGTTAGCAGAAGGAAAGAAATCATAAAGATCAGAGCAGAAATGAATGAAATAGAAACAAAGAAAACAATAGCAAAGATCAATAAAACTAGAAGCTGGTTCTTTAAGAAGCTAAACAAAATTGATAAACCTTTAGCTAGACTTATTAAGAAAAAGAGGGAGAGGACTCATATCACTAAAAGTAGAAATGAAAAAGGAGAAGTTACAACGAACACTGCTGAAATACGAAGTATCCTAAGAGACTACTACAAGCAACTCTATGCCAATAAAATGGACAACCTGGAAGAAATGGACAAATTCTTAGAAAGGTATAACCTTCCAAAACTGAACCAGGAAGAAATAGAAAATATGAACAGACCAATTACAAGTAATGAAATTGATACTGTGATTAAAAATCTTCCAACAAACAGAAGTCCAGGACCAGATGGCTTCACAGATGAATTCTATCAAACATTTAGAGAACACCTAACACCCATCCTTCTCAAACTCTTCCAAAAAATTGCAGAGGAAGGAACACTCCCAAACTCATTCTGTGAGGTCACCATCACCCTCATACCAAAGCCAGACAAAGGTACTACAAAAGAAAAGAAAATTACAGACCAATATCACTGATGAATATAGATGCAAAAATCCTCAACCAAATACTAGCAAACAGAATCCAACAACCCATTAAAAGGATGGTACACCATACTCAAGTGGGATTTATCCCAGGGATGCAAGGATTCTTCAGTATACACAAATCAATCAATGTGATTCACCATATTAACAAACTGAAGAATAAAAACCATATGATCATCTCAGTAGATGCTGAAAAGGCTTTTGACAAAATTCCAACACTGATTTATGATAAAAACTCTCCAGAAAGTGGGCATAGAGGGAACCTACATCAACATAATAAAGGCCATATATGACAAACCCACAGCAAACATTCTCAATGGTGAAAAACTGAAACCACTTTCTCTAAGATCAGGAGCAAGACAAGGATGTCCATTCTTGCCACTCTTATTCAACATAGTTTTGGAAATCCTAGCCATGGCAATCAGAGAAGAAAAAGAAAAGGAATACAAATTGGAAAAGAAGAAGTAAAACTGTCACTGTTTGCAGATGATGATATTATACGTAGAAAATACTAAAGATACCACCAGAAAACTATTGGGGCTAATCAATGAATTTGGTAAAGTTGCAGGATACAAAATTAATGCACAGAAATCTCTTGCATTCCTATACACTAAAAATGAAAGATCAGAAAGAGAAATTAAGAAAACAATCCCATGCACCATTGCAACAAAAATAATAGAACACCTAGGAATAAACCTACCTAAGGAGGTAAAAGACCTGCACTCAGAAAACTACAAGACACTAATGAAAGAAATCAAAGATGATACAAACAGATGGAGAGATATACCATGTTCTTGGATTGGAAGAATCAATATTGTGAAAATGACTATACTACCCAAAGCAATCTACAGATTCAATGCAATCCCTGTCAAATTACCAATGGCATTTTTTTTACAGAAGTAGAACAAAAATCTTAAAATTTGTATGGAGACACAAAAGTCTCCGAATACCCAAAGAAGTCTTGAGGGAAAAAAAAGAAGCTGGAGGAATCAGACTCCCTGACTTCAGACTATACTACAAAGCTACAGTAATCAAAACAATATGGTACTGGCACAAAAACAGAAATATAGATGAATGGAACAGGATAGAAATCCCAGAGATAAATCCACACACCTATGGTCAACTAATCTATGACAAAGAAGGCAAGGATATACAATGGAGAAAAGACAGTCTCTTCAATAAGTGGTGCTGCGAAAACTGGACAGCTACATGTAAAAGAATGAGATTAGAACACTCCCTAACACCATATGCAGAAATAAACTCAAAATGAATTTGAGACCTAAATGTAAGACCGGACACTATAAAACTCTTATAGGAAAACTTAGGAAGAACACTCTTTTACATAAATTACGGCAAGATCTTTTTTGATTCACCTCCTTGAGTAATAGAAATAAAAACAAAAATAAATGGGACCTAATGAAACTTAAAAGCTTTTGCAAAGCAAAGGAAGCTACAAACAAGACAAAAAGACAACCCTCAGAATGGGAGCAAATATTTGCAAACGAATCAACGGAGAAAGGATTAATCTCCAAAATATATAAACAGCTCATGCAGCTCAATATTAAAAAAACAAACAAGTCAATCCAAAAAGGGGCAGAAGACCTAAATAGACATTTCTCCAAAGCAAACCTACAGATGGCCAAGAAGCACATGGAAAACTGCTCAAGATCACTAATTATTTGAGAAACGCAAATCAAAACTATAATGAGGTATCACCTCACAGCAGTTAGAATGGGCATCATCAGACAATCTACAAACAACAAATGCTGGAGAGGGTTTGGAGGAAAGGGAACCCTCTTGCACTGTTGGTGGGAATGTAAATTGATACAGCCACTATGCAGAACAGTATGGAGGTTCCTTAAAAAACTAAAAATAGAATACCATATGACCCAGCAATCCTACTACTGGGTATATACTCAGAGAAAACCATAATTCAAAAAGACACATGCACCCCAATGTTCATTGCAGCACTATTTACAATAACCCAGTCATGGAAGCAGCCTAAATGCCCATTGACAGACGAATGGATAAAGAAGATGTGGTACATATATACAATGGAATATTAGCCATAAAAAAGGAATGAAATTGGGTCATTTGTAGAGACATGGATGGATCTAGAGACTGTCATACAGAGTGAAGTAAGTCAGAAAGAGAAAAACAAATATTATATATTAATGCATATCTGTGGAACCTAGAAAAATGGTACAGATGAACCAGTTTGCAGGGCAGACATAGAGACACAGATGTAGAGAACAAATGTATGGACACCAAGGGGGGGAAATGCCGGGTGGGGGCATCGTGGTTGTGGGATGAACTGGGAGATTGGGATTGACGTTTATACACTAATATGTATAAAATAGGTACCTAATAAGAACCTGCTGTATAAAAAAATAAAATTCAAAAAGGAAAAGATATAATTCACATACCATTTACTCATTTAAAGGTACAATTCAATTGTATTTAGTATATTCATAAAGTTATGCAACTCTCACCATAATCTAGGTTTAGAACACTTTTATCACCCCAGGGAAACCTCATACACACAAGCAGTCACTCCCCATCACTCTTCTCCTCCCACTAGCGCTAGGCAATTACTAATCTGTTTTCTGTCTCTACACATTTGCCTATTCTGGACATTTGATAGAAGTGAAATCACATACTATGTGGTCTTTTGTAACTGGCTTCTTTCACTTAACATATGTTTTCAAGGTCATCCATGTTGTAGCGTGTATCAGTGCTTTATTTCTTTTTATTGACAAATTGTATTCCGTTGTATGAGTGTGCCACATTTTGTTTATCTATTCAGCAGGAGATGGACGTTTGAGTTGTTTCCACTGTTTAGCTATTGTGATAAAGCTGCTATAAATATTCATGTGCAAGTTTTTATATGGACCTATGTTTTCATTTCTCTTGGCTGTATACCTAGGAATGGAATTGCTAGGTCGTATGGTAAATGCCAGACTATTTTCCAAAGTGGCTGCAACATTTACATTCTCAGTAGCAGTGTGCTGGGGTTCCAGTTCCTCCACATCCTCACCACCACTTGTTATCATCCCTCTTTTGATCATCGTCATCCTAGTGGGCGTGGGTATCTCACTGTGGTTTTGATTTGCATTTTCCTGATATACAAATATCTTTTCATGGGCTTATTGGCCATTTGTATATGTTCTTTGGAAAAAATAACTATTCACATCCTTGCTCATTTTAAAGTGGTTTTTTTTTTTTTTTGGTCTTTTTATTATTGAGTTATAAGAATTCTTTGTATACTCTAGATACAAGTCCCTTATCAGATAATATATAATTTGCAGATATTTTCTCCATTGTGTGGGTTGCTTTTTCACTTTCTTGGTGGTGTCCTTTGAAACACAAAAACTTTTAATTTTGATGAAGTCCCATTTACCTGTTTTTCTTTCTGTCCCCTATGCTTTTGGTGTCATACTTAAGAAGGCTTTGCCTAACCCAAGGTCATGAAGATTTACTATCTTTTCTTCAAAGAGTTTTTCTAGTGTAGCTCTTACATGTAGGTCTTTGATCCATTTTGAGTTATTTTTTGTGTGTTTGGAGTGAGGAATGGATTCAACTTCATTCTTTTTCATGTGGATATCCAGTTGGAAAAGACACCGCATATTTGGTGTCAAGAAAAAAGCCCTCAGGTGGATCCCTAGGCAGCTATTAGCAGAAACAGGGTTCCTGGAGGCTGGGAATCAAAAAGCACATGCCCACTGCATTCTTCCTCCCTGGGTGGTTTCAGATCTGTCTCTCCTTAACAGACTGATGAATCTCACAGGCATCACACTGATAGGACACCACCCTCTTTCCAGTCCTGGGTGCAACAGTTCAGCTAGGAAGTGGTTTTGGAGTTTGATATAGAGAGTAAAAGTTAAAATCTACAGTTGGCTGGGGTGTGTAAATGGATATAATTCTTCTTGCAGACAGTTTGGCACTTTGTATTGCCTTAAAAATATACATATCCTTTGACCTAGTAATCTTAAGATTGGGGAATTTTTTCCTAGAGGATTGATCTGGTACATGGGTCCATCTTTAGGTAGAACATTATCTATTAAACATTATTTATATTAGTAAAAACTGACTACCAAAAAAAGTCCAACATTGTGGGATTGATTAAATAAATTTCATCATATCTTTTGAATGGGATATTATGTAACCACTAAACATTATAAGGAATTTGAGTCCATGGTCAAATAATTTATTTGCTTACATTAATATATGATTAATAATATATTAATATATCATTATATAATATATTAATGATATATTAATATCATTAATAGATAATATTTATGTTATATATTAATATGTTACTGATATTATTAATATATTATTTACATGTATTAATAGTATATTAATGCTATTCATTTAGTATATCATATCATCCAAATTATATCAACCAGGCTTTTATAAAAAGATCAGAAACACATATACCAATAGAACAGTGTTACCCTGGTGGTAAGATAATTGGTGTTTGAATTCTTTTTCTTATATTTCATCCTATATTTTTGGATATTTTTATAAGTAAGGCTGCTGTCATTGTGTCTAATCTCCAGGGTAAGACCCAGAAGGGCAAGAAATAGAGTTCTTTTATAATCAGGAAAAATGTTAATGAAACAATTCCTCAGCAGTGCCTTCCACATCAGTTGAATTAGACTCTGGTCCTTGTAGCTGCAGGGAGAGTCAAGGGAATGAGAATTTATGGGCTGCATTGATTTTGCACTCCTTTTTTTCTTGTTACCTGGAACCCACTGAGGGACCATTCTGACATTGTAGTGAGCCGTCTTAGGAAGTACCAGTGGGAGGTACAAATTAAAGCCTGGGACAGTTGGACAAGACCTCCTGCTTTGTGCAGGAGGGCATTGGAACCAGCAGTTCCTCCGGGAGAGTTCTGTGGGAATTCATTTCTGTGAGAGTGAAGAGTGCCAGGGGTCTCTCAAATCTGGGAGGTGTAAACTTTTACCAGTTGGGCACTTGAACTTAAATTACTGCTGAGGACAGTGAGGCCTGAGAGAATTTTCTGAGGTCAAGTACGTGCATCCTCCAGCTTCTTTGGAAGGCCTGACTCATCTAAGACCAGGCCTAGTACTGGGTGAGCTTGGGGAAAGGTCCCTTGGTCTCCTTCCCCTGCCCCTCTTAGTGACTGCTCAGTGCTTCTGTCTCTGAGATCCTCCTGGACTCCCTCTCCCTGTTACTCCTCTCTTTCTTTGGGTCTGACAGGCTTCAATGGTACCCGCAGGCCCTGTGTCTGTACCTCCTGTCACACTTACTTGTCCAGGGTCCTATACCTTCTGTAGTTCTGATTTCTGCCAGTCTGGCAAACTTCACTGCAGTTCTGAGAAAACCGGCACACACACTGTACCCCTTCCCGGATAGTGCTTGAACTTGCATTGAAGTTGTGACCCTATGGCCAATGACAGGCAGGGACCCCAAGAGCCCTAGAGCCCTTTTCTAGGTTTTGCACAGCCAGCCCTGACTGTCCCTGTGTTGCTCAGCCTATTGTAAGGACAGCGTGCTCACTTCCATAAGAAACCGGTCCCATCTATGGGATTCCGGGCTCTTCTCCTGGACAATCCGTCTTTCATCATTTGGGAGAACTATTTATTTGTCTATCTTTTTTTGCCCTTTAACTTTTTTAAGTAGGCAATACTTTTGAGTAGGTCCAACTTCAAAAATTTATGAAAGCATGGAGAGCAAACTGTCCCACCTCTGTTCCCCATCTGCCAAATTCACTCTCTCCTCATCAAAGGGGATGGAGGGCTAGAGCCAGCTTTTTCAGATGGCAGTCCAGTGGTCTCAACTCCATTTATTGTATGCCCCATTTTCCTCCACTGATTGGAGAGACGATCATAATGTCCCATAATGTATTTGGATCTATTTCTGGACTTTGTATTCTGTTCTGCTGCCTATTTATATGCCAACATCACTGAGAACTTAGGGCGGAAGCAGCTGTGTAAGCCTTCCTCTTCCTCACCCCACTCAAAACTTCTCCTCCTTTCACATTTCACTGTGATGTTACCTGAAAACTGGGTTTGCCTCTTGGTGGGTGTCGAGCCAACAGACGCAACCAAGCCAAAGACTGGGAGAAGGAAGGATATATTATTACTTGTAGCAAGTAAGGAGAACACCAGGGATCTTTCCCAAAGCAGTGTCACCCTGAACAGCTAAATTGAGGAAGTTTTAAGCTAAGGGTACATACATATTCATGAAGGGGCCTGAGCAGAGGAGAATTCAGCATAGAATTGGGGCAAAGGTCGACAGAGTCCAAGCTTTAATTGATTGAAGTCAGGAGGGTCAACATCATCATTCCATCCTCCACTTGGATGGGAGCCTTAGTTCCCGAAGAACTCAAAGATATTATTATGTATATCCCTTGAGGAACCAGGACCCTGCCCCAAGGCTGCACTATTGTTTCTTACTGCTCCTCCCTTGTTTCTGCATTCCCTCCCTTAAGATCATTAATTACTGAGACCTGTTCAAGGGCAAGCATTGTGGCAAGGCTTAGATCACAAAATGGCTTAGGCCAAAATTGGTTCTTTCATGTCAAGCAAGCCATTCCTGGTTCTCTTTCTCCGGGGACCCCCTACCCTATCTGCTTACACTGATACGAATAATATTCCTCACAGTGATGTCTGTGGTGCCTGCTATTATCCCCATTTTATGGATTAAGAAAACGAGGAACAGAGAAGTTGAAGTAACTCACCCAAGGCCACACCAACTGTCGTGTGGAAAAGCAATAGGAGTCCTGAGACAGATATCTAGCTACCATGTCATCTATATTCTTTTTCAGAATATGATGATAATGAATACTAGTAACTACATTTTATTGAGTATCTGCTAGGCATTGTGTTGAGCGCTTCAAGTACTTGGCATATAGCATCTCATTTAACTTACTCTCCATAATAACCCTATAAGTAGATATGATTATCAGATTTGTCCACATGGGAAAATGAGGCTCAGAGGGGGTTATCTAAATTGCTAAAGGCCAAGGAAGGCCTGTGTTGCTCCAAAGACCATGCTGTTTACAATTATGCTTTACTGATCCTTCATTTTCACAATCATGATCAAATATTCTTCCTTATTCCTTTGATCTCACCTCCTTGTCAGCCACCAGACATCAAGCAGTTTCCAGAGGTGCAGAGGCAGGGATGCACAGGTGTGTAAGTCTCCTACGACTGTCTCTTCTCAACTCCTGAGGCAGTCACACTCTCCTCACACCTTCTGACACTTTTTTGCTTTCTTAGGTTATGAAATTCTCTTGAACTACATGTAAACTCTCACTGCAGGGTCTTTGTCTTCTAAGGCAATCCATAAATGTGTTGATGTCAAGAAAGCTGATAGGGAGGTCCGTGGTAGGTAAAGGAAGGAAAGTGAGGAGTGAATCAGCTAAGGGAGAACCTTAAAACCCAAACAGGGAAACTCAGACTTGATGGACAGACAGTGGGGAACCTCAAAAGATTCTTGAGTTGGTAATAAGACACAAAAATGGTGTTTAAGGAAAAGTAGTTATGGCCCATCTGCGCTCTGTGTAATCCCTGCAAAGAAAGGAAAGAACCAGGACAACAACTAAACCCAATGAACCTTGTCTGTAAAGGCTTTGATCTTCAGGGCACTTTACTTTGTCCATCTGATTCAAACATTGTATCATCTGATTGACCTAATACCCCACTATTTTTCTCTGTGGATTAAAAGTCCTGAGAGTCTAGGAGGACAGAGAAAGGCTTCCTCCTTTGAATAGATCTCTTTATTCCAAAGACTGGGAGGAACCTTAGGCAGACTTCAGAGCCCTTAACTCAGATGATAATGTGCTTCATCATCTGACTCCTGCCTGATCTCTCTGGCCATCACCTTCTGGCTTTCTCTGCTGTGCCTCCATCCAAACTGAGCACTTTCAGTTCCCACATGTGCTGTGTTCCATTTTGCCCCTGGGCAGGTTTCTGGAATAGTTTTTGCCTCTTCTTGTCTAATTCCTTCTCCTTAAGGAGGCCTCCCTCCTCCCTCTAAGGCGGGTTGGGTGCTTTTACTATGGCTCGTCAGCATCCTGCCATCTCCCGGTCATTTCTGCTGGCTCTGTGATGGTCTGATAGCTCGCTTGTTCCCTGGACTCTGAGCTCCTGATGGGAAAGGGCCATGCCTCACTCGTCTCCAGGCTGGCTCACAACAGCTGTCCGGAAAGCACTGGCACGTGGATAATGAAGGAACATTGCCATCGACTGGCTGTCCCCATCTGTTGCACCAACTGACTAGTTGGTGGCTCTTGGCTCCTTGAATTTCCTTGTTAACTCAACGGGAAAACCTTTGCTCCCAACTCAAAGGCAAAGGAACACCTTCCTTCCCCAAAAGAAGACCTTTCTTTCTGGATCCCTGACCTCCTGCCCTTCTGGATCCTGGCTCTCTCCCCAGCCCTGCCAGTAGCACCCCTCACAGCCTCCTTTCCTTGGGCCAGTAAATCAAAAAGCACTACTTCCACTGGCTGTGTCACCTTCTAAAGCTACCGGGCCACTCTGACAAAGACTCTCTCTCTTCTTTTTTTTTGGCCACACTGTGCAGCTTGTGGGATCTTAGATCCCTGACCAGGGATCAAACCCAGGCCTACAGCAGTGAAAGCGCCGAGTTTTAACCACCGGACCGCCAGGGAATTCCCAAAGACTATGTCTTTGACCATACCTGAGTCAGTTTCCTCTGAGTCCTCCTCTTGTCTAATCCTTGACCTTGGGCTCTGTCCTTGACCTGCTTAGTCCATTCTCAGCGAGAATCCTGCTGAGTCAGTTTAGCAAAAAACTCCTCACCCTTGGTGGCTGATCACCCTGGATATCTGATCAATGTCCTCATCCTCCACCTTTGGTATCGTCACTCTGGCCCGTCTTCAGCAAGAATCTCTCCCCTACTGCAGAACCCCCATTGCAGTGGTCCCTCTTGAATACAGGTTTCATTACCATCTTTAACAAGTGTCATGAGTCATTTTTCTTTAATAGCATCATCCCTGCCCCAACTCTGTATACCTTGTCCTGAGCCTCAGGCCCACTTTTCCATCATTTCCATCATTTTCCCATCACTTACTTCTCATCCCCCTCCTCCTAGAAGCACTTCAGACTTCATTCTCTCTCTCAGCTAATTACTTGCTTCCTTTAACTTCTGTGCTCTCTCAGCACTTGATTTCCTCCTCTTCTATTTTCTCCCCAAGGTGGTACTTGTCCACCTACTTCTTAAATCTAGATTTTTCCAAGTTCATGTTTTTAACCCTCTGCTCCTCTTGTTCTGAGCACACTGCCTCTCCAGCGAGTGAACCCCCCCAAGGGCCTCAAAATGTATATTGCTGAACCATCAGCATGGTTGAAGCCTCTTAAGAAATGCTCACAGCTTATCTGGGAGTCCAAACACAGGAGGTGTTAGCAGGCATCAGCACAGCCTGTGCCCCCCCCACCCCCAGATCAGAATCCCTCCTGCCTGGGGTGATAGGCTGGCCCTCAGGTGTCTCTCAGAGGGTGTCTGAATGAATGGAGGATATCTGTCGACATGGCCCCCAGTACTACTATGAGCCCATCTACCACTTGCCCCACTCCCTGGACATCCATGGGAGCAGCCACTTGCAGGGACCACCACTGCCCACTGAGGACAAGGGCCCAGGGAGCAGTGGAAGGGGTTAGTGTTCCAGGTGCCCGGGGACCAAGGTATGTCATCCAAGGTGTGGGTCAGTCAGGGTGTCCTGGTGGGCACCACTCCTACAGTCTTCACGTACACTGATTAATTATTTTTACAGCTTCTATACTTTTCAGTGGCATCCAAACCAGCTGTTGGCTGATTGTTGTAATAATTTATGTACATTTTGCAGATCTCCTTGTCATCATTATTTTGAAAAAGTTGATTGAATTTGAAATCGGTTTACATTATCACAAAAATGTCAATATTACTGATTTGTCAGTAAAGAAAAAGAGTTATTAGATTATTCCAGTATAATTCCAGTGTAGACTTTTGAATGATTGTAAAAATCATTTAAAATTTTGTCTTACCTCTTTGTGTGAACAAAGTTTCTTGTTGATGGAGATCACCAAGAATGTGAAGAATTGTCATTAAAGCATTGTTCCTGAGTTACATGTAACCATTTCCAACCTGTGTCCCCCGCCGAGAGAATGGGGAGAGTTTATAAAAAGTATGTTCACGGACACGAATTCAAGTGTATCACTTAAATACTTGAAAACATTTCACTTGGAAATTTTCTGTAAATTCAATATTTAATACCTTTCTGCAACCTTAGTATTTTATTTTTCTTCTATTGATATAAATAAAATATAATGCTTTTTTCCCTACTAAACTAAATTTTCTTCTGTTTACCCCAGGACATGATGCAACTGCTCTCATTTTCTCTGTGTGCTATGACATAAAAAATATTGGGAGTTTTTAAAAACAACTTTATTGAGGTATAATTTACATACTATACGGTTCACCGTTCTAAGTGTACAAGTCAGTGACTTGGAGTCATGCAACCGTCACCATCCATTTTTAGAATGTGTTCCTCATCCCAATAAGATGGGAAGTTAGTTTTGAAGGAGAATAAAAGGGACCAGAAGGTATTCCTGGTGAGGGCAGACCTTTGGGTCCTGAGCAGCCAGAGGGCGAGTATAAAGGTGCTGAATTCCAAGGAGCGGTGCCCCAAAGGGACAAGGTAGGCCAAGGAAAGGGCTGCTGATTAGGGGAAGGTTTGTGGCTCAGCTCAAATGCCAGCTCCTCCAGGAAGGCATTTCCAGCTCGCATGCAGCCTGCTGCTTCCTCTCCTGGGCTCCAGTGCCCACTCTCATGGTATAATTACAGGTCTAGTTTTGGTTTGTGGCTCTACTCTTGCTGCTAGACTTGAGTCCCCTCTTCATGTCCCCAGAATTTAGTTCCATATGTGGCACCCAGCAGGGCCTCCATAATCAGTTGTCACAATGGATGAATGATCTCCAGCCCTTTGCCCTCTTCTCCAAGGCCACGGGAGTTAACCAGAGGCGTGCAGGGCAATTCCCCACAGTGACTGGAGAAGAATCGAGTGTCTCCATGAGTGGGGCCCCCGTACGGGCTGGATGCGGAGCCCCGGGTTCTTGGCTGGCCCTGCTTCTGACCATTTGTCCCTCTGTGCTGTCACTGCACCTTTCACCTGTTCCACTGCCTCCAAAATGAGAGTGTGAGATCATGCATTGACTGGGTTGCCTTCCAGCTGTAAATCCCCATGATTCTGATGGTGCATCTCCCAGCATCTAGTGGAGCTGCCTGCATTTGAAAGGACAATTTCCAGGGAGCAAGGGAGGCAATTGTAAAGTTTTCTAGCCCCTGGCTCTGCCTGGGGACTTGGTGTCATGGCGTTTGCCCAGACTACTGTAGCCATCCCCAGACACCAGTGAAGGTGACAAGCAGACAGATTGCCTTCGCCACCTCAAGAAGCAGGTGTATTGGCAAGGTGGCTTCTTTGGGTGCCGGAAAAATGAAGAGGTTGAAAGCAGGCACATCACGCTGTTTTTGAGTGTACTTAGCAGCCGCCCAGACCTGCAACCCTGTTTTTAAAAGCAGAGTTACTTCCCTAATAGTAGAGCTCCATTATGCTTTATCACTAGACTCTCAGCTCTGCTCTGTATTTCCCCTCAGTGTTCCCCTGCTCCACTAACTCATTTATCCTCTCTTATAAACGTACAATTAAAGCCGACATAACATACAGCCGTGACGCCACAGGAAAGCTTTCTGGTGATGCCTCGAGTTGGCAGAGCACCTGTGGCCATGACAGGGAGGCCTCCCCACACTGTTTGTGGTTCCCAGGTGCCTCAAGTAGGTTTCTGGGGTTGGAGTGAGAGCTGCTTCTTGGTGTCCAGTGGAAGGGACTTTAGGACTTCAGTGCTGACCCCTTGGTGTTAGGGCAGGAGGGGCAGCCCGAGGGGAGGTGGTGGCCCGCCTCCCACCACATCCCCCCAACTCCCTGGGCATCACAGGACCAGGCTGGGTGCCCAGGACAGATCACACCTGACTCTGGTTTTCCTGTCTTAACCTGTTGTTTAATTAACATAACAAATCTTCACAGCTGGTGGCTGCCCTCTGCTTCTCATCCCCCCTCCTCCTCCCTTCTGTATACTAATTAGTGCAAAAGCAGGGAGCAAATCTTCAAGCAGTGATTTGCCTTTGTAGTAATGATTATTCTGGGAACAACCCGATCTTCTCCAAACAGATTAACACCCACACCCTGAGTTTGAACCACATGCTTCCTTCCTCATAGATTTTGGGCTTTGCTAAGGCCAGGATTAAGAACCCAATTATTATTATTATTTTTTTGTTTTGCGGTATGCGGGCCTCTCACTGTTGTGGCCTCTCCCGTTGTGGAGCACAGGCTCCGGACGCGCAGGCTCAGCGGCCATGGCTCACGGGCCCAGCCGCTCCGCGGCATGTGGGATCCTCCCGGACCGGGGCACGAACCCGTGTCCCCCGCATCGGCAGGCGGACTCCCAACCACTGCGCCACCAGGGAAGCCCTTGGGCAGTTTTGCGTAAGCTGCTCCTGTTAACAGGCCTTGTGGGGAGCAGAGGTGTTGCTGCAGGGGCAGGCGAATGTGGACTTGAATTCTGACCCTACTTCTCACTAGTTGTGTGACCTGGGGTAAGTACTTTGACTTCTCTGGTCCTCACTTTCTTTAATTATAAGATGCAAATAATTGTGTTTTTGGCATAGGATTTTTTTTTATTGGAGTCTAATTGCTTTACAGTGGTGTGTTAGTTTCTGCTTTATAACAAAGTGAATCAGTTATACATATAGATATGTTTCCATATCTCTTCCCTCTTGCGTCTCCCTCCCTCCCACCCTCCCTATCCCACACCTCTAGGTGGTCACAAAGCACCGAGCTGATCTCCCTGTGCTATGCGGCTGCTTCCCACTAGCTATCTACCTTAAGGCATAGGATTATTTTTAAAGAATAAATTATATAATGTTGTCAAAGTGTAAACTACATGATAGTAGTAAAGTCTAGTAGTAAGAGTTGATGTTACTGTTGAGTAGGTATAGGAGGTATAGAAGATATAGAAGGTATAGGAGATATAGTTCTGTCTTATATATGGAGGGGTTCCTGCCGACCAGTGGATAAGACCCATGTCCAAACGTGAATATGATTCACCTGGCTGGGCGTGTGGCACCGAGGTAGTGTGGTGCTGCAAGTGGCTCCCCAGCCCAGGGAGCCCAGGGAGCCCAGTGATGGCTTCTGTGGGCTGAAATCGGCTGGATGGGAGAGCTGTAATTCCTACTACCTTTCCTTGAGTCCTGGTCATATTCTTGGTACTAAGAAATCCGCATGGCTGAATGGGCGTCACTTAATGCTCTTGTCTTGGTCGCAGGCAAATGTCTTGATGGGGAGTCCTCTCTCTCACCTCTATCCACTCCTCAATCCGCTTTTGTCCATCAACTGCCTGGAAGCTGCCCAACCAAGGGCCATAGTGGCCTCCTTGTTGTCAGGTCTAGTGGATACCTCTTGAGAGTTACCATGCCACCTTGGCTGTTTTGGTCACTGTTTGGGAGCATTTGACCCCTTCCTTCTTCTGGAAGCATTCTCTCTTAATTGAGGAACACCACACTCTCTTGCATTTCCTCCTTTCTGTGCACGCCCTTTCTCACTCTCTGGCTCACATTCTTCTACTTTATATTTATATCCTGGGATTTCTCCCAGTTCTGCCTCAGGCCTCTGTTCTTCCTGGACAATCCCATCTATGGGCTTGGCTTCCAGTGCCCTTGGCATCACTAATTCTCAAACAGAGGGAGGACTGTCAAAAATGTCGGGCGATGCACCAGCTATCACCAACATTCACTGTCATACTGGTCCTTTTTGGGGATGGTGGTTCCTCAGTTGTATATGTGTGTGTATGTAATGTGTGTATCTGTTGAGAAACTCTTATTTGATGCTGACAGATCCCAATCCATCACCTGTACATGTAGGTGCTACTACACATATCTACTTGGATGTCCACTAAGCACGTCACACTCAGTCTAACCCAAGTGACACTAAGCTCTCCCATAACCTTGCTCCTTTCCTTGCATCTCCACTTTCAGTGAGTGACACCACCATGCAAACAGTCGCTCAGGCCAAAACTTGGCTGTCATCCTTGCTTGTATTGTTCCGTTACCCCTGATCCAATGCCCACAATCAATTACCAAGCCCTTGTGAATCTACCTTCTGAAAGTCATTTGCCTCAGATCATTTCTCCTCTTTCCATGGATGCTACCCTCCTCACTTCCACCCTCCAGTCCATTGGCCACATGGAGCCTTCTCAATGCAATCTCATCATGGCACTCCCCTGCCTGAGTGCTTTTGTGGTTTACTGTTGCCCTCCAGATTCAGCTGGGCTCTGCCTACCTCTTCAGCCTCATTTCTTGCTTCTTCTCACCATACTCTGCACATTTTGGTCATACTTAGGGAGATCTATAATTGAATTTCCAGACAAAATATATTTGAGAATGGAAGAGGGTGCTGTTAATAATTATTCTGGGACAGTAAGAGAGAACTAGAACTCTCCCAAGGAAAGCGGGAGGTACAGTCAACACAAATCACACTGAACCTTTAGTTTCTCACACATGATTAGTTTACTTTCATCCATAGACCTTGGGTTTGATGTCCCCTCTTTGCCTTTCTGAGACCTCTGCCCCCTCTGAGTGTTCTCCTAGTATCCTGTACCTCACCCATTTAGCATGTAAAACACTCCATTTTAACTGTCTTTTTTTCCCCCATCCTCATCTAAGAGAAAAAGAAGAAGTCAGTTTGTATCTCCAGTTACTTTCATGCTTTTACCACTCCCTAAACTGCTTTCTCCAGCACAACCCTGCTCTCTTCTTAAATAAGAGAGAGTAGGTTTCAGGCTTAGATTCATCATGTAAGTGACAGACTCTAGCCAGAAATTTTAAATGTCGTCTTGTTTTCATTTTATTTACTGATGATTATCTTCTCTTTATAACAAGTAATGCTGATTTTCTATTTGTGCTAATGACATAGCGTTTTCTTTCAAAATGAACTAACTAAAAGAAAAGGAGTCAACTGATATAAAAACAATAAATTAATACTAGCCCTGTTGATACATGAATATAGACAGATTTCATGACAGCTGGTACATCTTCTAAGAATAAGGACATTTTCCCATGAGACAATAAATACCATTATCACCTAAGAAAATTAGCATAGCAAAGTCTGTAACTTTTGATATATTCTAAATATTGACATTTAAAAATAAATCTCCTACATTATTCTCTTAAATTTATCCAGTGGAATCTAAAAACCAAAGGACTTTGATACTCATCACTATCTATTTTTAAATATTTAAACAAGCTCCTTTTTAGCATTTGAGCATTTTACATCTTTATTTTCTATCTATTCTGCTTCCTCCACAAAATCTTATCCTAATGAATAGTTGTTTATGCTTGAAAGTTTTTATTGATCATTGTGGCATGTTCTTCTAAAACAAACAAAAGAAATGCACAGATTAAAATTGAATGCTTCCTTTATATCCTACGATCATAAAACTCCAAGTATTAAAAAATTCTTCCTGATTGAGTTATCATTATAATTATTATCAGTAGTACACAGATACACTATTAGTATGCTATTGACTACAATGTCATAATAACATACCAATTTCAATATTAGTCAGAAAGTATAAAAAAAGGTTTTGGAAAGATATCTCCTAAATGACATGATTGGGGTTCTAACAACGAGTTCCTGTATTCATGGATGAGTATGACTTATTGCTGGGAAGAGGCTGGGTGCAGCACCAATTCTATTCCTATTTTTTATAGATGCAAATAAAAAATTTCACATATAAAATAAGCAGTTATGGAAGAAGATTTATGATACCAGTTTGAATTCCTTCGTGGTTATATGACAACAATCACATAGTGATATATCACAGAATTTATTTTAATAATGATATATCATTTGCCAGCTCAGTTAGGTCCCCTTCCAATTTTATTAAAAGCAAAGAATTGGAAACAGCCTGAACTGCAGAAGATTTGTTATCCAGCTCTTAGACTTATTTGCTCTCTTGATTTCTTGGAAATATACTGAAAAGTATTTATTAATCTTTATCAAATTATTATTAACAATACTTATTTTTTCACCTAAAGATATCATCTTTAACCTGCTATACTTATAAATGACAAAATAAAAATATTGGGCATTGCAATACACTTTTGCCAATGTGATGTATACATATATTTTTAAATCAAATACAAAGGCTTCAAATGTATTTGTATGAAACTGTGGAGTTATAGATTTTAATTTATGGAAAATGTCCACCATGGTCAAGCTCATTAGCCAAATCTACTTGCTTCCTGCCAGAAAACATCTGACTTCATTTTCCAATTCAAGTAGACATTTCTGTGTCACCTCTCTCACTTCTGATCTAATTCTAAGAAAGAGAGAAAGAGAGATGAGTGGGACCTGGAGCCTTGGAGCCTGCTGCCTGGTGACATAAGGCCTGTGGTGACTCTTTGCTTTGTTTCCGGCCTCAGGAGCCTTGCTGTCTTTGATGCATGTTGGGGACGAAGAGGAGAGGATGTTAAGCAGAAATTTTGAATATCTGAATTCAGAACTTCCTTATATGGCCCAAATACCTTGTATCTAAGGCCCCAGTTTGCCCTTAACAGAATGTGTATAACCAGGAGAGACCAGCAGCCCTGCCCAGTGCCTCGCTCTGACATCTGACCCTCTCCCTTTATTTAGGGCCTGAGCCAAGGACCACCTGGGTCAAGTCCCATGGGAAGACTCAGGCCAGGTGAGAGGGCTGAGGTCTGTAGTGAGCCTTGGGTGCCCAGAGGCAGGGAGGTGGCAGAGGGGGACCAACAGGTTGGCAAGAAGCTTCTACTGTGGACCGTGGCCATAGTGGAGATGTGAGTGGGAAATCTGGAATTGGATTGCCTTCAAATTATTGATGGTTGTGGTTACCCTGGGGAGGTTTCTAGTCCCTCCGGGGTGCACGTATCCCCCCCCCCCCCCATGGAGCCTGCTGGGCTAGCCAACTAGCTTTGCTGGAGTCTGGGTTGAGGATGAAGTGGGGGAAAGGGGGATAGGAACAGAGAGGGACCAGTGAATGTCCCTGCTGGTCCTGGGTGCCCCGGGCTGTGGTCTCCTGACTCAGCTCTGAATGACTCAGGGAAGCCCTAGGATCCCACCCTCCACTTGAGAACTTCCACGTAGCTGGTAGGAGCCTCTGTCCAGGCTGATCTGGCTGGTTCTTCCCTGGTTATTGAGAAAGACTTCGTCCACTTAGGAAAAGCTTTTGACTCTTCTACTTTCTTGGGAAGCTGTCAACATTTTTTAAACATTTTTTTTCCTGTTCTGTTGAGATATAATTGACACACAGCACTGTTTAAGGTATGATTTGACTTACATATCTTGTGAAATGATTGCAACAATAAGTTTAGGTAACACCCATCATCTCATATACATACAAAAAAAAAAAAAGAAAAAAAAAAATTTTTTTTCCCTGTGCTGGGAACTCTTAGCATTGTCTATAACAGCTTTCACATGTAACATTCAGCAGTGTTAATTACAGTCATCATGTTGTATATTACATCCTTAATACTTATTTACCTATAACTAGAAGTTTGTAACTTTTGACCACCTTCATCTGATTCCCCCATCCCCCAATCCCTCACCTCTGGTAACCACAAATCTTATCTCTTTTCCTAGAAGTTCATGGTTTTGTTTTTTAAAAAATAAGATGCCACATATAAGTAAGATCATACAGTATTTGCCTTTCTCTTATTTATTTTACTTAGCATTATGCCCTCAAGGTCCATGTTGTCACAAATGGCAAGATTTCCTTCCTTTATGGCTGAGTTATTATATATATATATGTATATATATATATACATGTATACACATATATAATAACTTCTGTTGTGAATAATGTTGCTATGAACATGGGGGTGCAGATATATCTCTTTGACATAGTGGTTTCATTTCCTTTGGATATATTTTCAGAAGTGGAATAGCTGGATCATATGGTAGCTCTATTTTTAGTTTTTTGAGGAACCTCCATATTATTTTCCATAGTGGCTGCACCAATTCACATTCTCACCAACAGTGCACAAAGGTTCCCTTTTCTCCACATCCTCTCTAACACTTGTTATCTGTTATCTTTTGGATGATAGTCATTCTGACAGGCGTGAAGTGATATCTCATTGTGGTTTTGATTTGCATTTCCCTGATGATTAATGATATTGGGTACCTTTTCATGAACCTGTTGGCCTTTTGCGTGTCTTTGGAAAAATGTCTGTTCATGTGCTTTGCCCACTTTTAATTGGATTATTTGTTTTTGCTTTTTGTTTTTTTTGATGTTGAATTATGTGTTTTTTTATATTTTGGATATTAACCTCTTATCAGACATATGGTTTGCAGATATTTTTTTCCCATTCCATAGGTTGTCTTTTCATTTTATTGATTATTTCTTTTGCTGTGCAGAAGCTTTTCAGTTCAATGTAGTCCCACTTATTTATTTTTCATTTTGTTGCTTGTGCTTTAGGTGTCATAGCTAAAAAAATCATTGCTAAGACTCATGTCAAGGGTTATTGTCTATGTTTTCTTCTAGGAGTATCATGGTTTCAGATCTTATATGTCTTTAATCAAACCATTAACCTTTAATCAAGACTCAGCCAAGGCCATGGAGACAGAGTGGTTTTCACAAAATGCATATTGAGGAACCTCTTGAGTTTCTTCCTTCTGAGAAGGAGACTTTCTAATATATTTGGGGAACTTCTGGTGTGCAACAATCTATTCTGAACCTCCTTGAACCAGTTCTTCAATTAATCTCTTGGTTTCTTAGACTAGGTAAAACCCAGCTGTCTGTTCCTCTCTCTCAGATCTGCAGTGACACACAGAGCAAAAGGAGGAAGTCTTCTGATGTGCCCCTTCTCCCCTTCCCCTCCATTCCTGTCACTTTCCAGTTTGGGTCAAGGAGAGGTCCCAAACCAGTATAATTTGAACAGTTTGCTCAGTTTGAACAGTACACTCAATATTCAATTAAATTTTTTTCCTCATCTGTAAAAATCAGTAGATTTTACTTTTCATCCCCAAATTCCAATTTCAGGTTTTTCTTAAAAAATCAAAATAAAAACATCATTGTCACATGGCAGTGATTGGCTTGTGCTAAGTAATGCTGTCCTTTTTAGGTGGTAGCATGAGATTTCAGGTTTGCCATAGTCCCTAGCTGACCCTTGACATTTCCTGCCTGCTTCCTGTAGAAATTTGGATTTGTGATCTCTAGATGAAGGTTTATTGTGGTAGTTTGCTCATTTTGCCAGTAAATATTAATTGAATACCTATGACGGCTATCCAAACTCACAAAATCCCTGACTGCATGGAGCTTACATTCTAGTGTGGGAAGACAGACCATAAGCAAATAAGTAAATTATAGAAATATGTTGGAAGGTGATCTATGAAGAAAATACAACGGAAAAGTGGATAGCAAGTGTGGATGGGTGCAATTTTAAAATAGAATAGGCAGGGCAGGGCTCAGCAAGACACTTAAATCAAGACTTGAAGGAGGTGAAGGAATACTCCATGCAAGTATGGTTTGGGAACAGCATTCCAGGCAGAGGGAACAGTAAGTGCAAAGGCCCTGAGGCAGTGGGATGTTGTAGAAAGAGCCATGGCTGGGGACATGGACACTGCTCTGTGCTCTAGGTGATCACTAGCCCCCTCTGAGCATCACTTCTTCACACAAAAATGAAGGTTTGAGTGAGGAGATTTCCAGGGGCGCAATCAGCTCTAACATTTGATGATTTTACAACAAAGCCCTTCCCTTAGGAAAAACAGGAGGCCGTTTGCCAGTGTGGATGCGTTTATGGAAATAAACAGTCTTTTATTGATTCTCTGAGGGGAATGGAGTTTGAGAAAGGTGGCTTTCACTCTGGACTTCTCTCACAGGGGAAAGAAAGGTCATGCTGGGGTTTGATGGCTGAAACATGCACATTCTTGCTCTCTGAGGGCTGAATTTCCAGCATACATGGGGCACAGATGGGTTGGAAATGAATGGATTGGCAGAGTTGATCACTATCTTTTTTATTACTGTTCAGTGTTTGACTTCTGCCGTAGCCCAGGCAGATGACAACAGATTGCTGAGCATGACCAAGAGTAGATTATTTCTTATCTGATCATTGTTTGTGTGTATTTGGGGTGACCAAAGTTTTTAATATTGGAAAGTCAAACAGCATGGACCGTTTCAGCCACCATCAGCTGAGCCTATTATTTACAGTCCTATTCCCTTAACTTTCCAGTTCTTAAAAAAGAAAAAAAAAATCAGGCATTGGCAGCTCAGCTTAATAATGTTGGAGGATGAAAGCTGGAGAGAAATACACATCCTTCACAGCTCTTGGGTCCCTTCTGGGAAACTTTGGGTTTAACACACAGTTGCTTTCTTGTGACTTATGTGGTTGAATCCCACATGAAATGTCCATCATTATGGTTAACTATTCTTTAACCGTGTTATACCGAGGGTTTGGCCACAGCAGGGAGCTAAGTGCCTGGAGGGATTATTTCTGCAACTAGAAAGTTCTTAAAAATACACAGAGAATTATTCTGAGATTTCTATGATTTGGTTAAAAGTGTTAAAATATTTATATTTTCTGGGGGATGATTGGAAGCTGAGGACCCCATGTTTACATTTGGGAGGTAGGTTAGGGAAGGTAGGTGGGGAGGTGATGAAGAGGAAAGGAAAGTTAAGAAGGGTCTGGGATTTTACTCTACTTGCAAGCCAATCAGTTAGCCCACCACAGTTTTGTGGATGCTGATGGACTCCTGGTTCAGAGACAAAGAACCTTATTACTTCCTACAGTAGCAGTAGCCAGAGTATCAGCATTTGGGGCAGTGCCCTGACCCCATTCCCACAGGGTGATATGAAGCAAGTCAGGTGACACCTAGACATGTAGCGGGTTGTGTTACAGGAGGGGCGCCCTGAGCTTAAGGAACTAGAATCTTTTATAATGGGCAATAAGCATGCCTGCTCTTAGCTCCAGAGGAAGACGTCGCTATTATATGGGCAGACTGGCCCTTTGCTCTGGAGAGAGATAGTCTCTCTACCTTCCAAGACTGTTCTCTATACATCATCCTGACGCTCGTAGTTTTCACTTTCTAATTTCTAAGGAAATTCAGGCAGATGGATTTCTGCTTGAGCTTAAGGCACAATTCAAGCCTCTTCCTGGGGGTAAAGGCTGAGAAGAATTTTAAAAGTCTTATTCACATTATGACCAGTGTCTCTCTTTTGCCTTGGTGCTCTTGGCAGGGCTTTGGACACTCCAACTAGTGGAAAAGTTAATTTCTCATCATCTTTGAACTAGATGGGACTGTGGGTTGTTATCTAGGCCAGTCTTCCTTGATTGAGGCAGGTTTTACATTTGAGGCAACTAAGATCCTAAAGAATCAACTCTCTTGTTCAAAGTCACTCAGTAAAGATGTGTGGGAATCAGGATTCCAAGTCAGGTCTATGGAAATGAAGTTTCCTGTAGTTTTCCTCGTAACCAGAGTTTAGACTAGGGGATCTTTTCAGACAGGCTTGACCAAGGAAGAAAGATGAATGGGGGTCCTCAGCAGCTTCAGCAATTCTCAAGAAAGCAGGATGGGACTTCCCTGGCGGTCCAGTGGTTAAGACTCTGCACTTCCACTGCAGGGGGCACAGTTTCCATCCCTGGTTGGGGAACTAAGATCCCACATGCCATGTAGCACAGTGCCCCTGAAAAAAAATTAAATTAAAAAATATTTTTTTAATAAAAAAAAGAAAGAGTGTGAAAGAGATTACTACTTGACTACTCACTATCCATCCTCTCCTTTTTTTTTTTGAGGTACATGGGCCTCTCACTGCTGTGGCCTCTCCTGTTGCAGAGCACAGGCTCCAGACGCGCCGGCTCAGCAGCCATGGCTCACGGGCCCAGCCGCTCCACAGCATGTGGGATCTTCCCAGACCGGGGCACGAACCTGCGTCCCCTGCATCGGCAGGTGGACTCTCAACCACTGCGCCACCAGGGAAGCCCCATCCTCTGCTTTTTTTTTTTTTTTCTTTTTGCGGTATGTGGGCCTCTCACTGTTGTGGCCTCTCCCGTTGCGGAGCACAGGCTCCGGATGCGCAGGCCCAGCGGCCATGGCTCACGGGCCCAGCCGCTCCGCGGCATATGGGATCCTCCCAGACCGGGGCACGAACCCGTATCCCCTGCATCGGCAGGCGGACTCCCAACCACTTGCGCCACCAGGGAGGCCCCCCATCCTCTGCTTTTTAAGGATAGAGTTCTATAAATTTGAGAGTGGCAATTTGCCCAATTAAAAAAAACAAACCATTTGGTAGCTTTCCTTGAGGTTGGGGCAGTCAATGAGGTGTGGGTAGAAGTTACTTCCAGCAGTTCTTTCAAGGGGACTCACTCAGCTGGCAGGAGACTCTTACCTTTTTCCTGTATCTCCTTCCTGCCCGGAACATGGCTGGGATGACTAGAGCCACAGTGATCGTCTATTAAGGAAACCTTGTAGATGGAAGCATGAGTTAAAGATGTTGGAGAAGAAACAGAGAAGCCTGGCCCAATGTGAACATCATGGAGCCACCACACCAGCCCTGGAGCACCTACCTCTGCGCTTCCGTGTGAAAGAAAAAGAATTCCCCCACCTTTTCTCGTCATTGTATTTCCGCATAGCAGAGGCATGTAACTCTTTGCAGATTTTAGGTGCTTTTTGATACCTAATTTTGATCCTTGAAAGTTCATTGTTGAACCCACTGGTTGGGGTTTTTTTGTTTGTTTGTTTTTTGTTTTTGCGGTATGCGGGCCTCTCACTGTTGTGGCCTCTCCCGTTGCGGAGCACAGGCTACGGACGCGCAGGCTCAGCGGCCATGGCTCATGGGCGCAGCCGCTCTGCGGCATGTGGGATCTTCCCGGACCAGGGCACGAACCCGTTTCCGCTGCATCGGCAGGCGGACTCTCAACCACTGCGCCACCAGGGAAGCCCGTGGTTGGGGTTTTTTTTAATTGCAAACAACAGAAGCATTGGCTAATTTTAGAATAAAGGGACTAAGTATCCTTTGAGAACTTTATGGGGTTGTTCATAAGCTTCAAGTGAGGGCTGAAGACCTAGGCCTGGAGCAGATGGGCACCAGGTTGCCCTGGAAGGTCCTGGTAAGCAGGCTCTGCTCATTGATCTTATCAGTGAACCCAAATTTCTTGCCACCTTCCTTGTGTCCTTCTGTCAAGATTCAACATCTAAGAGAAGCAAGAATTTGATTGGCTGAGCCAAGGTCACATGACTGCTCTAAGCTAAGGTAACATGGCCGACCTGTACCAAGTTGGTAGGAGGAAGGACAGAGCAGAAGGAGTTTCCTGGGAGCACTCCAGCTCCCTCTCTGGGAGGGCAGGCACCTGGATTTATTGTACTATAAGGATGGCTTCCCAGTGGGGGTCAAAGGCAAGTTCCCACAAGGAAATCAGAGTGCTGTGCGGAAGGGATACTGCACTGAGTGCCCTACCTCAAAACAAACAAGACAAAACAAAACTGTTCAGGATAGCAGAGGATTTAGACCTTTCTTTGATGAAGTGAATTGGTCAAGATAAAAGGCAGAGATTGTTAGGCCACGAAGGCTTCAGGGATGAGCAGTTCCTGACAAGTCCACCCACCTTGGGAACAAAGGCTTATAAAAATGGCATCATGTAGAAGAGCTCTTTTATCTTATGAGTTTATGTAGATGTAAGTGATAGCTCATGGTAAAAATACTAACACTTCTATTTCTTTGGCTGGCTCTTCTTCCCTTAACGGGTTGCAGTTTCTAATTCCCACTCATTTGCCCACCGTAGCAATTATGGGTCTTGCCTAAGTGCGGGCAAGTCATCTTGTCCTACACAGTGAAAAGTCAGAACTCCAGAAAAATCAAATATTATTCCCAGGGCTTTGAGGTGTGATGGTAGCATAGGGAGGTAAAAGCAAATTATAGAGTCTGCAGTTAAGGTGGACTGTAGGTCATCAGTTAAGTAATGGCTGCCAAGAAGAGCCGGCCTCAGTGTCAACACTCTTATGAGTAGAGAAATGGATGTGATGCTCTAGCCTCAGACATTCTAAGTGTGCACATATTATTAGTGAAACATGGCTAAGAGTACAGAAACTCTGAGACTTGGACCTTCAGGGTCCCCACCAGACTTTGGTTTCTTGTTGCGACCATATTTAATATACATCACTGAAGAAGACTATCAGTAGGAAAGCAAAAGCTCAAGACTCTCCCTTTCTGGTAACTCTTTAGTGACATCCCGGGGGCAGGAGAATACAATCCAGCCTCCTCATTCCAGCCAATGAGATCTTTTATGATCTGATCTTGCCTTCCTGCGCGCTCTCTTTTCCTCTGACTCCACATGTTGCTTCAGCCACTTTGGTCTTCTTTCAGTTTCTGGAGGCTGGTTCCTGCCCATTTGCATTTGCTGCCTGGGAATGCTCATCCCAGAACTATGCTTGCCTGGCTTCTCCTCTGGTCTCAGCTCAGATGTTGCCAGCCCTTAGCGGGGTCTCCAGAGCCCAACTGCCTGGCTTCAGGTCTTGGCTCTATCACGTGCTGGCTGTGTAATATTCAGCAAGCTCTGTGCCTCATTTTGCTCAGCTGTAAGTGGGGATTATGATAATCCTTATATCATAAGGTTGTTTGTGCAGTTTATAGAATTTAGTGTAAGTAAAGCCCTTAGGACAGTGCCTAGGCGCAGTCAGTGCCTCATAAGTTATAGCAACCCCCCACTCCAAGTCACAAACCCTGCTCTGTTTGCTTTACAGCAGTAATCACTGTTTGAAGTTACTTTATTTGCTTCTTTACTCTCTGTCTTCCAGGCTATATGCAGGTTGAGTAACTGGAACTACACAGAACTCAAAAGTTTCTTCCTTAGGGGTGGAGCAAAACTTCCTCAATAGCATCCTCATGTGTCCCATCCCCCCCATCCCTCCCCCCCACCCCCACCGACCCAGGGCCCTGGTTTCCTACCCTGTGTGGTGAAGGGCTGGGACCACATCTGTGGTTCTGTTGTGTATCCAAATCACCCAGGGAGCCTGTGAAAACTAGAGGTGCCCTGTAGAAATCCCATATGATCCCCAAATCTCACTTCTAGGTTTGTATCAAAAAGAATTGAAAGCAGGGTCTTGAAAAGATACTTGCACACTCATGTCAACAGCAGCATTATTCATAATAGCCAAAAGGTGGAAGCAACCTAAATGTCCACAGGACAGATGAATGGATAAACAAAATGTAGTCTACCCATATGTGAGTCAGTCTTAAAAGGGAAGAAAATCCTGTCAAATGCTACAGTGTGGGTGAGCCTTGAGGACATTATGCTAAGTGAAATAAGCTGGTCATGATAGGAAAAATACTACATTGATTCCATTTATGTGAGGTATCTAAAGTTTACTTCACAGGAACAGAAAGAATAGTGATTACCAGGGGCTGGTTGGGGAGAACGAGGAATTGTTGTTTAGAGTACAGTTTTAGTTTCACAAGATAAAAAAGTTCTGGAGATCTGTTTCATAACAATGTGGACATATTTAAGAGTACAGAACTGTATACTTAAATATGGTTAAGGTGGTAATTTTATGTTATGTTTTTTGCCCACAATAAGAATGAATAAACCATTGCCGGACCTAGATTCCAAGTAAATAGATAGCAGCGGGCAGGGCATTTACATTTTAGAACTCTCCCTGGGAGATTCTGACACCCACCAAACTTTAAGAAACACTAGACCGTTTTTTAAGGATGCATCTGTGGTTTGCACTTAGAGCATTTAAACCTTGCACCATCCCTCATATAAAGGCTTAATTAAATGGAGTAAAAAATGACCCCTAAACCCTCCTCATGGGTTCTCTTTCATTTTGCCACGTTAATCTGCTTCTCATTTGTATTTCCATCTCTCTGCCCTCTCTGTTCCAGTGGAGAGGAATAATCTGCGGGCAGAGGGCCCTGGGAGCCCGCCCGCCAGGGTGTTTTCCTCAAAGTGTCCACAAGGTGGCAGGCCAGGCACTTGGATTTGGGCCGCCAAGGGTGCGCGCAGCCCACAGCCCGGAGCGCCCAGCAGTTCGCCGAAGGGGTGAGGGACCCCAGGACTCTGCACGGTTTGGGGGTGCCTGGAGGAGGTTGTGGGGTTCCCGCTGATGCCCAGGCTAGAACTGAAGCCGGCAGGTCAGTTTCCCGGAAGCAGGCGTGGATTCGCTGTCAGGGGAAGGCGAGCGCTCCCAGTACCCCTCCCCGCAGTGAGCGCCGCGCCGCAGCCACCTGCCGGCGGGGGGGTGGGGGGGGTGGGGTCGGAGCGTCTCTCCGGGCTTTCGAGTGGGTGCACGTGCGGAGGAGGAATAATGTTCACAAGCTACTCTGCTTCTTCGGAGGGAGAGCAATGTTTTGCTGATATTTTCCTTCCAATAATTAAAAGGCCGGAGGCGGAATAGATGCTCTGTGTTGTTTGAAAACTCTTATGTGATGGGGGAGGGTGACGCCCGTTAACACGCACCAGCTGTTGGATATTTAATAGGCATCTTAAAAATACTGATTTGCTGACCCACTTCAGGCCTTGACCCAGCAAGGGGTCACAGGCCACAGCAGTAAATAACTCGGTGAGTGATTTGGTGACACGTTGAGCTGAAAAGTGGAGGACTTTTGACATGATTTTAATGTGCTGTTTGTCTCTCAAGCCAAGACTATGGCTTTCAGTAGGTACAGAATGTTGGCACGTGAAGAGAAAAATGACATGGAGGAAGGGGTGGGTGCAGCCCAAAGAGCACAGGGTTGGGTTTGGGCAGATGTGGTGGGAACTGGCGTTCTGGGCAAGTCCTTCGTCCCATCTAAGGCTCAGTTTCCTCATCTGTGTGATGGAGATAAGAACACCAGCATCATGGGCTGGTGAGGAGGAGTAACTGAAATGTGGATTCATTCATTCATCCACTCTTGCAACAAACATACATACATTCAAGACCTATATGCCAGGCACAAGCTGGGCACTGAGGGTGCCCAGACAATGAGCCCTGGTCCCTTGCAGTCAGGTGGGGAGACCAATGTCCATGGAAGTTTTCCGTGCAGTAGGAGAAGCACCCCTACCAGAAGTTCACTTGGGGTGCCCTGGGGACCAGGGGACTGGCTAAGGGGTATTTGGGGAAGGAGTAGAGAGAGATTGACATACAAACAGAGGCAGCAGATTTCAATCCAGAGGGTTCCAGCCCAAACACACCTGTAGTTTGGAATGTACAGTGTTTGCCACGATGTTTTTTCTCAAAATGGAATTCTTTACCATCATTTAAAAATGGAGAGATTGCACTCACTTGAATTCTAGGTTCCCAGATCCTCTGACAAAAATAGATTTGGCTACATGAAGCCAATATTTCTGCAGGAAACTGTGGTCTGACACTAAGAGGTTGCTGCCTTGAGACAGAGTGTGCACCCCAGTCCCACCATGCCCACATGCTCGCCCAACTCACCTTGCTTCCCGTGTTCTGACCCTATGGACATTGGAGGTGCAACCTCCACTATAAGTGTCTAGAACAGTGGCACTCAATGGGTTCTTCATACCTGCTATTTCCTTTCCCTTTTGAGGGCTGAGAGGGCCTCAGAGGCTGCTTCCCCAACAATGACAGACATCTATGAAGGGCTTAACTAAAAAAGAATGAAGGAAAGAGAACACTCTTTAGATGGAGCCACAGGTGTAAAGTCAGGATTCAGTCCGCTGAGTTTTCTGTTTCATTTTGGGGGTCCTCTCACATTCTGGCCATAGCCAGGGGTCTGGTGAATGTCTGGAGGCTGGCTGGAGTTATGGTTGTGTGGAGGCCTTTGATCGTCAGCCAGGCTTGGCTCATTTTAGAAAACCACATGCAAATCCTTCTCCAAAGTACCATTCCCCCACAAATAATAGTGAACTATTGTAGGGAGGATGGTGAGCCTAGGGTTCTATAATAACAGCATTTTCATGAAAGAAAAATCACATGCCCACACCGTGAGCACAGCTGAGAACATGAAACCTACTATTGAGACATTCTGGTTAAAAGAGAGCATTATCCCATCAGATGGGCCTGTCCGTGGGGGTCTGTGGGAAGCCAGGTGAGAGGGCTTTGCAGGTCCTGCTGGAAATGAGTGGGTAAAAAGCATCCATCCATCCAAGTATGATTAATCTCAGTCATGGGGCTGTTAGGAAGCCCTGGCCTTCCCTTCCTGGCAGGAGGCGAAAGTGGATAATTCACTGTCACAAAAGGAGCCCAGGGAGTGTGGAATGGGGGGTGGCTAAATGGAAGAGGCAGGGGGGCAGGAGGCTGCATCATGAGGTCCAGACTCCACACTCAGGTTTCTTCCTTTTTGGGGCTTGAGGGTGGAGCCATCTATAGGTGACAGTGGGTTTCTGTGGTGGCACCATGTTCTGCATGTTCCCACCCTGCTTCAAGAACCAAGAGGTGGGAAGTCAGCTGCAGGTGGAAGGGGGCTGGGATTAAAGAACAGACAGAGGGGGCTTCCCTGGTGGCGCAGTGGTTGAGAGTCCACCTGCCGATGCAGGGGACACGGGTTCGTGTCCCGGTCCGGGAAGATCCCACATGCCGCGGAGCGGCTGGGCCCGTGAGCCATGGCCACTGAGCCTGTGCGTCCATAGCCTGTGCTCCGCAACGGGAGAGGCCACAACAGTGAGAGGCCCGCGTAGGGACCAGCAAGTCCTCTATCCTCAGATAAGGGAGAGCAGGCCTGCCCCTTGCCCTTCCTCATATGCTTAACTACCTTTTGTTCTCACTGCATTATCAAACTAAACAAACAAACAAACCCACCAAAAACCAAAAAACCCACTTTTGCTCTGCAAATAATCACACATACACGGAAGTATAGAGAATAGCATAAACCGAATGGTTCCTGCGTATTAGAATCACTTGGGGATCTTTGAAAAATCCCAATGCCGAGGTAACCTCCCAGGCCATTTAACTCACCATCTCTGGGGTTGGAACAGAGGCATCAGTATTTTTGAAGCTCTCTGGCTGGTTTCCATGTACAGACATGTCTGTGACCTCGTCATCCAGCTTCTACAATTATCAGTAAGTGGCCAGTCTTGCTGATCTTGTAGCTCTTGTGTCCTAGATTCCCAATTTTCCATTGCCCCCCAGATTATTTTAAAGTGAACAGCAGACTTATTTCCTCCTTAAATGCTTCAGAATACATTGAGAACCTGAAAACAGAACATAAGCACAATAACACTGTCACTCCAAAAAAACTGTGATTCCCTGGTATCATCTAATATCCTATCTTTGGTTTACACTTTAGCTTTTGAGACATTCCTGTCTCTCCTTTATCTTTGATTTTAATTTGATTCCAAAGGGATGAATAATGTCCCCTTCTCCCCATTTTGGAGGTAGTAGCGTTGGTGAAAAGGGCATAAAGTTGACTCACCCCTGGTTACTTGCCCCTTTTCCTCAGTGTGACTCTGTGTTCTCATTCTTTTGGGGGACAGCCCTGCCCACGTCTGTGGGCAAGAGGACAGCCAGAGGGGCAGAGATGCCCATATATTCAATGACTGTTGATCGGGGGCTCCTGTTTTTCCAGGCACCGTGTTAGGTGCTGGATCACTGGGCCTGTCTTTGTCACCATAATATTCTGTGTAGCACAGAGTCTGGCATATGGTGGGGCCTCAGGAAATGTTTAGCTCAGGGACGAAAGTGTGTGTTTTTGTTACCAGTACATTCAGATGCCCATTGCTGATGGGTTGGGTCCGATTATGCAATATCCCTTTATAAATCACATAGGTGTGAAACTTACACATCGTCCTTCTTTACTTGAGGATCTGAGAACTTTGTTTTCTTTTCAGTAATTTTCCTGAGAACAGAATATGGATTCCCCAAATGAGATGAAACATCTTGGCAGAGTGAAATCTGAGTAGCAGGGAGCAACGGCAGCCTGAACAGTTGAAATGCAAACCTGCTGGCTAAGCCTCATTTCAGCTGTGAGGTTTCAGCCTTCTCTTTCCAGCGAATCCTTTTAAAGGGGCGCAGGCATGCCACAGAAATTGACTGATTAGAAGTTGACCCTCTTTTATTTTCTTTGCCCAGCCTCTAAGTGAAATGCTTAGGAACAGAACAATAAAATGGTCAGAAGGCAACTAGTGTCGCCAAGGACGACAGTGAGATCTCACTGACCCACACGTTTTTTAAAGAAGATTTTTCTGCTTATCACACTTTTATTGTAGAAAATTTGAAAAATATAGGGTAAAAGTATGAAGAAATGAAAATCACCTGTATCTTACCATCTAGAAATAACTGCCATTATCTACTGGAGATAACTGCCCATTTTGGTGTATTTCCTTCTTGTCTTTTTTTTTTTTTCTTCCTATGCCTAAATATAGACTATTTTCTTATTTAATTAGAATTATTGTTAATTTCTTTAATTTAAATGTACATAGGACTTTATGCTTTTATAAGCCATAAAAAAACCTGTTTCCTCCTTTGTTGCTCATTATAATTCAATAAAGGATGTAGGAAGGATCTTATTCTCATATTACGAGGGAGAAATCAAGGTCCAGAAGGTTAAGTGATTTTTCTCGAGGTCACACAAGTGGTCCAGGAGTCTCATTTGTCATCAAGGGGTCTTTCTGTTTGATCCCAGTCCTCACTGTGTATAGAGACCTGTCCCATCAGTGGGATAGCCCTAGGGTTATTTATGGCCCCAAGACTGACTGTTATTTCTTTCCCCATCTCCAGAAGGTTTGATTCAGAGGGTAAGGACCCACACACCTCTCGGTACCGTCTAATTATAGATGCTGAGAGGGAAGGTGTGGAAGATAAAGTACCATCATTTATGGGGTAATCCAGCCTGCATTCCAGATGACGTACTGTGTTAAGCACTTGTGGACTCTACCTGTCTTACGAGCTCTGACCTCCAAATCCTTACCCACCCATCCCCTCTTCCAAGGGAAGCTGCCCAGCCATCGCCTCTGCTGCTCACCTGCCAGGCTTAGTGCCAAGGTGCCCTGGGCCTTAGCCTCATCTTATCGGTGTCCCAGGGCTGGATTATGATGACAATCTGGTGTAAAAAGATGTTCGAGGACAATCAGATGTTCTTCCTCAGGAACTACTAAACATGGGGAAGATTTACCAGTGATTTACTGAGGCAGAGGGTCAGGACAGGGTCACAGCCAAAGCCAAGTGTAAAATGAGATTATGATGGAGCAGGAAATTTGAATATGTTGGCAGAGAGAAAAGAGCTGTGTGAATCACAGAGAGAATTAGAACCATGGAGGGAGAGATCAAGAGACCAACCCCACGTCGCTTGTTCCTGGGGTTTCCAGGTTCATGTCCAGCCCCTGTGTATCTGACAATAACTGTCTTCACCCACCACCTCCCTGGAGGTAACTTGGTCATCTTTGCAACCAAGCAAGGCAGATTGCCTGAATGGTCACAAATCCACAGCCCTATAGACTGGAAGAGACCTTCCAGAAGGCCTTGCTTGTCCTCCCAGTTTTGCAGATGAGAGAGCTTAGGCTGCAGAGGGGAGAGGACTTGCCCACGGTCAGCAGGTCTCCTAAGTCTAATCCAGGTTCCCTACTGTCTCCAGGCCATGTGCTTTCTTGATTTCTTGCATCTCAGCCTCGGCTTCCTGCCATGTCGTTAAACTTGACGGTTGGGCTCATGCTTTCTACATCCATTTCTTCCACTTCCTTTTGCTGTGTATATTGCTAAACACTGAGTAGGTGCTCAATAAGTACTTGTTAACTTGAAGGGGAAGATGCTTTCGGTCAGAGGCAGTGATGGAGGTGGCCATTGATGAAAGCTCCCTTGACTGATGGACAGGCTGGCATTTTGGGTGAGTGTGAGACAGGACCCCTTGGCTCCTGTACAGTCACTAGTCTTTGATGTTGGAGGAGACTCTTCATACTGTGGATGTGCCACAGCAAAACTGAACAAAGAGGATGGTTTTTGCTGTGTCTGACAAGGCAGAATCTATCACCAGCAGTGTAGAGCCAAGAGAAAGGAGGTTCAGAAAATGTGTGCACATCTGATTAGACTGTATATCTCCTGGGCAAAATTGAATATGGTGCATCATATTTATTGGTTGTTCGGATTCTCCAAATCTTTTTTAAAACAATATAGCCAGAATTTAGCTTGACCAGAGTAAGAGGGAGGGAAAAAGTAGTTCAGAAATGGTATTTTAGACTGATGTTATCTAAGTCTTCATTCTTTCTTTATTTTCTAACAAATATTTATTGAGTGCCAATTCTACACCATGCATCATTTTAGACACTGGGAATACAGCAGTGATCCAGGCTTTGAAAAATTCGTGCCTCCCTGGAGCTTGCATTCTATTGGGGTTGCAAAGGTAATTAAAGGAAATGTGACATGTACTAGTTTGCTAGGGCTGCAAAAATAAAGTATCACAGGCTGGCTTAAACAACAGAAATTTATTGTCTCAAAGTCCTGGAGGCTAGAAGTCTGAGATTGTTGGCAGATTTGGTTCCTTCTGGGGCCTGTCTCCTTGGCTTGTGGATGGCCATCTTCTCCCTATGTCTTCACATTGTCTCCCCTCTGTCTGTGTCTGTGTCTGACTTTCCTCTTCTTAGAAGGACACTAATTATGTTGGATTAGGGCCTACCCCACTTTAAACTTAATTAGCTCTTAAAGACCTTATCAGTGGTTAGGACTCTGCACTTCCATTGCAGGGGGCCCTGGGTTCGATCCCTGATTGGGGAACTAAGATCCTGCAAGCTGTGTGGCGTGGCCAAAAAAAAAAAAAAAAGACCCTATCTCCAAATGCAGTCACATTCTGAGGTACTGGGCATTAGGGCTTCAACATATGAATTATAGGAAGGATACAATTCAGCCCATAGTATGGTGTAAATAAAGTGATATTGATGCATGATGACTCAGCAATTTAAGGCATAAAGGTTTTGATGCTTTTCCAAACTGGAGAAGGATCGCTTGTCCACCCATGATGCCTATGGTCAGTGCTGGCTTAGAGCGAAGGCTGACCTCGGGCAGCAAAGTGATCCGGAGTGATGCATTGAGTTATCCTCAGTGAAACTAAGCAGGCCATGTGAGAATTAAACCACTGATTTGGACTTAATTAATACGAAAGTCTAAACAACTGAGAAAGAGGCCCAGACCCCTTATCCCCACACACATATATTTAACATATCTTGCTGGAAATAAGTAAATTTATTTTCATAAACAATGACTCAGGGAGAAACTGCAACCATTCCACATGGAAGCATTAAAGCTGTTTGTTTTTTCCCTTTAATTACCTCCTATTTTCCTAATGGGATTGGCGTGTGTGTGGTTCCTGCTGCTTTATGTACTTTGTTGTCCTGTGGCTCATCGGTTTCTCTTTTCTTTTATGCTTTTGTGGTTTTACTAAACAAATGACCTTCTGTGTCACAATGAGCTCCTGGATCTCCACATGCTGATGAGCATAAATCCACCCAATCTGGAACTCTTTGCTATGGACGATTCAGTTTGGCTTTTGAAATAAGATAAAAGTGCTGAAATAGTTGGTCAAACACATAGGAGAAGGGCTCATGGTCCTCCCGGGGCTTCGATGCAACAGATGCCTGCTTCAGCAGTGGAGTGTGGGTTTGGTCAGTCTGTCAAATTGGAAAACCCATCCATCTGCTAGTCTGAGAACAGAGACTTCTCTCATGGGCACTCTGGGACTAATTTGTTAGTAAAGAGCTCTGCAGGCCACTGAATCCCAGGGAGAGTTGGTGAAGCAATAAGAAGGGTGCAAAAACTGTGTTAATTTTTTCCCAGAGTGACCAGGTGAAAAAGGAAGGATTTAGATAAACAGGGGAAACAGTTGTGTTGACTAGAGGCCTGATTAGGAAGAGAGGGTTTTCTTTGTGATTTCTTTGCTCTTCTTTATTGCCTTAAAAAATCTTGGTAGGAACTTCTGTGTCCATTGACTGATTCCCGCGTTTCTGTATTTGTTAATTTACTGAATACCCATTAGGTAACAGGGCCTGGGATAACATATGATACTTTCCTTCAAAAAGCCTGTGGTAGGGAGGTGAGTCAACAAGATGGCAGAGTAGAAGACCCCAGCCAACATCCCTCAAAAAGATCAATAATTAGACAGTTATCCAAGAACAAAAACAGCTTGGGAGAGCTCTGGAGTCCACGTAAGAAACTCCAGCAATATAGTAGAGCAAAAATCCCAGAGAATAACCACAGAAAAAGTAAAGGAACAATAGTTTCATTTTGCCTGCATCATCCCATCCCCCAGGCTGGCCCTGCTCCCCATCTAGAAAGAGTTCCCCTTGCCAGGAAAGGGAGAGTGGGATGAGTGACCAGATTTCAGGATACTACACAAAGGACAGACCTCGATTTCACTCCACCCAGAAACTGGCAAAGCTGAGATGTATAAAGATGGCTGGGGGCAAGGAAGAAGAACCGCGGCTGCCAATATCAGCCACACAGCAGGAGTGATTGTGGTTCCCAGTGACCTGCTCTGCAGAGGACCCCGACGGCTTTCGCCACTGAAGAAGCCAGCAGGCCCCCTGCAGATGTCACTGGTTTTCACCCCACAGGTATTGGCATTCACTAGCCTGAGTCCCCCGCTGTTCATTACCTCTGCCCTATCCCCTGGCCGCCTCTGGTGCCTGGGACCTGCACTGGCAGCTAGTCCCAGCCTCTGTGTTGCACACATGGGAGACAGCAGCCTGGGTCCCCATGGCTGACCTCACTGACGTGTGTGTGCTCAGTGCTGGCTTCTCCAGTGTGTGCTTGCACACCACTGGCCTGACTCCCATCGCTGGCCTCCACTGCTGTGTGCATCTGTGGCGAGAACCTGCAGCCACGAAAGTGCACATTGACAGCCAAGGCTCCCACAGCTGCTGTGGACCAAGATCCAGCCCTGTCTCCTGTCACTGGCCTGCACCACGGGGTTCACCTGCCACTAGCCCGATCAGCTGTGCACGTGTACCCTGCTGGCCTGACTCTCATTAGCAGCCTCCACTGCTGTGCTCGTGCCTGTGGTGAGACCCTGCAGCCACAGAAGTGCACACTGACAGTCAGGGCCCCTGCAGCTGCTAGTGCACATGCAGTTGGCCCTGATCCTTGCTGCTGGCCAAGGCCCTTGCCACTGTGTGTGTGTGCATCAGCTTCTGACATTACACTGGCACCTGCAGCTGGGTCCTGCAGCTGAGGGTGTGCACACCACCTGCTCTAGCCACTACTGCTGCTGGCCCTGGTCCCCAGCTGCTGGACCTGGAGATGCTGCTGAGGACCCCAACAGCCCTTGCAGCCACTGTGGACCACCACAGAGCTCACCAGACACCACACAATTGTAAATGTTGTGGACCTCAGTGACTGAACCACTGAGACATCATGCCCTTCTGTATCTGGAGATGCCACGTGGCCCACAACTTGATGCCCTGCACCACTTGACCTAGGATCACAGCACACTCCAGTGTGTCCCCATCTGCAGATGAAGTGCTTTCCTTACTGAAGTCAGTCCATAAAGGCTGGAATTTTTCTGGATCATTTCAGATGTGCAGACACCTACACCAGGCTATGAAGAATCAGGGAAACACATCTCTACCAAAGGAATATAGTAAACCTCCAGTAATTGGCCTCAAAGAATGGAGATCCAGGAATTGCCCAACAAAGTTGTCAAAATAATTGTTCCAAAGATGCTCTTTGAGAACACAGGTGAACAATTTAATGAAATCAGGAAAACAATGCAAGGACAAAATGAGACGTTCAACAAAGAGATAGAAAACAAAAAAGAACCAAACAGAAATCTGGAGCTGAAGAATACAATGATAGTTCAATAGAATTGAACTAATCTATTGAAGAATTCAGTAGAAATCTTTAACAGAAGACTGGACCAAGCAGAGGAAAAACATCAGTGAACTTGAAGACAGAGCATTTGAAATTATCCAGTCAGAGGAGCTAAAAGAAAAAAGAGTGAAAAAAAGAAGGGTACAGAATTTATGAGATGCCATTAAGAGAAACAATCTAAGCGTCTTTGGAGTCCCAAAGGGGAAGAGAGTGAGAAAGGGGCAAAAAGCTTACTTAAAGAAATAATGGCTGAGAACATAGCAAACTTGGGAAGAGATATGTACATCCAAGTTCATAAAGCTAATATGTCATCCCAGAATTTCAATCCAAAATGATTTTTCTCTAAGACACATTATAGTAAAACTGTCTAAAATCAAAGACAAAAAGGGAATTTTAAAATCAGCAATAGAAAAAATATTTCTCTCATACAAAGGAAACCCCATAAAGATATCAGTGAATTTCCCAGCAGAAACCTTGCAGACTAGGAGAGAGTGGGATGATGTATTCAAAGTACTGAAATAAGAAAACTGCCAACTGGAATACTTTATCCAGCAAAGTTGTCTATCAGAAATGAAGGCAAGATAAAGACTTTGCCAAACAACAAAAACTGAGGAAGTACATCACCATTATATAATACCTCACAAGAAATGCTGAAAAGAGTTCTTCAAACTGAAACAAAAATATGCTAATTAGTAACATAAAAACTTATGAAAATATACAACATACTGGTAAATATAAATATATGGTCAGATTTAAAGTACTCTAAAGTGATAAATATATAGTCAGATTTAAAATACTCTAATACTGTCATAAGGTGGTGGTGTGTTACCACTTAACTCTTGTATAAGCTTAAAGCACAAAATTATTAAAAATAGCTATAGCTACGAAATTGTTCATGGATACACAATATAAAAAGATGTAAACCGTGACAACAAAAACAAAATGTGTTGGGGGTTAGTGAAAGGGTAAGGTTTTATTTTTATTATAATTGAAGTTAAGTTTTATCAGCTTAAAATAGACTGTAATATCTATAAAATGTTTCAAATAAGCCTCAGGGTAACCACAAAAGAAAAACCTGTAGTAGATACACACAAAGTAAAGACAAGGGAATCAAAGTATGCCACTATGGAAAATCATCAATTCATAAAGAAAGAAAGCAAAAGAGGAAGAAGGGAAGAAAGGAGCTATAAAACAGCCAGAACATAATTAACAAGATGGCAATAGTAAGTACTTGCCTATCAATAATTACTTTAAAAGTAAATGGATTAAATTCTCTAGTAAAAAGGAATAGAGTGGCTGAATGGATAAAAATCAGGACTCAACTATATGCTGCTTACAGGACACTCACTTTAGCTTCAAGGACACACATAGGCTGAAAGTGAAGGGGTGGAAAAAGATATTCCATGCAAATAGAAACCAAAAAGGAGCAAGAGGTGGCTATATTTATATCAGACAAAATAGACTTTAGATCAAAAGCTGTAACAAGGAAAGAAGATGGTAATTATGTAAAGGTAAAGGAAGGGGTCAATTCATCAAGAGGCTCCAGCCTCAGCGAGCCGCAGCTCCTAGTCAGCCATGCGATCACAAGGGTAAACACCTGTTATACTTAGAACCATTCTGTACCCATACAATCATTCTGTTTTTCATTGTCAGTACAGTATTCAATAAAGTACATGAGATATTCAACAGTGTATTATAAATTAGGCTTTGTGTTAGATGATTTTGCCCAAGTGTAGGCTAATGTAAGTGTTCTGAGTGTGTTTAATGTAGGCTAGACTAAGCTATGATGTTTGGTAGGGCAGGTGTTTTAAATGCATTTTAGACTTATGATATTTTCAGTTTATGATGGGTTTATCAAGATGTAACCGCATCATAACTTGAGGAATATCTGTATCTTATAAGGGGTCAATATAAAATATATAAAGAAACTCTTGCAACTCAATAGCAAAAAACCAAATAACCCAGTAAAAAATGGGCAGAGGACCTGAACAGACATTTTTCCAGAGAAGACCTCCAAATGGCCAACAGCTACATGAAAAGGTGCTCAACATCACTAATTATCAGGGATACACAAATCAAAACCACAATGTGAAATCACCGCACACCTGTTAGAATGGCTATTATCAAAAAGGTAGGAGATAAATGCTGGCAAGTATTTTTGAGAAAAGAACCCTGGTGCACTGTTGGTGAGAATATAAATTGGTGGAACCACTATCGAAAACAGTATGGAGGGTCCTCAAAAAATTAAAAATAGAACTGCCACAGGATCCATTGATCCTACTTCTGGGTATTTATCCAAAGGAAATGAAATTAATATCTTGAAGAGATATCTGCTTTCCCAGGTTCATTGCATTATTCACAATAGCCAACACATGGAAATCACCCATGTGTGTGTTGACACATGAATGGATAAAGGAAAAGAAAACAGGGCTTCCCTGGTGGTGCAGTGGTTGAGAGTCCGCCTGCTGATGCAGGGGACATGGGTTCATGCCCTGGTCCAGGAAGATCCCACATGCCGCGGAGCGGCTGGGCCCGTGAGCCATGGCCGCTGAGCTTGTGCGTCCGGAGCCTGTGCTCCACAATGGGAGAGGCCACAACAGTGAGAGGCCCGCGTACTGCAAAAAAAAAAAAAAAAAAAAAAAAAGGAAAACATGTGTATATAACTTGCCTGCATGGTTATAGTAGCTTCACCTCTAATAACTTGCCTTTTAAATTTGCCTCCACAACCAGGCTTATCTTTCTGAACTATAGGTAAGACCATGCTTCTACCCTCTTAGAGTCTTATCAGTGGCTCCCCATCGGCTAGAGTTTGGATTCCTCAGCTTGGCAATTCCATCATTCCCCCAGCTGGCCCTGCCCCGTCTTCCATCAGACTCTGCTGTCATCAGCTAGAGCATGTGTACCCTTTCACATCTCTATGCCTTGGCTTGTATGATTTCTTCATCTTGAAAATCTTTTCCCTGCCTCATCTGTCTCTTGAAATATTTTTTTATTCTTTAAACCTCAGTTCAAGTTCTACCATCTTTATGAAATCTTTTTTGATATCTAGTCAGAATTAACTGTTCTTCCTTACTGTAATTTATAGCTCTTCTTTAGGTTCTGCTATAGAGTTGGTGCTTATATTCTAACTCTCTCCAGATTGCAAGCTTTTGAGTTCAGCAGGTATCGTATCTTATTTTTCTCTGTATGTAGCCTAGTGATTAGCATGTATTAGTATGTAATTCTACACACAAATTATGTGTTCAGTAAGGACTTACTGGGTGAACAACTGTCATCAGCCTATTGGATTGTTCCCCTGGGAGGTCCCTTCATCAACCTTAAGCTCCTCATGTCCAAATCTGAGATCATGAGCTCTGGCCACCCCCAAATTGGCTCTCCTTCGCAACTTTCCTAGTTCTGTCAGTTATTACTTAGTATCTGCGCCCAAAAACTCAGCCATCCTTGATTTTTCTCTCCATTCTCCCATAATACCTGTTAATCTCTAGGCCTTGCAGATTTTACACAAGATATGATAAATATCTGTGCTTTTCTCTCTGATAAACCTAGCCCTTCTCACTTCACGCTCAGTTTATCTTAGTAGAATTTTAGCTGGTCTCTCTTGGGTTCCACCTTCATAGAAATGGTTGAGCGTAGCTGTGTGCTGAGCCAGCCATAGAACAAAAAACATAGACAAAGCTCTTTAAGGACCATGAAACATGTCTACATTTCAGTGATCACAGTCAGGGCTTCACTATCAAAAAGTAGTTTTTATAAAGTTTTTGTCTTCTTACAAAAGCAATACAAAAGCACTGTAGAAAAAATTTAAAATATCAACAGGGAAAAGGAAGAAAAAAATGGCATAAAATCCTACCATTGTACATTTTGATGTATCTCCCACTATTTGTTTTTGGCGTGCATGTATGTGTTGTGGGTACATGTGTGCCTGTGTGTGTGCTTGTCCTTCAGGTTAGGGTTACATTTGGCTTTAAGTGTACAGAAAACCCAACTGAAAATGTCTTAAACAAATAGACATTTATTTGTCTCTCGCCAGAGATCTATAGAGAGCAGGTATTTGGCAGGTTCTGTGGCTCATGATGTAGTGCTGGATTCTCTGCAATTCCCTTGGCCATTTGCTCACGAGTTGAAGATGGTGGCCGCACTTGTAGCCATGTCAGCTGCATTTACTGCAGGAGTGAGGCAGAAGGGGAAAGGCAGCACTTGCAGACATTTGAATGTGTTTCATGGGTCAGAACTCTGTCACGTGACCACTCCAAGCTCCAAGTCAGGCTGTGAAAATGAACACTTGGCTTTTTTACCTTCCCTGTACAGCAGGCAAGAGTGAGAGGCCTAATGTTGGTGTTGGGTGGATTGAACCGCGGTATCTACCACATAGACAATGATGCATTTGGTATCGAATATTTGGGTCTAGTTAGGATTGCTTTCTTAGCATAATTTCTAGATATGAAACTTATGGCTCCAAAGGTATATCACCTAAAGAAAGCTTTGTAGGATTAAAGCTTTGTTGCCCTGTCGATAGCAGCAATGACACATGGCTTTTATTACATGTGGAACAAACCTGACTTTGGGATATAATCCAATGTAGCTTTATTTTGATCTCTCATTGCCCCTTTAAGTTTTATTGGGTGGGCAGGGAGATGAATTTCCCTTGCCTGTGATAAAAATTTGGGCAGGTCCATGGCTCTTCTGTTCTCTCTTAGGCAGCAGACCATCCAATGGTTATGTTAGTTGCAAACAAATTTCAGAAATTAGAATATCCAGACCCCAACAATAATCAAATCTCTGAATTTAATTAATGTGATTGTGGGCCTCCTGCAGCTGGACCCTCACTGTGGCTGACCCCTTGGTAGAGCAGATGCATATCCTCCTGTCTGCCCCTATAACTGCTATTACTGACCACTGGGTGGAGGGGGTGGGGGGAAGGAGGGACAGGAGAGCTCTTCCTTATTTTTATTTTTTTTCTCTTTTTGCGGTATGTGGGCCTCTCACTGTTGTGGCCTCTCCCGTTGCGGAGCACAGGCTCCGGATGCGCAGGCCCAGCGGCCATGGCACACGGGCCCAGCCGCTCCGCGGCATATGGGATCCTCCCAGACCGGGGCACGAACCCGTATCCCCTGCATCGGCAGGCGGACTCTTAACCACTGCGCCACCAGGGAGGCCCTGAGAGCTCTTCCTTGAACTGCCATTTGCTCCGCACTCCCAGGCCTTGCAGATATTTTTAGCTGACTCTTTCTTTGATGTGCTGGTGGGCTGCTTGGGAATGCCTCTGCCTGGGAATCCCCCTGCAGCTCTCTAGGCGCAGACTGTGCAATTCCCCCCTTCCTTGCTGCTCTCATCCTGGTTTTCTGATATTCTCCACACACTGTCTCACTGTTGGAGACCTCACGCCCCACCCCCCAGGAGGACTTTTGGCAGGTTTTAAAATGGACCCAGGCTGGCTTTCTTTCATCGTCTGCATCTCATTCCTGTAAACCCTGGGGATGCAGGCCCATCCCAGCTGTACGCCCTTCTCCTGCTGCCATGTGCTGACTAGATTTCTCTACAGTGTACAATGTCCCCTAAGTATGGGGACCATCTTCATACTCCTTCAATGGCCCAATGGCAGCCCCCTCCCTAGGCTTGAGGTGACAGAAAGCACATCCTTCCCCTTACATGGCAGTGTAGGGTGGGACTTACAGCATCTCAAAAATTCTGTTCAAAGCAATTGATTCACAAATTCCCCCTTCATCTACTCTCTTAAAATTTTATATTCCCAAAGCAGATAAAGGCCTCTGGGTGAGGGACTCAAAAGAGTTAGGAAACTAGTTCCTAACCACTTCCTATAAATTCTGCATTGGAGGTTTTTCTTAGTCTGGGCTGCTATCACAGAATGCCATTGATTGGGTGGCATGTAAACAACACAGATTTATATCTCACACTTACGATGGATGGGAAGTCCCGCAATCAAGGTGCTGACAGATTTGGTGTCTGGTGAGGACCTGCCTTCTGGTTTACCGATGGTTGTCCTCTCTCTGTGTCCTCACATGGCAGAGGGAGATGGGAACTCTCTGGGGTCTCTTTTATAAGGGTACTAATCCCATTTGTGAGGTCTCTGCCTTCATGACCTAATCACCTCCCAAAGACCCCACCTTCAAACACCATCATGTTGTGGGTTAGGATTTCAACATACATGAATTTGAGGGGACTTAAACATTCAGTCCTTAGCAAGCTGTTCTGTGCTCACACTGCTATCTGATATCTGTGGTATTGGCATCTCAGTTGGAGCAGACAGAATTGCAGGCTTGCCTCTCTTCCAGGTGAATGCAAGAGCCATATATCTGGTGAACCTCCCCTCAAAGCTTCTCTAAAGTCTAGACAAAGATGATTCCTGCTCTCTCTGGAGCTGAAAAAATAAAAAGCCAGCAATTGTCCTAGTAGAAATAAGTATGTATAATGATTTATGTAATCCAAATGGCTGTGAGGGCTGAAAATTGGCTTGTATAAAAGGTTAGGCAAATTCTTGCTAAGAAGTCTAATGCTGCAAACTGTCGCTCTCTATTTAAACTTCACAGGGAGTGCCTTATGGAGGGGCAGCTGGACTTGCTCTGTTTTTCAGAGAACAGAGCCTGATGGCTTCTCACACTTAGGGCTGTCCAAAAGCAAATGCAGGGGCTGCTCGTGATAGCCAAGTGTCGGACGATGTGCTAAAAGCCCAGTAGCTGGTCTCTGCATCCCAAAGAAAGACGTGATCTGGTTACAAGATCAATGGCCCTGCCTTATGGCAACTCCTGCAAAGTTTCCACTGTTGAGTTTGGGGAACTTCCTCCATACTGGACAAAATGCTGCCTCTAGGACCCAGTGGCTGGCTTCCTGCCAGGGACATTGGTGGGGGAAAGACAGCCCTTGTGGTGGAGGGCTGAAATTGTCTGTGTGTATGTTAGCTCATATCCTGTTCCCTTTCCAGAAATCCTGCCTTATTCTCCCTCCGTCCATGCAGCTTAACCATCTTCAGAGCCTTAGCTCAAATGCCCCTCTTCCATGAAGCCTGGAAGCCATCTCTCCTTGAGGTCGTGCAGCAGTGCTGCTATTTCCTTGCTTGCAATCCTGTTGTGGTTCCTGTGTGGTGACATCTCTGCTGTTACCTTATATGCCTTTTGGGAAGAGCTGATGATGCCCACATGAAAGAGAAGAGCCCCAGAGAATTCTAATGAGAGACAAGCCATAAGAAGCTACATGGGGCCAAGACTGTCTGCTGTAGAATTCATCTTTGTTGAATAATTGAGCCCTGTCCATCTGAGATTACTGATTATTCCTTTCATTTCTTTACTTTCAACACAGGTTAACTGAGCACTGACAGTGTGTCAGGCCCATGCCTAGGCCCCAGGGCACTTTAGGAAGGGCTATGGTCCTTGTCCCTCCAAGAACCCAGTCTCGGGGGAAGCCTGGCCCGTGTGCATGTAATAAGGTGGAGAATGCCATTCATTCAGGTCTAGGGGGAGCCTTCTGGCAAGATGAGCACTCAGAAGCTCAAGATGGGCAGCCCTTCCCCAAGGGATGGGTGTGGCAAGGACGCTCTCCCATCATAAGCAAGGGTGCTGAAGCAGAGGAGGCTGGTGTGCAGGGGAATTGATAATACAGCAGGGAGGGCGGTGAGAGGAGAGATTTTTGGCAACTGCTATGAGTGGGAAGCTTTGAGGAGAGGGACAGATGTCTAAACAGGATTTTTTTCTGTGGATTGTGCCATGTAATCCTCACCTCCCGCCAGCAGTGTCCTTTAAGGAAAATATGGCAGATTTGGGGAATGACAAGTACTCTTCACAGTGGCGAAGGAAGGTGAGGTTGACCAGATGGCCTGGCAGCTCACCTGTGTTTTGATGTCCATACCACAACCCATATTTCTCCTTTTACCCTTTGGTTAGAATATGCTTTTAGCAAAATTTATGCATTCTAAGTAATTTTTATTTAACTATTTAATCTCTTTAGTATGTTCCATTAGCTAATATTACTTACTTTTGTCTTTTTAAAAAGTAATATTTATTGTATTATCTGCTTTTTATGATGTAATCTTACTGTTTATCTTGGCCACCTTTTCTAGTTCTGATGTTTTACATGTGCACTGTTCAACTTATCACATTTATATTCCAGCGTTTTTTGATTTTGCTGGTATTCATTCCAGCATGTTTTAAGCTAATGTTTACTTATGTTTTTTACTTTTCCAAAACTGTTTAAGATAAATAAGCTAAAAGCTTATTGTACCTTATTACTGTCACAGGTAGCTGTGCTGATGTCTGGCCTCCTGTTCTACCTGCCTTTTCTCCCTCCCACAGTCCCTGGCAGAGTGGGTGGCCTTAAATCTTTACCAGAATGATTGAACGCATGATTCACTCATATCAGGTCAATCACTGGGTCCTGGCCATTTTACTTCCTGAACATTTAAAATCCATCCCTTCATCCCCTCTGCTACTCTGTTGTACAGGCCACCACCATCTCTCAGCTGGGTCCCCACACAACCTCCTCCTGTCTTTTCTCTTCTTCTCTCCAATTTACTCTCCATCCTGCAGCACAGTGATATTTTTAAAATGTAGAAAAAGAATATACAAACATGCTCCCATTTATTTTTGGCTAATGAGTTAGGATATATAGCCTTTTTTTAAATTGCAAGAATTAAATATACATGCTTCCGATGTTTAAAAATAATTCATGTTAGTTTTAAAAAAGTATTTCTACCATGGAAAATTTCAAACCCAGATGAAAGTAGAGTGAATAGTATAATGAACCTCCATGTACCCATCACCTACCGTCAAGAGTTATTAACACTTTCCATTATCAACAGTTCACCATTTTCTCATCAATCCCTCTTTTTGTTTTTATTTGTTTTTATATTTCACTTGAGTAGCAAATGTTTATATTTTGTAATTCCCAAACATCATGTCATTTCAGTGTGATCATTCTTGAACACAAACCTGGACTTGTCACTGGCCTTCCAAAACCTTTCAGTGTCACTCCAAAGCCAGAGGATTGGGTGCAAACACCACAGTCAGCACCCACCAGCCTTGGCTTATCAGCAGCCTTGTCTGCTTCTCCACATCTCCTCATCCCTCTCACGCCCAGTGCCATAGAACCCCTTGCTTTTCCTCATCCTGTCTCTCTGCCTGCAGGTCTTTGTACTTTCTAACATCTTTGTCTGGGGGTCCAGTCCCTCCCACCCTACCCCATACCCTGTACACCTCTTATTTTCTTCGTATATTTTAGATCTGGTTTCAAGGTCCCAAACTCTGGTCCTGACTCCCCTTCTTTGACTCCTCTTCCTACTGCCTTTCCCACCTATAACACACCATACTCTCTTGCCATAGAATTAATTACATTCTTTTGTAATTGCCTTGTTTATATATTTATTTTCCTCCTAGACTCTGAGTTCCTTGCAGATAGGATATTCATGCCCCCCCCCATTCCTTTTAATTATTGCAAATATTGAATGAATAGGTAGTTGACCTCATCCTTGGGGACGTTCTGGCTGCTGGGAATTGGGATGCTTCTGACACCCCTCTCTCACCCATTCTTTGGGCATGTCACCATTCATTGTCCTTCACATGTCACCGTTTACTGCACTCAGCCTGGGACAATTTTGGTGAGAAGTGAGGGCAAACCAGAGCATCCATGGATCTACCCTCCCTGCTTTTCTGTTGAGCTGGGGACTTTCTGAGGCATGAGAAGCCTGTGGGGTCCCCACGGTGTGGGCTGCTCTGTGCCAGTGCCCCATCCTTGTCCTGGGACCTGGGGACTGGGGAGCACAGGCTGGGTCTGCAGGTGGAGAAGGTGACAGGCAGAGTCACAGGCTGGCTCCTCACATGAATGTCCAAGGCTGCCCTCTGCAAGTCAGTCAGCAAGTCTGACAAACAGCTCATCAGTCTCCATGGAACTGCTTTTTGTTAGAGGCATAAACGTACCGTTTGCCGCATTGGCCTTTGTGTAAGAACAGAGCGTGTTCTTCAGTAGGGCTGTATCTTATTCATTTGCCTTGCACACATTCATATTGGGATGGATTAGCCCAGTAAATGGTCTCTCTGCTTCTGCAAGGTAGGGCAGACATTTTCCACCCACACGTAATCTCTTTTCTGAGAATATTGTCCAAAAACTAGGTCATCTATTGTAAAGGAAATTAGGCAGTAATTAAATTTAACTGGAAGTTACAGTATTGGTGTTTCATTTTAGAGGGAGTGTGTCTCCCTAATGACTTTATTGCTACAGTTATGTGGGCTATTTTTTTTTTTTTGACAAGGTGTAGTGGAAAAGGTTGTATTTAATAAGTTAGATGATAGTTTCTGGACTTGAATTAAAAAAAAATTTTATTGAAGTATAGTTGATCTACAATGTTGTGTTAATTTTCTGCTGTACAGCAAAGTGATTCAGTTATACATATATATACATTCTTTTTTATATTATTTTCCATTATGGTTTATCACAGGGTATTGAATATAGTTCTGTGTGCTCTACAGAAGGACCTTGTTGTTTATCCATGTTATTTTATTTTATTTATTTATTTTTTTGCAGTACGCGGGCCTCTCACTGTTGTGGCCTCTCCCGTTGTGGAGCACAGGCTCCGGACGCACAGGCTCAGCAGCCATGGCTCACGGGCCCAGCCACTCTGCGGCATGTGGGATCTTCCTGGACCGGGCCACGAACCCGTGTCCCCTGCATTGGCAGGCGGACTCTCAACCACTGCACCACCAGGGAAGCCCCTGTTTATCCATTTTATACACAATAGTTTACATCTGCTGATCCCAAACTCCCAGTCCTTCCCTCCCCCAACTCCCCCCTCCCCAGCCCCGCGCCAGCAACCACAAGTCTGTCCTCTATGTCTCTGAGTCTGTTTCTGTTTCGTAGATATGTTGATTTGTGTCATAGTTGAGATTCCACTTATAGGTGATATCATATGGTATTTGTCTTTCTCTTTCTGGACTTGAATTTTTAATGGGCAGAGTCTCACCTTCAAAGGTGAGTTCTGTTTCTTTGTCCCCTTTTCAGGTTAACCTGACAGAAGCCAACTCAGTTCCCCTGCATGGTCGTTTGGTTCAGCTGCTTCAGGATGGGGTATCTTTTGGCAAATGAGCCATGTAGACAGATGAGACCAGGCTAAGAAAAAACAGCTGTTTTGTGTGGGTTCTTTTCACGTATGCAGTCAATTGTCACAGCTGGCTGGGTTAGTAGTGACCTCCTACTATCTCCCCTCATTATTTTCCAATTGGAAAGGGCTCAGAGAGGTGAGTCCTGCAGAAGGCCAGCCCGCTAGGCAGGTGGCAGAGCTGGTGGGAGGACCCAGGTTCTGCTACTCTATGTTTAAGTACTTGCCACCTTCCCATGGTGGGGCCTGAGGTCAGGGCAGCCGGGGAGGGTTGAGCACCATCATGCCTATAAGAAATGCTGAGTGAGTGATTGCTGAGTGAAAGGGCCACCTTGGAACAGCCTGGCTGCATCCTCCACATGTGGATTATTTGGCCTCCTCACACTTCCTTTAGACCTAAGGTCCACTTAGATCATCCATAATGACCATCCGTTAGCTCATCCATTAGGTCATCCGTTACATCGCCTGGGCAGCAGTCCCAGAGTGCTTGGGGCTCACAACTTGCTTTCCACCCTGTCCTTCCTCCAGAATTCTTTGATCCCAGGCCTCCTCTTCTAGCTTCCTCTGCTCAAACACTCTAGACAAATCAACCAAGTAAAGACCACTGGGTACCCAAAGGTGCCCAATCCCATTTTCCTGCGGTTTCTTCACTGGAGGCCATTATCATTAGTGTTTGTGAGGAAAACCTATCATTAAAAACTTACTATGCTCCTTAAAAAAGTGATTTATTTCTTCTGAAGGCGCACAAACATGGTGCAACTTTTCTTGCTGACTACTGCTTCTTCAACTAGACAGTGCCTTTCTGTGTCTTTGTGTGGAAATTGCCAGCTTCACATGGGGACCTCGCCGAGAAGGATGACACAGGGATTGTGTCTCAGAGCCCCATCTTGCTCTGTACACATGAGGTTCTGGTAGAGCTGGACAATTTTCATAAACAAGGAGAAAACCATAAGTAGCAAAGTAATACCTCAGCTCCAGAGATTCCTTAAAGAGCAAAGAAGGATCCCACTGAGCACATTTTAGCTGGTTAATAAGGAAGCCAAGTACAATGGATCCGTATATAATCTGCTCCCACGTTCTGTCAATATATAATTACCACATATTTTCCAATCTGCCCCTGGGGGACATGCTAAGTAAAATAGATTGAGAAGAAAATAATGGTGCTTGCTGTACAATATATTAGGTTGATACCTGTTAATACTTGAGCAGGCTCCTTGCAGGATGATTGGAAGGCCCCGGATGCTCTCAGTACAGACAAAGCAAAGTGACTGTTTAAGCTCTTTGTTCTTTTAAATACATACAGGCCTGTGCAGTGTGCAGACCATGTAATTCTATTAAGACTCCCTGTCTTAGGGGTTGGAGGTCTTGCTAGACTTGACCAGGGGAAGCCCTAGTTATGTGGAAAAATTGTTTGTCTCCATCTGCCCCCAATGCCAGGGGCAACAATTGACGATTTTTCTCCCATGTTGAGTTTGGCAGGGGCCTTGGGAGGGGCCCTGTGGTGCTGGAGTTAGTGTCATGCAGGTTACACCAGCCTAAACTGTCTCCAAACTCTGTTTTCCCCTCTTTCTTCTTCCTTATTGGGAAAAAAAAAAGAATATTTGGAAAATGGAAATAGAATACAAATATAGTCACCTAGAATCCCACTATTTTACTTTTTTTTTCTTTTCACTTTTTGCATATTATCTTTTAGTTTTGTTCTCATAAAAAATAATATACATATGTTTTTATAGTTACAATGTGTCCATATACTTTTTGGAATTCTGATCTTTTTTTCCCCACATAATCACATTTCCCCCATGTTTTACCCAGATTTCACACTAGTCATCATAAAGTTAGGCTGCCTGTCATTTCGTCATGATGGTATATCAGAATTTAAGTAAGCATGGATATGTCTATGAGGTGCCCAGCACAATGACTCTTGTTTATGTATTAATTAATTTGTTTGTTAATTCATTCATTGAACAACACTTATCAAAAATCTATTGTGTGCCAGCATTGGAGAGAAGGAGATAAATAAGACATAGTCATTGCCTTTAAGGAATTCCCAGCAGGTGACATGGAAACTAAGGATGACCATTAAAAGAGAAACAGTGTTTTCTACTCATAATACTTCTGACACCAAATGCATGGGAGGTTTTCCTACACCAACCAATTTCCAACTCTTTGGACACCAACTGGGTTTCCTACAACTCAATTTTGACCTGGAGTTAGCAGAGACCCCACAAGTTCATGGCTCAGTCCCACAAGATTCCTCCCACTTTGGATGCAAATCACAAGAACAGGCCTCCCACACTTCTCACTGACCTACTATAAACCGGGGGTTCTCATAAGACCCTCCTCAGGCTTGATAGTTTGCTATAATGGCTCACAGAACTCAGGGGAACACTTATGATTATGAGTTGATTATAAACAATACAACTCAGGAATGTTATCAAACTCAGGTTTGGCAGCTTGTTGCTCAGAAGCCAATATTTGAGAGGCAAATGTTGGTAGAAAGGAAAGTTGCTTTTATCAGAAAAGCTGGTAATCTGGGGAGAAGGTGGACACATGTCCTGAGACCCACTCTGAAGATTCTGCTCAGCCATGACGATTTTTAAAGGGAAAAAAGGGAAAGAATCTCAGTGAATCATCAAGGCAGGAGGTCACACTCTTCGTCATTCTCCATTGCTTGCAGGCTGGCTGATTCCTCATGATCTCTCTTCAGATGTTATCTTGTCTCTTTGTGGTCTGCCTGCAGGATTGCTAAGGGGGCTGCTGGGGGTAGAGAACTAGCCATTCTTTAACTACTTAATTCTTCATTCTTCTTTTAATCTAGGAAAAGGATCAAGGTATGGTGTGCATTCAGGAGAGAATAAATCAGGAGTTAGGTTAAATTGCCTAGTGATCTCATTCCCATAATTATGTTCTTTTAAGGTTAGAGGGGAACAGAAATGAGCAAACAGGGAAAGGGCAAAAGGGCTGCTTCTGGGAACAGCCAGATGGAAGAGGTGCATAGGGCAAGGTATGTGGGAAGGACCCAGGAGCCTCTATGTCCTCGCCGGGCCATCACCTTCCCAGCACCTCTAGGCATTCACCAACCAGGAAGCTCTTGGAACCTTGTGGTTTAAAGTTTTTATGGAGTTCCATTACATAGGCAGGATCGATTAAATCATCGGCCACTGGCTCAATCCCTGGCCTTTCTCCCCTCCCTAGGGGTTGGTGGTGGGGCTGACAGTTCTAACCCTCTAATCCCATGCATGGGTGGTTCCATGGCAACCAGCCTCCATCCTCCAAGAGTCACCTCATTAGCAGAAACTCAGGTGGGGTTGAAAGGGGCTTAGTATAAATAGCAAAAGACACTGCTATCACTAAGGAAATTGCAAGGGTTTTAGGAGTTTTGTGCCAGGAACTCGGGACAGCAACCAAATATACTGCTCCTTATTATATCACGATATCAAAGCCACCCAGGCAGATACACTTGAGGACACCACTATGTGCTGCCTGTGACTGTGGGTCCATGGTTTAAAGGGTGGAGGAATTCTCTCACCTGGAATCATCGGAGAAGCCCTAGGGGGTGCTTGAGCTGGGCCTTGGCAGACAAGTGGCGGTTCAGCACATGTAAGTGGGAGCAGCATGCGAGGAGTGGGCACAGCTCACTCTGACTTGGATGACTTCATACTTTGTTGCCAAACTGGGACACGCATGAGAGTGAAGGAAGACTTCACTCTGTTAAGATTTACAAGGGATGCCACGTAATTGGTCATTCTCAGTGGAATCCTCTTATCAGAACCACAGGGGCGTTAGAGCTGGGGGTAGGGTGGGGGGTACTTGTTAAAGTACAGCTCCAAGGCCACTGCCTTCCTGCCAACAGGTCAAAGAGGCCTTGGGATCTGCATTTTAACAAGCACCAGGCAATTCTGATGCAGAGAGTTCACGGACTGTATTTTTAAAAATTAGGAGCCCATTTAAATTTATTTTTAAAACTTTTTACTATGGAAATCTTTGAAAATACATAAAAAAGAGCAGAATAAAGCATCCCAAGCATCCCACATATAGCCATTCAGTTCCAACAATTAGCAACATGTTTCCCTAATGTTGTTTTATCTACCTATCCCTCTTTTTTTTTTTTTTAGGCTGGAGTATTTTAAAGCAATTTTGAGACATTATTTCACCCACCTGTAACATGGACTTTTTAAAAATGTAACCACGATACCATTATCACACCTAAAAATATTAGTGGTAATCTTTAACGTCCTCTAATACTCCATCATTGTTCAAATTTCCCTAATTGTCTCAAAAATGTCTCTTTAGAGTTGTTTTTTTAGGAGCCAAAAAAGACTCGCATACTGTTTTTGGTTGTTTTATTTCTTAAATCTGAGACCTTGTTTTTTTAAAAAAAACCTGTCTATATATTTATTGAAGAATATATATTGAAGAATATTTATTGAAGAATATATATATATATATATATATATATATAAGATATTGAAGAATATCGTGTCCTGCATGATTTCACGGATCACATCTTGAATAACACTGATCTAGTCTTTCTTATTGAAGTTATTAACCATCTTTCTTTTTAGAGATTTCTACTCTGGACTTGGTTAGCCCCAGGACAGATTCACAGCCATCAATTTTCCCATGCTTGGGTTCGGCTGCTCACTGCTCAAAAGCCAATACTCAAGAGACAGGTGTTGGTTGTAAAGGAAAGGTTGCTTTATTCAGGAGGCTGGCAACCTGGAGAGAAGGCAGACTCATGTCCAAAAGCCAACTTGCAACTGCCAATCAGGGGACAACAGCTTTTAAAGGGTGGTTCCAGGGGTGTATAGGCGGAAGGAGGGTGCTATGTGCAGAACAGCACTATCAGCTCCCACAGTCATCTTGAAGTTAGTCATGTGGTGGTCTGGTCAGCATCGTCTTGATTGTTTTAAGTACAGTTCATCTTCAGTTCCAGGGTTGGTTTGTTCCCATTTCCTTGAGGCCAGTTCTCAGAATTGTGTAAGATGGAGAAGCTTATGTCATAGCTACAATCTGTTCATCACGTGGTTAACTTCTTCCACCTTATGGGGGTTTTGGTATCTACAAAACAGCTCAAAGGATATGGCTCAGAATATCGTCTATAGCCTTTGAGGAAGAACTAAAAGTCCTCAACTTTAATGACTAAACTTATTATTTTGTCCTGTTTGACTGCTTTTCTTTGCTTCTGCATCTTTTTCATTTCTCTGATTAACTTTATTCTTTGGCTAAAGTTTTTCTACAAACAAGAGGCAGGCTGAGGACATGGGGGGTTTTGTCCTGGGAGGGCCCCATGGGGTCCTGCTTGTTATATCACAGGTGAGGATATTGGCCATGTGGTGAACAAAATTCCTAGGGACACTTTGTTCACTCACATTCATTCCGTTGTTTATTCATTTTTTTTCAATAAACTGGCATTAATATGTGGCAGTCTGGGGCTTCCCTGGTGGCGCAGTGGTTGAGAGTCCGCCTGCCGATGCAGGGGACATGGGTTCGTGCACTGGTCCAGGAAGATCCCACATGCTGTGGAGCGGCTGGGCCCGTGAGCCATGGCCGCTGGGCCTGCACGATCAGAGCCTGTGCTCCACAACGGGAGAGGCCACAACAGTGAGAGGCCCGCGGAGCACACACACACACACACACACACACACACACACAAAATATATATATATATATACGGCAGTCACCATCAGACTCAATGATGTGAAAGAAAGTTCCTGTCTTCAAGGAGTGTAAACATGACATCTAACCGGGCCAGTGGGAGTGCAGTGAATTCTGGATGCTGGGTCCACATAGCTGTGGAGGGAGGAGTATGTGGAATTAGATATCATTTCCCCCATCTTTTTATGTTTGTTATGTTTGGACTTTATCATGACTGTTAAGACCATGATAAATCATTATGGTTCAGTAAAACAATACAGAGCTGAATAGTAATACAGGGTTGACAATTTCCCTACTACCTCCTTATAATGTCAACTTTGGAAATCGTCAACATCAATAATGTGGCGTGTGCCCTCCATGCCCTCGAGCCAAATCCTCTGAGCTGACAGGCCTTCTCTAGGAGCCTGAGGCGGACGGGAGAGGTTTCTTGCTGCAGGGGACTCCCCTGGTCCTGGTGCTGTGGGAGCCCTGCAGGACTTTGAGCTGGACAGTGGCATACTCACTCACTGTGCTGGGACTTGTGTGGCCACGGTGTGGCCCAGGGGAGATGAGGGGCACCTGAGCTAGGCCACTAGCTGTGGGACTGGAGAGAGGGACACATGTGACAAAGGGAGTGAGGAGTGTCCTTTTCTCACTGGGGGATTCTTGTCCCCGCTACTAGAAAAGTGGTGCTTGCTGGCCATCACCTCCACTTGCCACATTGTACTAACCAAAGGCTGCCACTTGGTATGCTCATGCTACCCTCGGGTAGGCTGGCAGCAGCTGCTCTCAGGCACCCTCTCAGCATGGTTCTGTGTCACAGTCCAGGCCCAGGAGGACCCACGATCATTAATTAGTGGCAAGTGGGCCGGGGAGGGGAGTGGCAGCGTGCGTGCATTTCCTGGTGCAGCTGCCTTGGAGGGTGGTGGCAGTGAGCTTCCAGGCAGCTTGGGATACTGCAAGAGCCGAGGCAGCAGCATCAGAGATAGAAGCGTAAGCTTTGGAGTCGGGAATAGCCAGGTTCAAACTCTGGCTTTACCACCTGTGTGATCTTGGACTAGTGACTAAACTGTTCTGACCCTGGTTTCTGCGTGTGTGAAGTGGGATGGATGATACCTGCCTTATCCACCCCCTGGGCTAATGAAATATACCCAGAGCACCTAGCACAGCGCCTGGCACATGGTCAGGTGGTTCTTGTTATATCATGACATCATCTCATGGGTCCATCCCAAGGCTGTGAAGCAGGATGGTTTTGAGACCCCATGGCCCTTGGGGAGAAGGCTGCTGAATTGTTGCAGGCTTGGCAGCCAGTGGGCAGCTGGGAATGGTTCCTGGCTAATGTCAACTCCCCTCCTCTCTTCCTCTCTTATCTCCCAGGCTGGCTATTGCTCTGTATTTTACTTTTCACCCCTGCCATGGGATCTTTGATGTGTGTTTTAATGAGATCTCACCCAGGGTAAGGCCTGGCTTCAAGGCTTGCATTTCATATTTATCTGTGTGTCAATCCATCAGGCTTGACAGTGATGGGCACCCACTATGTGCCCGATGTAGCCCTTGGCTTGTTATGATCCATGCCTTGGTGCCCAAAGGGACACTGTATTTATAGCATCATGTCTGTTTGTCTCCTGCTTTAACCTTGAAATAGTGGCTTTATTTTGTTAACCTTGCCTGGGGAACAGCCAGCTGATTCTTTGCCTCCTTTTCCAACCATGTTCCATTTCTCTGCAAATGATACCTCTTTGCCTCCAGGGAAGAACTCTACCATCTCCACTCGCTCACACCCTGATTGGAATGCAGGGGTGGCAGGCTATCTGGGAGTAGAATATGCCAGGGGTTCTTGGTCTCTTTTACCTGAGCAATTATTTGTGCGTGGAACTGGGGACAGGAGGAACTACTAAATAGCCATCTTTTTCCTTGGGAAGGAGAGATGTCGGCCTTGTTAATATTAAATCATTTGCTGCAGCTTCTTGCTCAGTGTTTTCTGGAGTTCACCAACTCTTTCTGGTTCCTGAATTCTGGGTTATTATTGATAAATCAGGCTTGCTGTTAGACTTGCCCACTTATATGCTAGGGACAATGTGTTGTGGCCCAGATGTAGCTGAGTGGGGGAGATAGACAGCACATTCTCTAGTTGCCTCTTTCCTATTATTATTATTATTATTTTTTGCGGTGTGCGGGCCTCTCACTGTTGTGGCCTCTCCCGTTGCGGAGCACAGGCTCCGGACGCGCAGGCTTAGCGGCCACGGCTCACGGGCCTAGCCGCTCCGCGGCATGTGGGATCTTCCCGGACCGGGGCACGAACCCGTGTCCCCTGCATCGGCAGGCGGACTCTCAACCACTGCGCCACCAGGGAAGCCCTGGATCTCTTTTTAAATTATTTTTCCTGGAATGCAATTATGTTCACCTCTGTAAGCTTGGCAGATAGTAGGCACCCATTAATAGCCAGTAAATAAATGAATGAATAAACCATTCCAACTTGAAGTCTCAGTTTCTACTCAGTTTAGGTTTAGTTTCTACTCAGTTCTTTTTTATCGTATGATATCACTCATATGTGGAATCCAAAAATGCTACAAATGAACATATCCACAAAACAGAAACAGACCCACAGTCACAGAAAACAAACCCACGGCCACCAAAGGGGATGAAGGGGGAGAGATAAATCAGGAGCCCAGAACTAATATATACACACTATCATATACAAAACAGATAAACAACTAAGTCCTACTGTATAGCACAGGGAACGATACTTAACATCCTGCAACAATCCATAATGGAAGAGTCTGAAAAATAATATATAATATATATATTCAACTAAGTCACTCTGCTGCACACCTAAAACCAACACAACACTGCAAACCAACCACATTCCAACAAAAAAAAATTAGTAACTTTCCAATAACCCTTTGAGGAACAAGTGGGTAACTTGAGAGGACTGGGAAAAAAAGACTGGAAATTTTTGTTAAAAGAGAGAAAAAGAGAGCAAGAGGAATATTTTAATATTTTCTTTCCTAGCTGACTGGTTGCTCCAAATTTTTAAGTATTTACCTCCTCACTTCAATCCTGTTCCATAACCTCAATCAGAGGGTAAAAAAAGACTACCAAGGTATGTGATGGAAAATTGGAAAAGTTCACTTGGAGCTAATGTAATAAAAGGAGATAAAGATCATTCCAGACGTAGGAGTGGGCATAATGTATTCTCAACTCATTCAATCATAAAAATAAAATTTTACTTTGTTTCAGGACTAAACTGGATAAAAGGGCAGACTTGTTGCTATGAAACATACTTCCAGGTTTTCAAGCTTCACAAAATCTCTTCTTTAGGGACACAAAGTTGTGTTCCCCAGTTGTCTGCTCAGATTTCAGAACTATTTGTTTTTCCTTCCATCTTAACAAAACGCCTGGTTCTAGCTCTGACACTTTGTTCATTAAATAACACTTACCCACATTTACCAGGTCCTGCTACCTGTCTGGCACTTCCCAGGGTGTGGTCATAATAGCCCTTCCCTCAGCTTTCTATCTCCCTCTGACTGTAGATAATCAAAGGGTCTCTAGAAAGTTTGTTGTTAAAATTCTTCCTAACTGTTGGCTCACAAACTGGCCGCCATACACAGACGGCAAGGAGAGACCAGAGAAAGAGGCAGCCACTCCAAATTGGTAGATGGCAGGTTTAAGAACAAAGGAACTTCCTTAGAGGCTGGTGTTGGGCACTGCAAGACAAGTAGATCTCCACACCCACCTGCCAGGATCTTAAAAGTTTATAAAGAGACTCTATCAGAGTTCAGTCATGTATTCAGTCCAGATGGTCTCAACAACACCTACTCTCTCAAGGCTGCGTCCTCGAAGCTATGGGGATGGTGGGCAGACAAGGGAGGGGGTGAGGAGCCTCCAATTCCCTGGTTCCAGGTCAGGGGTCAACCAGTGGTCACATCCTCTCGATGACCTCCTCCAACCCTCTTTAGACCTCTTTTCCTCTATATTGGTTTTCCAAGCCTCTCCACTCAGACTTATGTGACACATGTGAAGCAAGGTCCTGGAGCGATACTCCACTGTATGTGGCTGACGGCGGGCAGGACATGGTGGCAGTCTTCCTCTTTTGTTTTGGATATTCCTTCTCTTTCAGCTATTCTGTTTTCTTTCTAATTATCTGTTACAATTCTTTTCTTTTTGTCTTTGATTTGATTTTATAAATGCATTTCTGTTATTTACTGTCTCTGTTGTGGGTTTAAATTCTGCTATTACATTCTAGCGTCCTTGACATCTTTCCTCAAGTTCCCAGTTTCATCTCACTCTACTATTCTTACATCTTGAATTCTCTTCTTGTGGTTTTCTGTCCTGTTCCACAAAGGCTATGTCTCTAGACCTTCTAACGAGGATGCCCACTGCAGTCATTTTCATCTGGTTTTAGTAGTAAATCATTTTCAGAAGTACCTATTTTCCCCTCAAGTCTTTAGTATGATTTTCTCTTGTTGTGTAGTGATTTTTCATAAATCTCATTTTTTACCCTTCTGTTTTCTCCTCCTCAAGCAAAGAGGATCTAAATAGAGTCGGGATTTGTCTACAAAGAGGTCGGAACTTGACCCCATAGTCTGTCCACTTTGGTCGTGATCACAACTTCTTCTCAGGGGTCATTGTATGCACACTGCCCTAACCCCTGCCCTAACCCCAAATCTGGTGTTATCAGGGTTTCCTCTATGGCACTTCTCCTGGGCTGGGTTGAGATGCTCTTCTTCCTTCTCCGCCTGACCCAGTAGTCACCTGGTGTACTTACATTGAGTTTCTACTTTTTTCTATCATCTCCTTGATATTTCAGTTGAGGTACTTTCATGTCTCAGAATTTAATATACTAATGCTATGTTCTTCACTCCAAATTCCTCTATCTTCTCCCTAGCGGATATTTAGGAGTTACAGCCTTCAATTGTGTGTATAAAATGACCAGTAACTTAATTTGTACACCCATGTACATAGCAGCATTATTCACATAATAGCCTAGAGTTGGAAGCCAAGTGTTCATTGATGGTTGAGTGGATAAACAACATGTAGTATATCCATACAATGAAATATGATACAGCTTTAAAAAGGAAGGAAATTCTGACAAAAGCTACAATATGATTAAGCCTTGTAGACATTATGCTAAGTGAAATAATCCAGTTACTAAAGAACCAATACTGTACGATTCACTTACATGAGGCACCTAGAGTAGTCACATTCATAGACAGAAGGTAGAATGGTGGTTGCCAGGGGCTGGGGGTGAGGAGAAAGGAGTGTTGTTTTCTAATGGGTACAGAATTTTAGTTTGGAAAGATAAAAAAAGTTCTGGAGATGGATGGTGATGATGGTTGCACAACTATGTAAATGTACTTAACGCCACTGAACTGGACACCTAAAAATGGCTAACACTGTAAATTTCATGTTATGTATATTTTACCACAATTTAAAAAAAATGATCACTAATTTTTTAAATGTGCAATGGCAAACTCAGAAAGTGGTACCCACGTTTCAAAGATCTGGTTGGCACAGACCTTGTGTTGGTAACTAGGGAGCAGATAGTGCAGGAGGAGGAAAACGATCTTCCAGCTTTCTCAACTCCTCCTCTATCTGGTATCAGTGGGCCGCGTTGGGTCTTCGCTGCTGCATGCAGGCTTTCTCTAGATGCGGCGAGCGGGGGGCCACGCCCTGCTGCGGTGCGCGGGCCTCTCACTGCGGTGTCCTCTCCTGCTGCAGAGCACGGGCCCCAGGCGCACGGGCCCCAGCAGCCGAGGCACGCGGGCCCAGCAGCTGCAGCGCCCGGGCCCAGCCGCTCTGCGGCACGTGGGATCCTCCCGGACCAGGCCCGAACCTGTGTCCCCTGCACCAGCAGGCGGACTCCCAACCACTGTGCCACCAGGGAAGCCCTGAGTCACTCATTTTTATGGCAATATCTTCACTATTAGTTTGGGTTTTAGTGTAGAGAGTCTTATCTTTTCTTGGAGTGTGTCTTCAGAGTTATATCCATGAAAATACGGGGGAGGCCATTTTCATTAGAAGCTCTTTTTTTTTTTTTTTGCGGTACTTGAGCCTCTCACTGTTGTGGCCTCTCCCCTTGCGGATGGCTATGGCTCACGGGCCCAGCCGCTCCACAGCATGTGGGATCTTCCTGGACCGGGCCACGAACCCGTGTCCCCTGCATCGGCAGGTGAACTCTCAACCACTGCGCTACCAGGGAAGCCCCTGTATTTAATTATTTATGTGTCTGTTTCTCCACACAGATTAGGAACTCCTTAAGAGCACGGACTGTCTGATGGATTTCCATGTCTGTACTATCCTGCACAATACCTGATCACAGCAGGCACTCAGCATTTGTTGAGTTAAATTGAGCCCTGGCCATTACATTGACTTAGTGTTCTCGGCCTTCTCCCCTTTTGCCTGATGATAAAGAGGATTATCGCTATTCTATACAAAGCTAAAACCTTGAGTATGAATCAAATGCTTCAGGCAATCTTGGGGGTGCTGGAATGTTTTTTCATGAGCTGGGAGTGCTACTTAGAATGTTTCAAAAATCACTCAGGTTGATGACATCATTTTCTTTTTGGTCTCAGATGCTCCAGAAGAGCTACTGAGTATATGGATTCATCTTGTCTCCAAAAGATCACATTTTGGATCTGCAGCATCATGATGTCGGCATTGTCTGTCTGCATTATGACTTTTCAGTAATGAAACCCCACAGGATCAAGTGCAGGCCAGAAGCACCTAATCCTCAGTTCTGCCCTCTTGCTAACAGTTTTATGGTGAGATTCTCGAGTCTTAACACTGAGGGAGATTCAAGATGGTTTGATTCCCTCTTTTCTAGTTGCTCTCCTCACAGAATAGAAGGGGATTTTGACAAGGATGAGTATGAACTCATGTTTGGTAACAGAATTATGAGGACTGATTTCTAAGTGACTGGACTGAGATGGGCTGAGATTAGATCTGTTGTTTTTAGCAAAGGGGCTAAAACTGTAAAAAATCATCAATAATAAGGCAATTTTTCCACTGCTTTCTTTCAACATGAAGCAAATATTAAATCCACTAAGTAGAGCAAAAACAATCGAATAAAAAAACAAAACCAGAAAACCTCCAGTGATCCATGTTTTGAATGCACAAAAGTACAACATAATAGAAGTCAGTGTCAGCTAAGAAATAATTTGTTTTGTCAACACCTGAAGTAAGAAGGGCTAGCAAAATAGAATCCAACTTTGTAGTGTCTAGTAAATGTGTTAGAGGAATTTACTACTAAATTGTAGGTAGGAACTCCCGTAAATCCAGCCTCCCAGCCTTTTTTTTTTTTTTTTTTGAATTGCAAAATTTTCTTTATGAGTTAAACATTTGAGTCATTTACATTTTATATTTCAGGAAATATAGTCTTTATCCAAATTTAGAGAACTGTTATTAATTATACTTGTTACTTTTCAATTTAAAGCCATCATGTTTAACTTCAGAAAGAATTGAGAAAGAGCATAATATTGTGAACCTTAGTATACTTTGCAGTTGCATTACTTTCTGATAAAATACTTTTATTTAATCACAAGCTTTGAATATACTTTCATCAAAACTCTGGAGCTACAGATTTTGCTATTCAGGTTATGAGAATTCTCTGCCATATAACTTAGTTAGGAAGGCTGACCCTTATTTTCTACCTATCAGTCATATAAAATCTATTTTCCATCAGAAAAAGTCTGATTCTGTTTTTGAATTGCAATAAGCATATTATTATGTATTTCAGGGAATATTTTTTAAATAGATACAGAATAATAGACTACATCTTGCAAAATATATTATTAAAATTATTCAGGATTAAACAATTATAGAGCTAATGTAATTAATATATCCATTCTCTAACAAGTTTTTTTTTTTTTTAGTTTCTGCTTTATAACAAATTTAATCAGTTATACATATACATATGTTCCCATATCCCCTCCCTTTTGCGTCTCCCTCCCACCCTCCCTATCCCACCCCTCCAGGCGGTCACAAAGCACCGAGCTGATCTCCCTGTGCTATGCGGCTGCTTCCCACTAGCTATCTACCTTACGTTTGGTAGTGTATATATGTCCATGCCGCTCTTTCGCTTTGTCGCAGCTTACCCTTCCCCCTCCCCATATCCTCAAGTCCATTCTCTAGTAGGTCTGTGTCTTTATTCCTGTCTTACCCCTATGTTCTTCATGACATATTTTTTCTTAAATTCCATATATATGTGTCAGCATACAGTATTTGTCTTTCTCTTTCTGACTTACTTCACTCTGTATGACAGACTCTAGGTCCATCCACCTCATTACAAATAGCTCAATTTCGTTTCTTTTTATGGCTGAGTAATATTCCATTGTATATATGTGCCACATCTTCTTTATCCATTCATCTGATGATGCACACTTAGGTTTTTTCCATCTCCGGGCTATTGTAAATAGGGCTGCTATGAACATTTTGGTACATGATTCTTTTTGAATTATGGTTTTCTCAGGGTATATGCCCAGTAGTGGGATTGCTGGGTCATGTGGTAGTTCTATTTGTAGTTTTTTAAGGAACCTCCATGCCGTTCTCCATAGTGGCTGTACCAATTCACATTCCCACCAGCAGTGCAAGAGTGTTCCCTTTTTTCCACACCCTCTCCAGCATTTATTGTCTCTAGATTTTTTGATCATGGCCATTCTGACTGTCCCAGCCTTTTTGACCCCATATTGACTAAATAGACTCAACTCAGAGAAGTGAGTCAGTTGCTTCTGAGAATGCAATTTAGGGAGGGAGCCAGTACAATCCTAGAGACAAGGATTATGTATTGCATGCCACTGTACATGCAATGAAATCACAATTGATCAGGGAGTTGGTGCGGGGGCGGGGGGGAATTCTATCAACAACTTAAATAAAGATGCAGGAAAGGGTAAAGATCAGACAGCAAGAGGAAATAATCCTTCACTGCCAGAGAACACTGGGATTTAATAAATGACAAATTGAAAACTCCAGACCATTGTCATGTAGATGGCATAGGGTGAACAGTGAGGTATCCCCAGAGCTCTATGACACAAGCTAGAAAAATCAGTCCTATGCGGTGAGATCAGATATCTGCAAAGGCATCTTCTAAACCAGACCCCAAACCACGGCTATAGACAGAAAGATAGATTAACAGGGCCTAGGAAAGACTGCTCTTCAGAGAAGGGGCTGTTGTCATGGGTTTAAAGGAAAAGGGATCCAAGGATTCAGAATTTGGTTGGTTTAGCCATGCTGTACAGGGGATAAAGCTGGATCATTTGGGAGCCTTTAGCTGTTCATCCTCCTTGGAAAAGTCTGCTCTCTCAGGGGAAAGGCTTCATGGGGCCATAGCATGACCTGGTGGGTGTTTCAAGGAAATGGTGTGTTCTGTGATGGCTGGCCACCAGAGACATCCATGTCTGAGACCTCATTCCTTACCCTGTCAATCATCCAGCCAGGGTTTACTAGTCATTTCCCATGCATCATTAGCTAGGATTATAACATCCCTCCCTGAATCCTGACTGTCGTTTTCAATGTAAGCTTTAAGACGTTAGGCACATTTAAAAATTGTTTGGGTTTCTTCAATGTAGTTTCTTCTAAGAGCTCTCCAAGAAGTTCTCCTCCATGAACCTTAGTTACCTTTGCCAAAAAATAATAATACATGATTCATTTGCTTATTCTTTCATCAGACATATATTGAGCTGCTATTGTGTAGCCAGGCTGTGTTGGAGAATAGGAATACAGAAGTAAAAGACAGGAGAGGTCATGATCCAGTGTGGGAGATAGACAATGATAGTAGAGTTTGAGAAATATTCTGATGGAAGATAGTAGACGATACAGAGAGGAGGGGAGTTCAATTCTCAGGGGAGTTCTGAGATTCTCAGAAGAGGTGTTCTTGGAGCTGGATTTGAGAGGCAATAGGAGTTAGGTGAAGATGGGAGAGAAGGGTGTGCAGAGAGAGCAACTCACATTAATTGAACCCGAGATCACTGAGCACCTGGTACATACAAGCCATTGTTCCAAGCTCTGGAGATATAGTAGCTGCTTTCATGAAGCTTACATTCTAGTTGAGAGGTGGGGTCAGAGAAACAGCCAACAAATATTTAAATCAATAGCTGATATGATTTTAGAGAAAGGTACTACGGAGAGGATAAAAATGGGACAGGATAGAGAATGACTAGGTGTGGTCACAGGGGATGGGTGCTGGTGCTTTAGCTAGAAAGGCTGGGAAAGGTTTCTCTGAGATGACCTCGATGATGCAAAGGTGGCCCACAGGAAGAGTATTCTACGTAAGCAGGCAGCAGTGGCATTTTTGGAGGGGGTGGGAGAAAGCCAGTGGGCTGGACTACAGTGGACTGTGGAGCACGGTGTGGATATAAGGAGATGAGGTCAAAAACAGGGTCTGCCTAGGACAGGCCTTGGGGACCATGGTCAGACATAGGATTTTATCCTAAAGTCAATGTGAAGCTTTGGAAGGTTTAGTCAGGAGGGTGATTGATGCTTTTTGAAGATTGCTCTGGTTGTCACATGGAGAAACAGGTGTTGGGAGTGACCAACTAGAAGGCCACACTGGGATCCCGGCCAGATGTGATGGTGGCTTGATCTGAACTGGAACAGTGGGGGAAGAGGAGAATGAACCAGGCTTGTGATGTATTTTGGAGGCAGTGCCAGCAAGACCTGGTGACTGAGTGGGGAGTAAATAAAGACAGGAACTGGAAATGATCCTTGAGTTTTGGCAAAAGTACAAAGACAGGCAAAAGCAGGGGGCATTAGGGACCAGTGAGTAGTCAGTTTAGGGTATTAAATAAGATATTCACTTTGGAATCAGAAAAACCTATTTGAATCCTGACTTTGCCACTTCCCAGCTATGTGATCTTGGACAAGGGACTTACCCTCTCTGGGAGCTGGTGTTCTCAAGGAGATGGTATTTATGTCCTCTCAGGATTACTGTAGGGTTTCAGTAGGCTAATATATGTCAACTTTAGTGGTATCTGGCATGTAGTAAGTACTTAATAAACAGTAGCTCTTATTATTGCAGGTTTAAAACTGCCCTGTGTTTTGTCCTCACCAAGGCTTGTACATTAAAATACAAATATGCACATATTATACCCAGGTTTTCCCAAGTCTTTGCATGTATTGATATAAGTGTTTTGGTTAGTGTGAGCTCTAAGGAAGAAGGAGAAATCAGCTCTCTAGGACTGCTGGTCATTTACTACAGACATTCTTCCTGTTTGTATAATTGAATATTCCCCCTCATTCTTCCTTCTCTTGCTCACATTTATTTCTTTGATTGCTAATGATTGACCTTATCTGGAATTAAAATGCTCCTTGTGCATCGAACACTCATAGGTGTGTTCCTTTTATCAGCTGGGGGTGGGAAGCCTGACCTGAAGACATCTCAGATCTCCTGGGGCTAAGGTTAATCCACAAAGGAGAAATAGTTCTTTTTTCTATTTTTTGTCCATGGTTAAGAAGCAGCTTATAAAGGCAGTACAGTGAGGAGGGAGGAGACGATTAAGTGATTAAAGCAGAGTCAGGGAGGGGCTGCTACTGGGCAGTTGGCAGGCTCTGAAACGTTGCTTTCCAGAAGATTGAACTCAACCTAGACTGAGGGCTACTGCGCACGCACTGCGTGAGGGGGCAGTGCAAAGTTGAAACATCAGATTTTAGACCTGGAAGAAGTTTGCCAGGGCAGGTGTGGGTTCTGGGTGGTGCAGAGACAGACATGTAAAGGGCAAAATACAAGGGAGACAACTCCAGTTGCCCAGACAACTGGGCAACAGAAGGGATGGGCATACGGACAAGAGGGCAATTCATCCCAATCTGGTGATCCTAGAAGTTTCCTGAAGGATGGGACACTTGAGCTGGATAAACAGGACGATGGTGTTTTGGGCTTTGGGTCTGGACTGAGCACAGGCATGAGATTCTTTTTGCTCTTCTGCAGCATCCATCATAGTGCCTGACACATATCAGGCTTTCAAAAAACCCTCACTGGCTAAATTGCTATGGAAGGCTTGTGTACACAAGTATGTGTAATTCAGAGCAGCTGAGGGGGAAGGGAGATACTTTACTGTCTGGAACTCTGTATTTTGATTTCACTTTCTTTTTTTATTGTAGTAAAATATATAGAACATGAAACTTGTGATTTTAACCATTAGTAAGTGTACAATTCAGTGACATTAATGACATTTATAATGTATACAACCATCACCACTGTTTTCATCACCCCAAACTGAAACTCAATAACCATTAAGCCGTAACTCCCCATCTCCCCTCCCCTCAGCACTTGGTAATCTCTAAGCTACTTTCTGTCTTGGTGAATTTTCCTATTCTAGATATTTCATGTAAAGGGAGTGTTACAGTATTTGTTCTTTACTCCTCCTCCTCTTTTATTTGCAACCTGGAAATACAAGAAGGTGCTCAGACATCTTCTGCTGTAGTGTGGCTTCAGGCTTTTTCTAAGTCAAGCTGAGTTGTACTATCTTGTTACTGTTCATAAAGTAAAATCACTTATAAAAAGTTCAGCTCCACTTCCTCTAGCAGAGTTATGGCTGCGCATGTCTGGTATCTCTTCTAGACTGTAAGCCCTCGGCAGGTGGATGCTTCACTTTCACATGTCTGGACAAGTCTGTGTGCTCATGCGTGTTTGCTGTATAGAAACTTAAGTCAACACAGGAAACAAAAGAGGCGGACACAGCTCTACTTTTTGTTAAGGTTTAATGGCGGGGACCCAGAGGGGCTGGTACTCAGACCAAAGTTATTTAATAGTCTTGGGTGATAAAGCAGAGAAAGCACACAGCAAAATATGCAGAGCTCAGAACGACACTGAACTCATCTAAACAATGAAATAACGAAGCAATAAGAAGAGCCCTTAGTGATATCTTGCAAGGCAGGTCATTGACAGGAGGGGTGGGTGAAGACAATTGTTAATGATGTTACTGATTAGAATAATAGCTGCCCTTCCATGAGATCTGCTATTGGCTGGAAGCTTCCATACGGTATCTCTTTTTGTTGTGGCAACCTTGTGATAAGTCTTTGAAGTGATCAAGTTGAATCTTAGGGAGAATGAGTTGCCCACTCTAACTCATCATCCCAGAAAGTGTCTGCGCTGCGATTTGAGTCAAAGCACATCTAGCTCTAAAGCCCAGTTTTCTCCACTCTGAGAAAAGCTGTTGGTCTCATTTGGAGTATGGAATGGGGCAGAGATAGATTAAATGACAGCCCAAGAATGGAGTTAATAAAGCAGCATAGACACATTTCCTGAAAAAATTTGTCTAAGGTGCCCAGAAGGGCCAAGGAAATATTGTATACCATAGTGAAGGGTATTAGGAAAAATAAAACAAAAAAGAAAATATCACTCTGCCCACAGTGAGTCTTGAAGAGGAATGATTATGAGCACAGTGCTAGTATAAACATTCACAGGGTGAGGACTTGTAACAGCACCGGCTCCTGTGTGTTCCTTGTCATCAGGTAGTACAGAGGCAACATGGATTATTCAAAATTGTTCTGAAGCCCGTGGAGGTTCAGATACTTCTTTTCCTTTTGGGCCACTCAGGCTAACACAATAGCAAAAGAAAACTTGTCAGTTTGTTACAAAATGCACAACAGGCATTTACCCTGTGATGTTTTTGAAAAACAGAGGTATCTGTACTTAGAGGCTATTGGTTGCTATAGAGTAACATCTGTGAGGGTTGCTTTTTCCATCAAGGGAATCAAATTTCTTATTGTGCTATCAACCTCCTGCCACATCATTTTTAAAGGCGAGCCATAAAATGTTTCTCTCTATTGTGGCAGCAAGGAGGAAAACTTTATTAGGGGAAAAGTAATGCAGTTTGAAAGAGTCCTGTAAACCAAAATCTGTTTAGGGAACTTAATTCTGGGTTTTACAAGGCGACCTCATCTTTCTTTGCAAATAAACACTGAGCTCTCCAATTCACGTGCCTGGCAGAAACAACGTTCATGTGGTTGGACTGTACTGGTTTCAGAGTGCGGTTGAAAATTTGGGGAAGGAAGGGTGGTAGTAAACTCCACCTCCTTCCTTCTATGACCCATAAAGGTACAGGACTGAGAACTGGGAACATGAGTGAGATGCATCTGATAAGGATGTTCATTTGCTGCTCACCATGTGTGGCTGGAGCAGACATTGAAGCTGAGTGCGTCTGAGTATAAGCATGTCTTAATACCTCTTTCTTGCCTATCCCTTATCCTCGTTTTAAATTAGTAACAATTAACCGGGTGATTTCCAACTGATTAGTGATTTTGACTTTTTCTTTTCCTCACCCCCAAAAACAACCACAAAAATTCCCCAAAGCATGATAAAAGCAATACACATACATTCATCATAGAAAACTTGGGAAATACAGAAAAGCAGAGGGAAGGTGAAAACAATTACCATCTTAGAAAAAGTAACCGTGTTGGTTTTCTTTGTGTGTTTAGGGGTGCATATTTAAAAAAAATAATTATGATCATATTATATATAAAAAATGTATGTACTGATTTAAACATCTATATTTGTGGGTATGAAAGTGATATATATGCTTTGCAGAAAACTTGAATAATATAAAAGTATAAGGAAAAAATAATTACACAGAATTTCACCATCCAGAGATAAATGCTAATATTCCATTTTATTGTATGTGTTTCAAAATGTGTTCATTTCAAAGTTTAAAATATAGTTGATGCAGGGACATTTGTAACTCTTAGGTAGAAGATGATAAAAGAGGGATTGAAGAAGATAATATCTGCTATAAACTAGTTTTTTTTTTTTTTTTTGTGGTACGCGGGTCTCTCACTGTTGTGGCCTCTCCCGTCGTGGAGCACAGGCTCCAGACGCGCAGGCCTAGTGGCCATGGCTCACGGGCCCAGCCGCTCCGCGGCATGCGGGATCCTCCGGGACCGGGGCACGAACCCGCGTCCCCTGCATCGGCAGGCGGACTCTCAACCACTGTGCCACCAGGGAAGCCCTCTGTGTATGATTTTAAGGCTTATTTTTTAATTTAATTTAATTTTTAAATATGTAGAATATTTACATACTTCAAAAATCAAAATTATATATAAGAGTATAGAGAAGTTCCTATCTCTTTCTTCTCCACCCTATTATCACCACCCTCTATGGAAATTAGCTAGTTTTTATGTTTCTTTGAAAAATAAGCAAATTATCTGTGTATATTCATTTCTCTTTCTCACATAAAAGATGTCAAACTATATAATATTTTGTGCTTTGCTTTTTTAACCGAGCAATATTTTCTAGAAGTCACTTCATATTAATTCAGAGAGATCTTGACTTTGATACATGGTTCTCCACTGTGTATTATGGGCTATTCACACAGCCCCCTACTGAGGGACATTTGGGTTTCCAGTCTTTTGCTATTGGAAATGCTTCAGCCATAAATACCCTTGTGCGTAGGTTGTTTCATATTTGTGGAGGTTTGTCTTAAGGGTCTTTGACATTGTATTTTTGTTTAGTTGGTATCTGTCCTGGGGAGAAGCTCATGGTTAGGTTTTCTCAGTTCAGTTTTATTTGTTAAAGTACAAGTAAATTCCTTCTGGATACTGGTATTAGGTTAATATCAGTTTACACTTTAATATTTTTGCCTCTTTCTTTTGGTCCTAAATACAGGCAGTTCTCTCCTTTCACGTATAATACATTCTTGAAAATTTGTACAAGAGTTGCATGTGGGAAAGCCGGACAGTAGACTTATTTGATATAAAGGAGGTAGGAATTCCATTCCCAGAGAGCTAAAAAAAATAAGATCCCTAATTATTTACACCTTTTTTTTTTTTTTTTTTTTGCAGTACACGGGCCTCTCACTGTTGTGGCCTCTCCCGTTGCAGAGCACAGGCTCCGGAAGTGCAGGCTCAGTGGCCATGGCTCACAGGCCCAGCTGCTCCGCAGCATGTGGGATCTTCCCGGACCAGGGAACGAACCCGTGTCCTCTGCAATGGCAGGCAGACTCTCAACCACTGTGCCACCAGGGAAGCCCCTACACCTCAGTTTTTTAAACACAATTATTTATGATTTATTGCCAACATTTGGTACATGTTCTTTAACTGTGTTCATTTCCTTTCTAATTAATTGAACACACAATTGACCTGCCTAAGTCCAATGAGAATCAGATTAAGGTGAAAGATTCTCTGTCTTCTGGCTGCTTAATGATTTTCATCTTTGTCTCGAAGTATTGTTTACATGAAGTATACTTCTTATCACTTGTATCAGCACTTTCCTTTTTCTGTTTTCTATTCATTTTTTATAAAATAATAGGACAAAATATAATAAACACCCAAGTAATGGCACAAATATCTCTGGACTGAAACAGAACAATTGACTCTTGGGTAACACCAGCATGTGATAGCTTGAATTGATCATTCCTTAATTATTGAATGAAAGTGTTGAATGAAAGCATGGGAAAAGAGGTTTGGTGTGACAATATATGATGTGTGAATGTACAGACTGTTTGGAAGTTGAGCATGAAAGTTGAGCCATCTCTGTGTTTTGTGAGAAGTAGGGAGAGGCTGCACAGGAAGCTGCTAGGTCAATGCCATTTAACAGTGAATGATAAAAATGCAGAGAAGAATGTGTGGGCAGTCTTCAGATTATGATCTGAGGTGCATGCTAATTGCAGTACAAAGTTGGTCTTCCATGTCCTTCTCATAGAGTTTTTATAAGGCATGTGATTTTGCCTCTGCATCTTGGGTGTTAATCATGGCCTATGAGTGTCATTGAAATATACAGAAATATCTCTGGATGGTACTTGAAGGGATAATTCTACTGGCTTCAGAAAGCCTAGGTGGGATGGCAGGAAACATCTGTTGACTTTGTGGGGAAGTAATGTGTGGTCTGGAGCAGGTGACTCGGGACTAGCAGGAGAGCTTCAGAGTGTACCCAAAATGAAACCACAAGCTCAGGAATCTGAGACTGAAAAACATCAAATGAGATCAAAAGGAAAGTTCTGGAACAGACCAAAGGTGAACCCTGGGAGTAGAGGTAGAATGAAAACTGGAGGCTGAGGAAGAAAGGAAGACACCTGACCGCATGTTTAAAACAGGGGACAGAAGCCAGATTGAACTGTCTTTATCAGGAGAATGTTCCAGAGGCTGTGGCTCAGAGACCGGGAGCCAACCATGAAACCCACATGCCTATTTTTCTTTTCTTTTTTTTTTTTTTTTTTTGGTGCTACGCGGGCCTCTCACTGCTGTGGCCTCTCCCGTTGCAGAGCACAGGCTCCGGACGCGCAGGCTCAGCGGCCATGGCTCACGGGCCCAGCCGCTCTGCGGCATGTGGGATCGTCCCGGACCGGGGCACGAACCTGTGTCCCCTGCATCTCAACCACTGTGCCACCAGGGAAGCCCCCACATGCCTATTTTTGTACATCTTTTCCAAAGGACACTCATGTAATGCAAGGGTTGATTAAATAAGAAAAGAAAGGAGAGGAAAAGTAGATATACGGGTTGGGATGCAGGTCCAGGGAATGAAAGCATTAGAATCCTGACTATGATGGATGATTTAGAAGAAGCGTTGCCAACCCTGTTCTGTAGAGCTGCATGGTGCTCCCTGGCCATTGAGAGTGTGCCTTCAGTGTCCCAGGTCCTTGGGAGAGTAGGAAGGGAGAGGGTGGGGGGGAGAGATGGCTGTGATGGAAGGCTGGTGCTCCCCACCCGTGTTCAACAGCAGCTCTCCTATGACTTGTTTTATGTGGTGCTGGGGGTGCTGTGTAAGCTGTCATTTGAAGGAAGCTTCTGCCCTGTGTTTGTTTGCTGTGGCTCCTGTAACAAATCGCCACACTTGGTGACTTAAGAAAAGACAGAAATGTGTTCTCTTATAGTTCTGGAGGCCAGAAGCCTGAAATCAAGGTGTTGGCAGGACCACACTCCCTTTAGAGGATCTAGGAGAGAGTCATTCCTTATCTTCTCTAGTTTCTGGTGGCTGTTGGCATTCCTCGGCTTGTGGCTGCATCTCTCTGCTCCATCTTCCTATCACCTTCTCTTCTATAGATGTGTCTGATCTCCCTCTGACAACTCTCTTATAAGGATACTTGTGATGGCATTTAGGGTTTACAGGAATAATCTTGGATAATCTCTTCATCCCAAGACACTTAATTTAATTACATCTGCAAGGAATTTTAAAAAAATAAGGTCCCATTCACAGGTTCTGGGGATTAGGACATGAGAGCTATCTTTTTGGGGGGCTGACATTCAGCCCACTACCTGCCACTAAAAAAGTTTGAAAACTTCTGATTTAAAATGATAAACATCTGTGAATTGGTTTGAAAAAAAGAAAAAGAAAACATAAAGAGCCCCGATCTTTTCCATGCAGGGGAAGGAAGGCAGAGAAAGACGATTATGCTGCAACTTAACGTTTAAATGTTAGGCAGCTACAAGGTAGGAAGCTGATTTAAGCAGCAAAAAGAGGTAGCAGTCATATTCATTTAGGGACCAAAAGTGACCATAGCTCCCTTGGGGCCATTGGCTTTTGTGAGAGCTCCCTTAGCTCACTCAACTTCACTCACGGCCTCTTTCATTGTCTTTCAACCCTGAACACTGATGATTTTTTTTTTTTTTTTTTTTGCCTCTCACTGTTGTGGCCTCCCCCATTGTGGAGCACAGGCTCTGGATGCACAGGCTCAGCGGCCATGGCTCACAGGCCCAGCCGCTTCGTGGCATGTGGGATCCTCCTGGACCAGGGCACGAACCCGTGTCCCCTGCATCGACAGGTGGACTCTCAGCCACTGTGCCACTAGGGAAGCCCCTGAACACTGATGATTTTGAAGAATGGTCAGAAGGGGCTCATCTGGTTGTGGCATGGTTCTCTAACAAAACCTAGTCTTGATGAAAAGAATAAAGAAAGCAGTTAAAAATGGCCCTACACCCATGTACATGTCACTAGAGCATTGATGTAAGTATAACATATATAACAAAGATGTATGTGATACAGTCACTGGATTTCTAATCTTATTCCCCATACCATTCTTACTAAGGAATAAGTGACAATCTTTGAGCATGTCTAAGAGGATGGTCTTTATTTTGTTCCATTTTCTCTACTGTATAGGTACTATTTTCTCCTTTATAATTAACAAGTTAATTGTGAGGAGATACTCTGAGACCATATAAATACCGCATTCCTCATCAAACTTTCCTTTCTAGATTTTTTTTCTGGATTTAGCATCACTGGTGATTTTTTTGCCTCATTTTTTTCTATGATGGTTTCACTAATTCTATACTTATTAGTCAACATTTCATTAAAAGGAAGAGCTTTCCCTTTTTCATGTTTATATAAGTTCTTTATTATCTGGATAGACTCATGGATTCTTATTTTATTCAGTTGGTTATAAGACACTAATGTTTTTCTTTGTTTTGGTATTCAAGTTGTCCCAAATTTTGCCAGTGGGAACTCCCTTAAGCTGCCTCCTATGTTCTTTTAACATGTTCTTGTCTTTCTTTGAGCACTTCCTCACTTTTTGGTATTAGATGTTCCATGATCTTGTATTTTCCCTGCCCCAGCCCTAGAATCAGCCTTTCCTCCAAGGAGCATAGTTCCTTTTAGTAGGCAATGGTATTTATAAACCATGACCTGGAGGTGATTTGGCTTTTGTTTTGCAATACGTGGATACTATCTAGGAACTGAAAAAAAAAAAATCTGTCATAGGTATTGTCTTAGTTCAGTCAGGCTGCTATAATAAAATACCATAGACAGGGGCTTATAAACAGTCAAAATTTATTGCTTACAGTTCTAGAGGCTGGAAGTCTAAGATCAGAGTGCCATCGAGGTCAGGTTCTGGTGAGGGTCCTCTTCCAGGTTGTAGACTGGTGACTTCTCATTGTATCCTTGTATGGTGGAAGGGGCTAGGGAGCCCTGTGGGAGTCTCTTTTTTAAGGGCACAAAGCCCATTTCTGAGGGCTTTACCCTCATGACCTAACCACCTCCCAAAGGCCTCACTTCTTCATAGTATCACCCTGAAAGTTAGAGTTTCAATATAGGAGTTTTGGGGGAACACAAACATTTGGGTCATAACAGGTAGTCTGAATTTCGGTCCCCCAGAAGCTGACCTTGAGCCAAGAGTTCAAGGGCAAGCTGCTGATTGGGCGGGGCAGTGTAAGGTAAGGGTGAGGCAAGACAGGATGGGTGCTCTCCGGCAGGTTCCTACAGTGGGTCACTTTGGTAGAAAACACACACCTCAAAACAACCTTGACCAAGGGGTAAGAAAGCTGGAGTGTTTCACTCCCCACCTACTGGGCACTGCCCGGGGCTGCTGTGGGGATGGGCGGGGGGGTGGGGGAGGATTCACATTCCCAGACCCCCGTAGCCTGGAAAGATGGCTGGAAGCCAGGCTGGCTCGCACAGACATGGGAGCCAGACAGACGTGGGGATTGGAAACTGTGGGCGTCCACAATGTCGGCCACGAGTTCCTGGCCCCACCAGACAAGGGGAGTAAAGCTGACAGAAATAAAGAGAGGAACCTTGAGCCCTCTGAAGGAAGGTGCTCTGAGAGGCCTGGAGGTTTCTTCAGTTGGCTGGAGCCTTTTAGATAAGGGGCCTCAGAACTTTTCACAGAAAGACCACCCTGGCTTGGCTGTTACCACTCCTGTTCTCGCCTCACAAACTCCCAGGCCACATCCCTGGCCTCATCCACTCTTGGCTACGTCAGTCTATATCTAGTTGTACTGCCGGGCAAATGACTTTGAAGAGAGTGGTGTTGGGAGTGTCAGGGTTGGAAGCAGGACGAGTTTCTAACTTGGGCTGGAAAATAGGAGGAAGGGGGAATAGGATGCCTTGCTGTCTTTATCACCGTCTGTTCAACTCCCCAGCAATATTAATATCCCAAATCTGGCCGCGTCTAGCTACCCCTGTTGCTCCCTGCTGGTCCTGGTGGCCATCGCCTCTCACCTGGATCCCTGTGATGGCCTGTAACCTCTCTGCCACCTCCACCCTTGCCCTCTATTCCCCACACAGCAGGCTGAGCGTGGGGTCCGGACATGTGACAGTCCTGCTCTGAAACTGACAGTGCCTTTGAGTTATACCCAGGAGGAAATCCAGAGTCCTTCCCGTGGCCGACAGGCCCCCCGCAGCCTGGCCTCTCCTACATCTCAGCTCTCCTCCCATAGCACTCTCCCCCGCCTTTCTGCTCACTGATTCTAGAACACACCACCTTGTTTTCTTGCTGTTCCCTCTGCTCGGGAGAATGCTTTTCCATGAGTGCCATGGCTCCTTCCATCCCTCCTCCTCTCTTCTCACCCCCAATGTCACCTCGTTCCTAACCTCCCCATCCATTCATCAGTCTGTCCCTTTACTCTCTTTTGCTCCAAAGCCCAACCTGATGAGAACAAGCCAAGGCTGCTTATTCAGAGTTTGCTCCAGCAGGGGAGTCCGCCACCATCCCTTGCGTGTGGCAGAGACTCAGGGGCAGGCAGAGGAGTAGCTAAGCTTTACAGTGGAAAAGGGGAGGCTTCAGGTGTGCCCTGATTGGAGGCTGTTGTCCTGGGGAGGCCGTAGGTGGGCTAACTAGAAGGGGCCTCCTCTGTGAATGGTTAGGGGTGCATATTTGCTACTCTGGTTGGTCCTAAGTTGGAAGCAAGGGCAAAAGTTAGGGAAGCTGCCAGTTATTAATCAAGTCCTGGCCATTTGGAGCCAGCTGTTACTGGGGCTATTGTCTGGCTTCCTAAACTATCACTGGGGATAGTGTTCTGACCTCCTGCAAGTCTAATTATAACAGGCTGGCTTCCTGGGTTGGTTTCCTGGGCAGGTTGCTGCAGGTTGTGGGTGAGAATTCTATTCATATATATATTCTGTCATCCGTTTGTATATTCAGTCTCTCAGCACTCACCATCTATCCAATGTGATGCATATTTGTTTTTCTAGTTATTGCCTGTCTCAGGAGAGAAAGAAAGCTTTGTGAAGGCAGGGATCTTGTTGCTACTGCGACTGCAGCTCCTCAAACTGTACCAGGCACAAGGTGGTTGCTCAATAAATATGTATTGAACGAGGGAATGATGATACCTGATCCTTCCTCTATGTAAGTTTCTAGAAATAGAACCTTCTGCTCTATCTTTTTCTCTCTTTATGGGCCAGCATTTTGGACAAGGCCAACCACCCACTGAGGAAACTTGGAGAAGAGGTCCATATGGAGAACCCTGGGATTTGGATTTAGGGGACCAAACTCATATGTCTATAGGAGCGAGGCAGCTGAAAGAACGAACTGGCCTGGTGGGTGGGGTTGACAGAACATGGAGTCTTCGTCCTGCAGAAGGATGGCCGTCTTGACTCGGCACTTTCCAATTTTTAACATGTCAGAATGTGCACCTCCTGTTTACAGAACATATGAGTCATCAAAAGAATCTGACACCCTGGAGTTTTATGTAAAAAATACTTTCAATATTTAAATGTTAGCCACTCTTTGGACTTCCCTGGGGGGTCCAGTGGTTAAGACTCCACATTTCCACTGTGGAGGGCATGGGTTCAACCCCTGGTGGGGAAAGTTCTGAATGTGGAGTGGCACGGACAAAAAAATATATATTAGCCACTAATAAAATACGATGTATTTGGGTAGGGAGGAGGAAGGTGGGAAAAACAAAATGTTTCTGTGGGCTGCTTTCAGGCCTGAGGCAGCCCGCTTGGCCTCTTGTCGAGGTTGTCTCCTCAGGCCCTCTCTGGAGGTCTCTGGGTCTCCTCTCCCTGTTTTATCTTCCCCACAATGGAAGCTGGAGGTTAAGGGGAAGGCAGTTGGTGTGAACCCCCAAGCTGCAGCCACTGGATACCACAAACCAGGTCTCAGCATATCAGTTGCCTTCGAATGATTTTCTTCATTAGGAGTCCTCTGTAGACGTGAGGAGGGTGACTGCATGAGCCCGTTTTGGCTTTGAGCTGATTGTAAGTGTAGCCGCAGGAGCCATCTTTCTGATTAGAACTGAGGTTCTGAAGCCAGAGGAATTAATAATGCGGTGATGTGATGGGGAGAAGGAGGGACTCCGGTCTTGTTTATGTTCAGAGAAATTTTAGGTGCTTTCACTAAAAAAAAAAAAAAAAAAAAGGGATTTCTCAAAACTTTAAATCATTGATTGGTACCTGGAGTAATTAAGCTTATTTTCCCAGAGTATAACCCTTCAGGAAATCCTTTTCCTAAGTACCATTCATTACAGTTTGCAAAGGATTTAAAGGGAAGGATTCTGGGCAATGCTGATGATAAAACGGGAGAGGAAAGGGAACGCGGAAGAGTTATTGGTTGTTATTTTCACAGCTACTCCTTAAGAGCCCAACAAAAATTATACTCAAAGTGGATTTTTTTCCCCTCCAATTCCACAAAAACGTCAAAATGCAAACCAGTTAGGTTGATGTTATTTAAGAAGCTATTATCCTTGGTGAAATCTAAGCACACCAAAAACGCTATCCAGCTTCTCCGGGAATGGGAGATAAACGGTATTTGGGTAAGGATAACATTTTGCCAAATTTTGTGGTGGTAGCAGACCCCACAGTTATTTGAAGTTGCTTAAAACTTTATTCTCCCTAGCTCAGATTGAGCTAATTAGAACCCACAGGGAATAATGTGGGTAATGATGGGAACGGGGAAGTAGAAATATGCAATGCAATTAGCTCCTGCTTTTTTTCTGTGTGATGCAACCTGTGAGCTTGCAAAGACTTGCAAAGACTTGGAACAATAGGATCCATTGATACTCAAGCTGCTAGCAGAGTCCATAATTATGATATAATATCTTGCCAGCCTCTTGCAGGCACGCAGGTAGAATGGAATATGAGTAAATAAAATCTAGCAATTTTCTCTATCCATAATTCTTTATATCAATAGCATATTTTCTCTGTTTTTTTTTTTTTTTTTTTTTTTTTTTTTGCGGTATGCAGGCCTTTCACTGTTGTGGCTTCTCCCGTTGCGGAGCACAAGCTCCGGATGCGTAGGCTCAGCGGCCATGGCTCACGGGCCTAGCCGCTCCGCAGCATGTGGGATCTTCCTGGACCGGGGCACGAACCCGTGTCCCCTTCATCGGCAGGCGGACGGACTCTCAACCACTGCGCCACCAGGGAAGCCCGTGTTCTTTTTTTTTTTTTTTTTTTTTTTTCCCCAAAGAAGATAGAAACTTAGTTGAACATTTTGTGTCCCATCGGAGGACTTCATCTCCATGGGAATAAATTTGGTTTGCTATCAGTTAAATGAGAGGTTTTCTTGGTGTTGTTACAAGTTGAATAAGGCTATTCCACAACGCCCTCTTCCTACCATCAGCAGATGTCCTTGACTTTGCTTGCTACTGTTGTGTAAACTCATGCCAGGAGAAAACTTGAATTTAGTCATTTATACCTTAATTTGTTTGGACTGTACTCAGGCTGGGCCGACCTCATGGGCAGGCACCTGTGAAGTCTCTTATAGTCGCATTTAAAGCTAGCACGATGCAATATAAAGATGAACAAGGTTCTTGCTAATACTTTAAATTTAGATTTTTCTTTATTTAGGATGACATTAAATAGCAAATAAAAGAAACCGTGACAGGTGAAGAGAGAGAGCACAGAACAAAGGAAAAAGGTTTATATTTTAGTACCTTTAACATCACGTTTTTTCCTGCTTTTTGAACAAGGGGAGTTAATTTGCATTTTGCACTGGGCTGCATAAATTATGTAGCTGGCTCTGTACCCAGCACAGATAAATGTAATTCAGAGATTCAGTCACTCATTCAACAATTGTTTTTTGAACATGAACTTGGTATACCACAATGCCAGGTATAGGAGGTGTAAAAACAAAACAAATCAAACAAACAAAAAACCCCAAACCAAAATGAAGAGCTGGTTTCTGCCACCTGGGCCTTAGTACCTGCTTTTGCGAGAAATACCTGCAGCCAAGGCTTGTAGATAATTATGGAATCTCGAGGCCCAGATCTGGGGCCAGGAGTGAATTCCGAGATTCTCCTGGTGATGGGAGGAGTCTGGAAAGAATTTGTAGAGGTGTTATTTCAGATTGTGTCTGAGTATTCAAACTTGTAAGATATTTTAGAAACACTCTTTTTTGTTAAGACAAAACCAAATAATTAGAACTAGCCACACAGAGATTGGAGGCTCTCTCGTCTTCTACTCCAAGCTCATAAATTATGAGAGAGGCCCTGCAGTTATCTTTAATCAGATCTGAGAGAGTGATTGTATTCTGCTAGTGACTGTCTAAAAGTAGGACCAGAACCTAGGTCATCTGATTTCAAATTATTTTCCACTTCATTCCAATTATCTACTCCATTGTAATCCTTAATTTGACAGCTGTTCTTACTTTCCTGTTACTAATATTAAGAAATTAGGAAGTGATATAGCACTTTTCAGAAGATTTTATTTTATTTTTTCTTCCTATCAAAACTTATGTAAGGGGTCTTCTAAACTGAAAATGTTTCCGATGCACTTAAATTATAATTCGTTTTATAAAAACCAACTTCTCCCTAACCACTGTCACCCTGAGGGAGGAAGGTCTGTGTTCTGGAGCCAGCCTTCTGGTGTGGAAGAACACAGGCTTTGCAATCAGGAGTGGAAGGAATCTGAGTCTGCCTTTGAAGAGCCATATGCCTTTGGAACTGTGATTAGCCTGCTTGAGCCTCCAATTCCTCATCTGGAAAATGGGCACAGTAATGACTGCTTGGTAGTGATGTTGGAGGGTTTAATGAAATGAGGTGGTAGAGTACCGTACAGACACTGGGTGCTTGGTGAATATTGCTTCCTTCTCTTGAAAGACAAAACATTTCCCCTTCTCCCCAGCTCTTTTAAGGCTTCTGCCTTGTGAAATTGCTCATTTTATATCAGTGGCCTATTTTATCTGTGTTTGAACTTGAGAAATTTCTATGACTTTTAACTTTCTGTTAATATATTGGTGAAGAGAGAAAAATGTGACTCTTCAATTTTAATATTTTCCTTCCGTGTTCACTTTCTATCCCAATGGTGAAATCGCAGAATACTAAGAATTTTAGGGGCGGTATCAGAGTCATGGAGTTGAATAATTTTAAAATGATAAGGCACTTTGGGGATAATCATAATATATAGCTGTCATTTAAGAAGGCCTCTGGGCTAGGTTGTATTCTGTGCACTTTACAGGTATTAATTTGGTTAAATCTCACAAAGAGTCTTTGAGGAAGTGTGTTTTTGCTTCCATCTCACAGGTAAGGAAACAGAAGCAACGAGTTAAGTAACTCATCCAAGGTCACTTGGGCTGGCCCAGGACACATACCCTAACCATTATACTAAACTGCCTTAATGATGAGGCACTTCCAGACCCCTGATTTTACAGGTGATTGAGATCTGCAAAGAATAACAGACTTGCCCAATGTCATCCAGCTGCTTAAATGCAGGGGCAGGACTAGAACCCCGGGATACTGACCCACACCCCCCACACCCCACCCCACCCCGTCCAGTGCAAGGTTCTCTCCACTCCCCCGAGAATTACTGGCGGGACAGGCTCACAAGAGGCTCAAACTGGGAACCAGCAAAGCTAGATAATAATACTTCTATTCCTGTGCCTTTCATTAAGGATGCATGATTTTTGTAATTCTTTCCTTTAACAGTAATTGCTCTGTTTTGTCTTTCAGGAACCTGGGCAGGAGGAGATAAGCCAATATATCTGCCTGTTGAGCCTACAGTTAAAAATAATTATAGAGAACATGGTGATGCTTCAGAAACTGTCAGGTGATGTGACATTTTTCAAATCATACTTTCTTACATTATTCAGTTCTAGTCTGGAGGAATTACCTTCTGGTAGAAAGGAGAAAAGAGTGGGAAAAGAAAAGTCAAACATTCAGTTGTTTCTTTTGTGGAAAATACCTGACCATTATTATACGAAGGTAGATGCAGATAAAATTTGGATATACAGGTTAGTTATTACTTACAAGTTACTTATTACAATAAGTCAAAATTACTTATGGAATATATGTACCCTTTTCCAAAAAGAATTTGGTATGTACAACAAGATTAGTAAGCCGTTTTTGTGATGCAGCTGTAAGATGAAGGGAAAACAAAGAGGCCAGCTGGAAGGGTCAGTGCTGTCCCTGTGGTTGAACAAAACCTTGTGTTTTGGTGGATCAAGGCCACCATTCTTGTTCTCCAGAAAGGAAGGAACATAGCAATGGTGTCTACAGGAGGCAAAGTTTGTTTGTTTATTTATTTATCGGAGTATAGTTGCCTTACACTGTTGTGTTAGTTTCTGCTGTGCAGCAAAGCAAATCAGCCACACGTATACATATATCCCCTCTTCCTTGGATTTCCTTCCCATTTAGGTCACCACAGAGCATTGAGTAGAGTTCCCTGTGCTATACAGTAGGTTCTCATTGGTTATCTGTTTTATCCATAGTAGTGTATATAAGTCAATCCCAATCTCCCAATTCATCCCACCCCCCTCTTCTCCTCTTGGTATCCATACATTTGTTCTCTACATCTGTGTCTCTATTTCTGTTTTGCAAATAAGTTCATCTGTACCATTTTTCTAGAGTCCACATATATGTGATATTATACGGTATTTGTTTTTCTCTTTCTGACTTACTTCACTCTGTATGACAGTCTCTGAGTCCATCCATGTCTATGCAAATGGCACAGTTTCGTTCCTTTTTATGGCTGAGAAATATTCCATTGTATATATGTACCACCTCTTCTTTATCTGTTCATCTACTGATGGACACTTAGGTTGCTTCCACGTCCTGGCTATTGTAAATAGTGCTGCAATGAGCACTGGGGTGCATGACTCTTATGGAATTATGGTTTTCTCAGGGTATATGCCCAGTAGTGGGATTGCTGTGTCGTATGTAGTTGTATTTTTAGTTTTTAAAGGAACCTCCATACTGTTCTCCATAGTGGCTGTACCAATTTACATTCCCACCAACAGTGCAAGAGGGTTCCCTTTTCTCCACACCCTCAAGCAAAGTTTATTTTAACGAAATTCAAAGAGCAGTTTCTCCTGAAGAGTGTGGTATAGGACATATTAACCAGTAACAGAACAGCCACTGTATTAGTAGTCAGGGTTCTCCAGAGAAAGAGAACCAGTAGGAGATCTCTCTGTCTCTGTTTCTATCAAGAAATTTATTGTAAGGGATTAACTCATGTAATTATGGAGGCTGCCAAATCCCAAGACCTGCAGTCAGCAAGCTGGAGGCCAAGGAGAGCTGGTGATATAGTTCCAGTTTGAGGCTGAAGGCCTGACAACCAGGAGAGCTGATGGTGTAAGTTCTAGTCTAAGCCCAAAATCAGGAGAAGACCCACGTCCCAGCTCAGTGTCAGGCAGAGAGAGAATTCTCCATTACTCAAGTCTTTTTGTTCTATTCAGGCCTCCAATCTATTGGGTGAGGCTCTCCCACACTGGGGAGGGTGGTCTGCCTTACTCAGTTTCCTGATGTAAATGTCAGCCTCATCTGGGGACACCCTCACAGACACACCCAGAAGAATGTTTCACCACATATCTGGCCACCTTGTGGCCCAGTCAAGTTGACCCATAAAATCAACCATCACAATCCTCCCCTTTTTCACGCATAATCTTCTGCAGTTCTCTAATTCATGACACAGGTGAGAATCAGGATTTTGTACTAGCATAAATCTATATTACATCAAGAGTTCAAGTTTACAGTTGACTTATATTAAACAGTCAATGAGGGAAAATGAGACTGTTTTGGTGAACACAAAAATAGGCAATCAGGGGTTATGGATGGCAGTTGCAACCTTACATCGGACTCAGTTCCAAATGTCTGCATTGCGATTTGATTGCATAATATTGAGACAAATTCACAGATAATTAGCTATACTATATGACATTCTTTTTTTGTAGCTTGCCTTGATATAACAGAATACATTTCCATTAAACTCATTTGGAAGCTAGAAAGAGGAACAGTAGGAAATATTTGTTTTAATGTTAAAGCGGTGATGACATTGGCTCATGTTTGACTTAGAAGAGTCAGAGAAGAGCCCTAAGGACTGAGAACAAGCTGTAGAGACTCTACATTGTTACTGGTTATGATGCAGCTCTTATGGTTGGGTCTGAATCTGAAGAGCTGAGCCTGGGCGGCCTGGCATTGCAGTGGCCTACATGGGGACTGCTGTCATCCTGTAGTTCCTCTTTTGTGATTTTATATCCACAGGCCTGGGTTTTTTTAGAGTGCAGTGTAAAACTACACACTTTCTGATGTATAACCTATTTACTGCTATTAGTAGCCAATAGTTAAGTACTACCCGTTCTGTGTGCTCGGTACATTTTTGAGTGGTGGTGTCTCTCCCCCCTGCACACACACACATTGCGTGGTTTAAACAACAAAAATTTGTCTTCTCACAGTTTTGGAGGCTAGAAGTCTGAGACCACAGTGTTACTTCTGAGGGCTGTGTGAGGGAACATGTTCCAGGCCTCCCTCTGTGGCTTGTAGATGGCCATTTTCTCCCTGTGTCTTCATGTTGTCTTCCTTCTGTATATGCCTGTGTTCAAATTTCCTCTTCTTATAAGGACACCAGTCATACTGGATTCGGGTCCCACCCCAATAATACCATTTTAACTGATTACCTCTGTAAAGACCCTATCTCTAAACAAGGTCACATTCTGAGGTACTGGGGGTTAGGACTTCAACATATGAATTTTGGGGGGAACAATTCAACCCATACTATACTTGTATATAACTATATACCAAATAGATATAACTATACCTGTGTATACCTGTATATACCTGTATGTACAGGTATAGTTATATACGTGTGTGTGTATACTATTTTTGCAGCTGTTTGAAGTTTGTATATTTTCCGTACTGCAGACCTTACACAAAATTGAAGAAGAATGTTAATATTCAAGTTTTATCATCCTGTGTTTAGAAGTTGTTGTTTTTTGCAGATTTTGGTATTAACAGTCCAAATATTCCCAACAACAATAAATATTCCCAGTAATAATATTCCCAACAATAACAGCAACAAAATATATATATATACACACATACATATACACAGGTATAGTTATATGCATGTATATACGTATAGTATAAACACAATATGTATGTATATGTGTTAGTGCATGTGTGTGTATATATATATATAAAGGCATACCTCAGAGATATTGTGGGTTTGGTTCCAGACCACCACAATAAAGCAAATATTGCAATAAAGTGAGTCACACCAATTTTTTAATTGTCCAGGGCACGTAAGTTATGTTCAACACTATACTGTAGTCTAAGTGTACAATAGCATTATATCTAAAAAAAACTAGGTACACACCATAATTAAAAAATACGTTATTGCTAAAAAATGATAAGCATCATCTGAGCCTTCAGTAAGTCATAATCTTTTTGCAATAGTAACATCAAAGATCACTGATCACAGATCATAACAGAAATAATAATAATGAAAAAGTTTGAAATATTGCAAGAATTACCGAAATGTGACACAGAGATGCAAAGTGAGGAAATGCTGTTAGAAAAGTGGTGCCGATAGACTTCCTGGAGGCAGGGTTGCCATAGATCTTCAATCTGTAAAAAATTCAGTACCTGTGAAGTCCAATAAATCGAGGTATGCCTGTATACACATATATATGTGTAATACATATACATACACACGTACTCATTTAATCCTTACAGGTAGGACTGTGATTATTACTCTTTTAAATATGAGGAAACTGAGTCACAAAGCTCAGTGCCCCACAACTACCAAGTTCAGGAGCTGAGATTTGAACTCAGCCCCTGGCCCTGAGACTGTGTGCAGCTCACAGCAGTGAGTTTTCCTGGCAGTACAAGGTAACACGTTGATGGATTGCAAAGGGTTAACATTAGGGATTTAGGCTCTTAAGTTTTTAAAAACTAGTTTACTGAATTGTGAAAAGATGTAGAAATGATACTTGAAAGGCAATTCTGCAGCCCTCCTGAAGCGGCATTTTGTTTGGAAAACCTCGTGTACTTGAGATGCTTATTTGAAGTCGGTGAAGATTTATCCCAACCAGTAAGTAAGCATCCTGAGGCATCTGGGCTGGGCCTCTGCTTCCCTCCCCTGGCCTGCCAGTGGCCTGTGTGCTCAGGTTCAGCTGGCTGTCTTGTCCACGCACAACCCTAAGTATTCCTGACAATCAGAGCCAGTATGGAGTTATGGCTGACGCGAAGTATGAAGACCCCACATGAAGGGACATGGTGGGCGGGGTCATGGCGTGAGATCACCAGCCCCAGGTGTGGGATCATGAACTGAGGCTCGCCCATGGGCCTTCCTCTCCACCTCTTCCATCAATGGGTGGCTTGTCCCTCAAAAGGCCATCAGGGTGGCATGGCAGAAAGAGCAAACCACTAAGGGATCTGACACTTTGGGCCATCATCTGCTTCCCCGTTGTCTCTCTGACCCAGGACAAACTATGTAACCTCTCTTTTCTTCGGTTTCCTCATGTGCAAAGTGATCCTTGTTGACTAAATCATCTTTCTGTTGATGGGTCTTTGTGGAGGGCCTTCCATGTGGTAGACACCATGGGGCACAGAAGTCTGAATCACAAGGGGTCTGGTGGTTAAGAGCTTGGTCTCTGACAGCCCTCATGAATTCAAATCTCAGCACAGCAGCTGATGAGCTGCTACCTTGGCAAGTTACTCTCTCTCTCTCTGCGCCTCAGTTTCCTCATCTGTAAAATAGGAATCATAAAAGTAATGACCATTTACCAAGTCAATGTGTGTAAAGATTTAGAGCTAAGATTGGCACATACATGCTATATGTTTATTAAATAATAAGCCCTCTCTGGCTTTTTTTCCCCCCCTATTTTGTATGTTTATCTTTTTTTTTTTAAGCCACCTCCGGCTTTCAAGAATTTACCCTGCTGCTGTGTGGTTGGATAAATGTATACTGATAAAATAAGACATAACTGCTAAATCAACACCATCATGCTGTAGGAGAGGGTATGAGTTGGGAGTCTGGAAGAGTCACGAGGGCTAAGAGATTCAGGGGAAAGAGGGAAACAGGCACTGGGGCTCACTGTATGCCAGGCACTGTACTGAGGACTTCACATGCATTTCCTCTTAATCTTCAAAATAATCCTGGGCCATAAATATTGTCTTCCCCATTATACAGCTGAGAAAACTGTGGCTTTGGACAGGTCAAGTCTTGTACTAAAATTTGTGACAAAGCCAGGATTCTTTGGGGTCTGGGAGTCCAGGAGGAGGCCAGGTGGGCCAGATGGAGGTGCCCACGTGGTCAGAATAGTGACAGGACTGCAGTGGCCTGGACATGCTCTGGCATTTGAAAGGGTCCTGAGCTGGCTGTTCACGCCGCCCCTTTCAGAGGCCTCCTTGGACTCAGGGGGCCCTTGACAGGTGTCTTGCTGTGGTGCTTCTTTGGATTTTGCTCATTACTGCAGCAATACTCCAGTGTCAATATTTTACAGTGTGATTGGATTATACTTTGTTCCCAAGGCTTTAAAAGAAGAGCATATTTTTAAAATATGAATAAATAAATGGTTTAGTTCTCTGTATTGTTAACCACACTTCATGCTGTTAGAGTTTTCCTTGAAGAGCAAGAATGATGCTCTGTGTTCATGGATTTCTGAAATCAGTTATGTTTTTGTTAATTGGATTTTGTTCCCATTCTTTTGGCTTTCCCTTAACACAGAAAATAAAATCTGGGGGTTAGTCCTCTCCTTCTGACGGATGGCACCCAAGGGCAGTACAAGCATTTTTCACTAGTCTACTTTGTTTTTCTGGAACTCTCTGAGTGACCGTTAACACAAGTCTGAGGGACCCAGGGTCAACTTCTATTTATGTGACAGATTCCTCATGTTGGTTTATTTCACCTCAAAATCTAACCCCGTGGAAATGTTTCAGGATGTTGACCTTTAAACACTATGGATAAAATCCTGCTTCTTTCCCATGCTTAACAACAAAAACAACCACTGTGACTGATTATAACAATAGCTGCTATTCACTGAATGTTTAATACATTCCAAGGCACCCTGTTAAGGGACTTTCATGCATAATCTCACTTACTTCTCTCAGTAACCCTGTGAGTTCTGTGGTGTTTTTATCCTATTTTACAGATGAGGAGACCGAGCCTTAGGGAAGGTAAAGAGTGTGCTTAGGGTCACTTGCCTAGCTAGATATCGGAGGTGAGTGAATTGCAACTCCTGCACTGAGTCAGATTCCTCAGTGTTCTTTAATGCAGTTAAATGCAGTTCTAGCAATGAATGGTCTTATCTTCTCCAACAATTCTTGGAACACACTATTGTGTGAAGTTTGAGGTTCACAAAGCAAAGCAGGCACCCATCTCAGCTCAGAAACTTTGGACCATTGATTCCCAGAACAAGCAAACCAGGGTGCAAAGACACACCACACAACCCGAGCCGCTAAAGAGCCAGTGAGACTTGAGGCCTTAAGTTTTACAGCTGGAGGCATCTCCTGAAACTACGAATTCTGACACACACACACACACACACAGTGCCTTCCTGCTCAATCACCTTTCCCAGGTGCCTGCTGCCTCCAAGCAGGGCGATGGTCAACAGGTCCTTGTTTGCCTGACTTTCCCCATTTTAGCCCCAAATGTCTATCATCCTGGGAAACCCCTCAATCTTGGGCAAAATGGGACTGGTGCTTATCCCCTCTCTAAGGGAGAGTTCAAAATCATCAGCCTGGCTTTTGACCTCTCACTGTCAATCCCATCCATCTACTGCTCTTCTATGTAGGGGGCTCTGTCAATGCCCGGCCCGCTGGCTAGAAGCTGCCCTCCAACAGACTCTCTCCTTGGACTAAACTCCAGCCAGGTTTCCCTGAGTCCTCTTCATGAGGCCTCAACCTTGGCCTATAAAGACTTGAACAAACACTGCCATAGTTCCTAACAGCTCAAGGCTGCATCCCTAGGATGACCCTAGCCCCCCTTAAAGTACCTGCCTGAGAAAACTCAAGGCTGCTAAAGGAATTTACTGTTTGTTCCATCCTCTGTGGGAGCCCACCTCTAATAAGCTCCAGTTAGCAAACCCAGATGGGTTTCACATGGACCAGCCCCTTGTAGCCTGTTGTCATTTTCCACTTCCGGACTGAACCCCTGCCCCCCATCTCCTCCCTGTTCCCTCATCCTCCCTTTAAAATGCCCTGTCACCTCTGTACAACTCAAAGCTGAGTTTAGTCCCTGCTGGACCCTTTTCCCTACTGTAGTAGTATGTTGCTGATTAAAATCTGCCCTTACTGCTCTAACTAGTGTCAAGCTTTGTTTATGTTTGACGACTTCTGTATTCTGTCTGTGTTGCCTCCAGTGCTTGTCTCCACTACCTCCAACCCATCACCTTTCCTCCCTCCGTGCACACAGGAACTTCCCCCTAAGGTCCTGCTTAATCCCCGTGGGCCTGTAGTGCCTGCTCTACCTCTGCTCATCCCCTCCCAGCTCTTGGTGGTCTCCTTTTTTTGACCGCCTATATCACTTGGATGTGGCGCTACTCCCTGAGGAAATAAGATATGCTATAGCATATTGCTTTCTGTGCAGAGATCTTACTTCTGCTTCTGGTTTTGGGCCTCTTGAGGACAAGAACAATGTCTCTTGCTTCTTTGTGTATCTCAGGCCTCAAGAAGGCTTGCACAACGGGCAGCCCAAAGTGGGTGTTGTCAATGACGTCTTAGAATAGGCAACTGTCTAGTCGTTGCATTACCTACCTTCCCTTAGAAAACAATGGCTATACTTTTGAATAACTCTCAGTCCACTGGAAGCTATATAATATAAATTACTCCTTGGATGGACAGGATAATGAAGTAGCTAAAGAGCACAGCCTTTGGAGTCCCATTGGCCTAGAATTCCTTGCTCTTAATTCAACTTTGAAAAAAATCATGGGCAGGTTTATATCACTTCTCTGGGCCTCCTTTCATCAACTATGAAACAAGCATTATCACGTTATTCAGTGGGTGATTGTGGTCGTGAGCATTACATGTCATAACAGTCCCTGCCACAGAGTAAGTACCAGTAAATGGAATCAGTGAAAAACATACACCAACCACACAAAACATACCATGGATAGAGAGAGTTAAACAAGTGTGGGGTTAGAGGGGAAGAAAGGAAAGGGATGAGATAGAAAATGGAACAGATGGGGTGCCTGGAGCTTGAGCTTTGGGTCAGGGGGTCTGGAAAGATTTCTTGGCTAGCAAAAGGAGAAGGAAAAATGTCTTTTACTTATCGATCTTCTATCTTGTGCACTAGATATTTTCTATGCTGCATTTCATTGACTTCTCAAAACAATGCTGTAAGACATATATTTATCCCATAATTTACAGGTATTGACACTCTGCTGTGGTCACAGAGTTTATAAGAGGCAAAGCTGAGATGGACCTGAGACTATCTCACTCCAGATCCATGTTTTCCCCACATTGCCAATCTCCCTGCCATATCCAGTTACAAGCGTGTGTGCGTGCATTGTATGGGTTCATTAAAGACTTTGAACTTTCTTGGCAGCTTCCAACAGTTGTTCTGTCTACTCTGATTAAAAATGTGTGAGGATGGGGGCTTCCCTGGTGGCGCAGTGGTTGAGAGTCCGCCTGCCGATGCAGGGGACACGCCCCAGTCCAGGAAGATCCCACATGCTGCAGAGCGGCTGGGCCTGTGAGCCATGGCCACTGAGCCTGCGCGTCCGGAGCCTCTGCTCCGCAACGGGAGAGGCCACAACAGTGAGAGGCCCGTGTACCGCAAAAAAAAAAAAAAAAAAAAAAGGGTGAGGATGGGTTAAGACACTGACTTCACCTGGAAAGTGAACCTGCTTTGAATATATTGGCTTGTGCAAATATAGGATACCTTGGACTGTAAGGAATAGAAATCCCACTTAAAGTATTTTAAACAGTGAGGAAATGTACTATTTCTTGTAACGGAGGACAGAAAGTAGGGCAGGCTCCAAGCACAGTACCTGAATCTTTGGGGCTGTGGCTCTATCCCCTGCTTACCCTTATCCATGTATAGGCTCTGTCCTCAGAGTTTCAAGAGGGCTGCCATTAACAGCTGAGACAAGTGACTTCTTGGTGAATGAGAGAAAACTGATTCCCTCAATTATGGACTAAGTATTCCTTCTCTTCAGTCTGATTGGGTGGTTTAGATTGTGGACCCAACCCTGGCCCAATAGCAGTCAACAGTGGGCGTACTCTGTACTGACTGCCTAAAGTCAGGGTACCTGAACCAATCAGTGGCAAGAAGGATAGGATGGCCGTGATTGGCTGATACTAATCAGGACTCATTTCTATAGCCATGACTGGTTCTTAGACTATCTGGGGAGAGCACTGAATTTTTTTCTTTTTCTTTTTTTTTTTGCAGTACGCGGGCCTCTCACTGTTGTGGCCTCTCCCGTTGCAGAGCACAGGCTCCGGACGCGCAGGCTCAGTGGCCATGGCTCATGGGCCCAGCCGCTCCGCAGCATGTGGGATCTTCCCGGACCGGGGCACGAACCTGTGTTCCCTGCATTGGCAGGCGGACTCTCAACCACTGTGCCACCAGGGAAGCCCTGAAATTCTTAGTATGTTACGTCCAGCACAATTTGGACACCACCAATCAGGATGGATGCTCTCTATAAACAGCAGTAAGTCTGTCTGTTTTGGACTAGCTGATTATCAATCCTAGATGCCTGACCACAATGCGGGTTTTCCTGAGAAGGAGGAAGGGAGAATGGATCCTGGGTAGGCAGCCCGCGGTGAGTGCTTGGTCTGTTATGTGTCTCCCTGAGTGTTAGGCTTAATGGACAGTGAAGGTAACCCCCCCACCCCAGTTTTCTAATCTGATAGCTCAATATCGGTGGCCTCAGCGATTAGGTAATCTTACTTTTAACTTGCTCTGTTAAAATTAGTCTCATTTCAGATGTGAGCATAAATGTGACATGTGACCTGACGTAGCCAAGTCCAACTCCCTCCTGTGAGGGGACCGGATAGCAAGTCAACCCAAGCCACATCTCTGTTTAGTGCCAGGGCAAAACATAACTCAGCTTACCAGTGAGTAAACCTAGGCCTTGCCAAAAGGGATCTCCTACTCCCCAAGGAAAAGCTTTAAAAGTCCTGGGGCTTCCCTGGAGGTCCAGGGGTTAAGACTCTGCGCTTCCAAGGCAGGGGGTGTGGGTTCAAACCCTGATCAGGGAACTAAGATCCCACATGCTGCACAGCGTGGCTAAAAAATTTAAAAAAGAGAAAAAGAAAAAACAACTTAAAAGTCCTTAACCAGCCTTTTCTTCAGTTTACTCAGTCCTTACAAATCCTGACTAACTGGGAGCATAGGCAGCTTAAATCAGCTTATAGGTCTGATTACAGAAGATTTTAAGAGATGTGCAGTTATGTCACTTTCAAGTGCGGGCAGTAACTCAAATTAGATTATAGAGAGATGTCTTATAAAGCCCCTAATATATATATATAGACAGATAGGTAGATAGATAGATAAGGATGACTTGTAATGAGCTTATCAATTATTTGTATTTAATTCCTTGCTTTGAACGTACTTCTGGTGGCTTAACACCTGTGTGTTCTGCCAATTACTTTAACATTTCCCCCCAGAAATCTCGTTTGCACTATTGATTTGGACTGTCGAGGCAGAGTCTGAAATAATAAGGTTTGGGCCTATTCCTGATTTTACAAGGAAGATTGAAATCGTACATGTTCATCAGGTCCATTTTTTATTGGACACACAAAAGGGTGTTCGGTCTTCGGATGCTAGTTATTTGCAAAGTCAGCTGGAAAGAAGGTTTAATTTTTTTGCTATTATTATTGGTTTTTTAAGGGAAAATGTGGAAACTTATCCCTAGAAAATGTTAAATGGAAGTGCAGAGGGGCAGTTTGCCCACCCTCAATGTAAATAGTCGAATCAATCCAGAGAAATGAGCCATCCCTAGGCTGGCAGCGTGGCCAGGTTGAAGGAGCACTAGACCATGAGAAAACCTGTGTTCGGTTCCTTGCTTCCTACTAGCTGGCTGTGTGACCTTGGACAAGTCACTTAACTTCTCTGAGCCTCAGCTCATCAAGGTTTCACTAGGCCAGCAGTGGCAAACACTCCTGGCCACCGGGGTGAGACAGAAAATACATCTGGATCAAGAGGACTGGGAAGAAAACAAAACAATGAAACAGAAAGCCAACAGAACACCAACTTTATTGTGAGGCTGGGGGGCAATCGGGGATGGTGGGGACTGAGGCTGAGCACAGCCCACTCTAAAGGGGACGGCCCACTAGTCAGCTTCAAGCTGAATGCAGACCTCATGTGACCAGATCTTCTAAGTTCTTTTTAAAGAGAAGGTGAAAAATCCAGAGGTTTATATGAAATCATTTACTTTTCAAATATATTGCATGTAACAATAAACCTGTGTGAACCAACGACACTCTGAACAAAATGAAGTTTTCCCCTGGACTGAATTCAACTTGGGGGTGCTAATTTGCCGTCTCTAGACATGATGAACTCAGAAATCCGTTGCAGGTGTGGAATGCTGTGGCCCTGTGAGTTTCATGTGCGTAGCCCCTCAGGGTCACACCCATGTCGAGGTGGAAGAGGTCTTAGCGGGTTCCTGGTTTGCCTCTCGTGCACCATCCCTGGCTGTTATTACCTAACCTTTGTTTAGCTCTTCCACAAGCCTGACTGTCCCGAAAGGGACAAACTCTGTTTGGAGTTCTTTCTTGTATTGAGGAGAAACCCTTCATTCACCTACTTCTTGGTTCTAATTCTGTCACCTGGAGCGATACAGAACGCATCCTTGGTCTCTTGGGGCTTTAGACCTGGCTGAGCCTGCTTCTATTCCTCGACCCACATTAGACAGCTGCTTCCTGGGCAGTCAGGGCTTTGAAAGGTCTTCTTGGAGCACAAAACCCTGGATAAGTTAGAGACATTTCCCTGGAAGAGAATTCAGCTGGAACCCCTTTCACCATGACTTGTGCATGGTTGAGGCGAGTTTCCCTCCTTTGGGGGAGAGAGGAGGGGGCTGGGAGGTATAGAAAGCCACTGCTAGCCTATTGGGAGGCCTGAGGGAGGCAGGGTGCAACCTGTGTCCTTCAAAGGGTCACCACTGGGGGCTCTTTGTTCTGTAGAATGGGTCAAAGTGGGAGTGTCGTTTTGTCCCAGAAGGGTAAGCCTGTGACCACTTCTCACCTCATTGTAAGCTTTGGATGCTTTCTGCCCACACAGGGATGACCTGGAATCACTTTCTCCTACAGCTGCTTGCCAGGCTCTGTGATAGAGCAGCACACGGCGGGGCAGGGTGGGCACGTGGCGGTGTGCTTTGGCCCCGCTGGAGAGAGGTGGGCAAGTGGCTACTGTTTGCGTCGACAGGTGTGCAGCTCAGGGGCCACTGGGAGCCTGTGCCTGGATATGGGGCAGTCCTGAGACGCAGGACTCAGCTTCTGTTCAGAGCTATTCCGTGCAGGGTGAAATGCTTCCTTCAAAATGTGACTCTGCCTTATAGTAGAGTCTCTGTGACGTATTGTGGGGATAGTCTTTCACATGCTCTGTGATTTGACCCCTAAGTCCAGAACAGGGAAATTAACTAGGTGTAATAAATAATATAGAATCTGGTGACTATTTAGGATCTGATAATGATGATAAGTCAGGTTTGAAATGTTCCTTGAGGAGACTGTGAGATTCTGAGAAATGAAGCCAGGAAGACTGATTAGAGCCTATTGCTGTTCAGAAAAGCTACTGCAAAAAATAAAGGGAGGTGTTCCTAGGCTAATAGGAAAGGCAAATACAATCCACCTTGGCCTCTGAAAACCAAATGGGTATAGTCAGCAAATGTCATTGCTCTTAGGGGTGAATGTACAGGAGAGCAAGAGACACCCTGCCACACGGGGGTAGAGCTCGTTGTTGATTTGATCAGTGACAGCAAAGAAAGAACACATTCGCTTTTCTCTACGGTCCTTACTTCCTTTGAAGCCTTATTGATTTATTCATTTATTTGTTTGCTTATTTGGTTATGTATCTCTCCAGTTTTAAGGAAAGACCCCTATTGAAGAAATAAAAGTTATGGTTTTAAGGGTTTGTGCCACCAAAATTTGTTCTTCTTAGGGGGGTCACACACTTGTTTTTCAGCTCTTGACGTAAAGATTCATATCCTACAGCTGTTGTGTACAGCTGTACCGGGCGGTGTTTACATTGCATATTTTGATGATGAATCACCCTATTCTCCCCAAATCTGGCCGCACTTGTTGGATGAATTTAGCAGTAACATAAAATAACCCTTTTGGAAGTTACCTGGGGAGAGAGTAACCCTAATCTGGTAGTAGTAGAAAGAAGAAAAACCCAGATAAAGTGGTGACTGTTTGTGAATGGAGGGAACAAAGACATGGGGAAGAACAGTAGCTAATAGTCAGCAGACCAGGGATAATTTGTGATGTAGCTGGAAGAAGTTGGGCTTGGGTTCATTATTGGCTGTGTGACCTTGGGCAAGTTACTTAACTCCTCTGAGCGTCAGTTTCTGCATGGGTAAACTAGGGGAGAACAAATTTGTATCTTGTCAGAATTGAAGGGGAAAATGTGTGTCAGTGCCCAGCGCTGAGTGTGGCACAGGGTCACTCCCGTCTCCCCACTGGGTGATCTTCTATCCTCATATATTTGTCATTCAGTGCTGTACACATAATGAGCACTTGATATTTTTTGGTTAATGTACAGAGGCAGGGAGTCAGAGCGCATTGTCCAAAACCCAGGAGGCAGACAGCCTGCCTCAGTGCTGCTCTCTGATCTCTCGTTTGGAACCTCGGGTTAATAGGGGAGCCTGGGGAAGGTGCAGGGAAGGTATCCAGTGCAAGACAGAATCCTTCCTTTTCTCCCAGGCACATGCACACACAGGCAGCACATGCCAGGCAGACCTCGGTCAGTGCATGTTCCAGTACCTTCCCTTTCTTCTGCCCTCACTTCCCAGAGTGAAGAGAGGTGACGGTTCCAAATGAAAGACTAGCAATTTAAGAAGTTTTTCTTAAGAGGGAGGAGAACAAATTTATATCTCCTGGGAATTAAAGGAGAAAATGTGTGACAGTGCCTCGCTTTCCTTCTTTTAAATGTGAAGTATGAATAGAAATGTCGATTCTGTGTAGATAAATTATTTGATTAAACAGGACATCAGTGTTCTCAATGGTTAGACTTGCCAAGAGATCCGAGGCAAGCTGTTAATGGTTTTCCTCATTTACTCGAGGATAAATAATGCAGGAAGCTCATCAGATTCGTCCACAGACAGATTTGAAAGAATCTGATCCCCCGAGCTAAGGAAGTGGTGAAGGAGGAAAAAGATTGCCACGAAGCTGGTTTTACTGCTTGAGAAATCTAGAGCTTCAGAAAGCCATGTTGAAATCAAATTACACATCTGTCTTCAGCCAGAGTAGGAAATTGAAAGTTAAAGAGAAGCTTCCCTCTCAGGCTTGACTCTGTTATTAATCAGCTTTCATACTGGGTGGTCTCTTTAGAGATTGGCCCATTATGGCTATTGTGCATCAACAAGGCCCTTCCCCAGTGGGCCATCCACTGTTTGACAGGAAGTGGATTATCATGAGCAGAAGTCTCAGGGTGAACAGTGGTGTGTCACTGTTAGGCTTTCTAAAAATATGCGTGCTGTCTTCAGTTGGCTGCAAACTGTGGCTGATTGAGGACACCAGGGCTATTCTATGACAGATAAATATGCAGTTAAGATGTCCCTGCTGTCCCCGAAAGGGGATGGACAACTGCCTTTGGAATATGAATCCCCATACCATATTCAGCCCTGGAATATTTCTCCTAACTACTTCTTTGGGGTGTGAAAGGAGGAAACTATAATCATCCATTAATACTGGATTAATTTCATTGATTAGTCTAGCTCTCCCCCCACCCCACCCCCTTCTTCCCTCCCTCTCTTTCTTTCTTTCCCTCCTTCCTTCCTACAAATACCTGTCAGGCTCAGGAAATACATCATTAAACACTACAGAAAAATTCCCTGCCCTTATGTTATGGTGCTTGCATTCCTCTGTGTGTGTTTGTGTGTAGGAAGAGGAAGATACTAAGGCAAATAAATGTATATATGTGTTTATATACACATAATTGTACCTGTCCGTCTTTTTGCCATTTAAAAGTTGATGCTGTGACCAATTAGATACTAGAAAACTTAGTAGAGGCATTTAAGACCCCAAAGGTTTTTCCAGAAGCTCCCCACTACCTCAAAGAGTGGTAAAAGGAGACAGACTACAAAGTGTCTGCTGTTTGATTCTGTAAGTAGAGCCTTGGGCTCCACCTCTAGGTGGGAGAGTCAGATGGCAGCCTGGGGGCAGGTGACAGTCGTTACTCAAACTCCAAAGTACTTCTGAGGAACTGAAGGGTCCCCCCAGGGGACAAGCAGGTCTCTCATGTCAAGAAGACCATAGGGTTTGGTTTGAGGCAAGTTAGTACTGCCCGCTACTTGAGGCTGAGCCTCACCTTGGTTTGGTCTGTGGTTCTCAAGGTACAGTCCAGGGTAGGGCCCACCACTCTGCATTAGAATCACTCAGTGTACTGGTTATCTATTGCTGGGTAAAAAAATTTTTTCCCATGAGGAAGTTATTTTTATTTCCATTTCATAGGTGAAGCAACTGAGATCTGAAGAAGTTACCCAAGTTTATACCAGTAAATGGCAGAGTTGGGTGCTTTTGACATCAAGTTATTTTCTTGTTTTATTTCATTATACATGAGAATGAGATTTTGATACTTTCTCCTTGGCAAGAGCCAGCAGAATTCACCTGGTGTTTAGTCAACTCGGGCTTCTATAGCAAAATACCATAGACTGGGTGGCTTAAACAATAAACATTTATTTCTCACAGTCCTGGAGGCTGGAAGTATAAGATCAGGGCGCCAGCAGGGTTCTGGCTTAGATCCTTCTGGGTTGTAGACTGATGACTTCTCATTGTATCCTCACATGGCTGAAAAAAGGCCAGTTATGTTTCTGGCCTCTTTTTGTAAGGCACTAATCCCATTCATGAGGGTTCTGCCCTCAGGACCTAATCACTTCCCAAAGACCCACTTCCAGATACCATCACATTGGGGATTCGATTTCAACATATGAATAATGCGAGACCCCAAACATTCAGTTCCTAACACATGATGTATTCATTTTCTATTGTTGTGTAACAAAGCACCACAAATTTTGGAGCTTAAAACGACCTGTATTTATTATCTCCTGTGGGTCAGGAGCCCGGACAGGGCTCAGCTGTATCCTCTTCTTGGTTTCTGACTTACTTCCCTTAGTATAATAGTATAATGGTATACTAGTATAATAATCTCTAGTTGCATCCATGTTGCTGCAAATGGCATTATTTCATTCTTTTTTATGGCTGAGTAGTACTCCATGATATATATATATACACACCACATCTTCTTTATCCATTCATCTGTTGATGGACATTTAGGTTGTTTCCATGTCTTGGCTATTGTGAATAATACTGCTATGAACATTGGGGTGCATGTATTTTTTTGAATTGTAGTTTTGTCCAGGCATATGCCCAGGAGTGGGATTGCTGGATCATATGGCACCTCTATTTTTAGTTTTTTGAGGAACCTCCGTACTGTTTTTCACAGTGTCTGCACCACTCTGCTTGTTTTCTCATGAGGCTGCAATCAAAATGTTGACTGCTGGACTATGGGAGAATCCACCTCCAAGCTCACTCAGGTAGGTGTGGTTGTCAGGCTAAGGGTCATGACTTCTTGGTGAGGGAGGCTGGAGGCTGCCACAGCTCCTAGAGGCCTCCGGCGGTTTTTTGGCATGTGGGCTTTGCCCATGTGGCCACTCACTTCATCGAGCCAGCACGGAGTGTCTCTAGAGCAAGTCTCCTAGCCAGATGGGGTCTTGTATAACATAACCTAATCACCTGTGTCATATTCTATTGGCTGAGAATCGAGTCACAGTCCCACCCACACTGAAGTGGAGATTACACAGAAGTGTGAACACCAGGAAGGGGGAGGAGCCAAGGGAGACACACCTGGTTTGCTTGATATAAATGCAGATTGCTGGGCTCACCTTAAAGTGACCCAATCAGAATTTCTGGGGTTGGGCCCAGGAATCTGCATTGCGGCCACTGCCCAGGCACTTCCTGGTTGGAGAAGCCACCCTGAGCAGCAGGGGACACCTGGCATTCTTTCCTGCCAGCGCTGCTGAGGCTCCTCCAATCCAGTCCTCATGCTGACCAGAGGCCACATGGTGATGGGCCTTGAAGCTCCAGGACTCAGCAGCTAGCCCAGCATCTAAGGGGTGGAAATGCTTTACCTCCACAGCCTGTCCGTGCACAGTGAGCCCAACACTCAGTGGCCATTTACCAATGGGGTCTGTGCCAGAATGTAGACTCTAAATTTTATGTCCCTCAGCACTGGAAAAACTGGACACGAATGTTCATAGCAGCTTCACTCATAATAGACCCAAATGGGAAACAGCCCAAATGCCCTTCAACAGGTAAAGGGTTCAACTATGGTGCATCCATGCCATAGAATACTACTCAGAAATAAAAAGAATAGGGGCTTCCCTGGTGGCGCAGTGGTTGAGAGTCCGCCTGCCGATGCAGGGGACACGGGTTCGTGCCCCGATCCGGGAAGATCCCACATGCCGCGGAGCGGCTGGACCCGTGAGCCATGGCCACTGAGCCTGTGCGTCCAGAGCCTGTGCTCCGCAACGGGAGAGGCCACAACAGTGAGAGGCCCGTGTACTGCAAAAAAAAAATAATAATAATAAATAAAATAAAATAAAATAAAAAGAATAAACTGTTGATACACACACAACTTGGACAAATAGCCAGGGCATTATGTTGAGCAAAAAAAGCCATTCCCAAGAAGCCAGTATTGTGGATTCCATTTATATAACAATCAGACCATGATAATAGTCAGAAATGGAGGACAGATTTAGTGGTCATTAGGTGTTAGGGGAGATGGTTGTGGTCATAAAAGGGCAGGATGAGGGATCCTTTGGTGTTGGAGCTGCGCATTTTCTTTACTGTTGCGATGAATACATGAATCTACACAGGTGATGAAATTGTATAGAACTTTATAGACACACACAAAAATGAGTACAAGTAGAACTGGGAAATTGGAATAAGACTGGTGGATTATATGACTGTCAATATCCTGGTTGTGATAGTAGAGTGTGATTTTGCAAGATGTTGCCTTTGGGGGAAGCTGGGAAAAGCATACAGGGATTTCTCTGTAGTATTTCTTACATGCATGTAAATCAACAAGTACTGCAATAAAAATTTTAATTAATAAAATAGGGCCTGGACTTCAGCTTTCTCATCTCATCTGTGCTGTCCCTCACCCATCTACAATAGATCTTTGTTAAGAGTCACCCTTCTTCTTTCTTCCTCCACAGTCCTCCTGGGGAGGAGGTCTTAGCTTCAGTTAAGTCGCTCTCTTCTTTTTACAGGAATCATTCTCCTCAGGTGACTGCCCTTCTTGGGCAAGAGCTATGACCACAGAAAACCGAGAAAGCTGAGACATGGAGTTTCTTGCAGGGTAAGTAGAATCCAGCCTCTTCTTATTCCAGGGCCACACCTGCAGCTGCAAAAAATCAGGAGCAAAATCAAGACTCCAAAGGCATGCCCCTTCATAGCTTTCCCTCACTGCCCACTGAACAGTTAGAATGCTGCATCCATAGCATGCGAGACTCACTTCTCCTGTAGCCTTGTCCTACCGTGAGGCTCTGAGGTTAGTGGCGTAGCTTTCGATATCGCTAGTTAGATCAGGAAGTCGTGGACCAGCCATCTGTCCTGTTCATCACTGTACCTCCTAGCACAGGGCTGTCCATTAAATGTTTTAGTGAATGAATGAATGAATGAATGAATGCCGAGCCTGGCTTTATTACTGTCCAGTTTCATTTGGAAGAGGCAAGGAAGAGGACATAGTGGTTCTCTAAGAAAATGTTACGTGGCTCTTGTCAGGATTCATTCCTCAAGGCTGGAATCAGGGCTTCCCTGGTGGCTCAGTGGTTAAGAATCCACTTGCTAATGCAGGGACATGGGTTCGAGCCCTGGTCTGGGAAGATCCCACATGCCATGGAGCAACTAAGCCTGTGAGCCACAGCTACTGAGCCTGTGCTCTAGAGCCCGTGAGCCACAACTACTGAGCCCACGTGCTACAACTACTGAAGCCTGCATGCCTAGAGCCCGTGCTCCACAACAAGAGAAGCCACCGCAATGAGAAGCCCGCGCGCCGCGACAAAGAGTAGTCCCCGCTCAATGCAACTAGAGAAAAGCCTGCGCACAGCGACGAAAACCCAATGCAGCCAAAAATAAATAAATAAATAAATAAAATTTATTTAAGAAAGGAATAAAATATATTTTTTAAAAAGGCTGGAATCAGTGACAACATGATATTTTATTCCCCCACCACCACCCCGATTTGCATTTTAGGAGTATGTTCTGTTGAGCAGTTCTAAAAACATGTTAAGAGGAATATTGGGCAAGGCTTGATGAAGAGAGTAGACTTAGCTCTTTGGATCATGGCAAGTTGTCCCCTCTGGTTTTTGAATATCGGGAAAAGTGCTCTATAACAAAATTGGAGCTGGAGATTGGAGCTGGAGTCCCTGTTTAGCTGCCATCCTCACCATTCTACTCAGGTCCACTCGGCCTCCCTACCCCTTTTCGTAGCTATCTTTCATCTAAGATGTTTTACAGATTCTTTCTGATCGATGGATAGAAGCTGCTCCTCATCTCAGCATCTCTGTAAAGCCAGCTCTGCTTGCAGCAAATCGCTTCACAATTTCAAAAGTTTCACTGCATGACATCTGGAATAAAATACCTTTGAGTGAAGAATATCAGCAGAAATATCAAATGGCCTATTTTACAGAGGAAGGAGGCTTGAGGCTGGGGCCCCTATGAGTGTGTGCTGCAAACATCAGAGTTTCGATCAATGGCCAGATTAGCCTCCTATCTTGTCTGTGAGCAATCAGCCTAACCAGGCAATTGTACCGTGTGTGCTTCTGGCCTCAGCAGGAGAGAATGCCATTGGTCGTCCTTGGCAACCATCAGTCTGTCCTCCTTACCTTGATGACCACTAGGACTGATGCTACTGTGAGCTATCTAGTTGGTCTTGGAGAACCACTTCTAGCTTAAAAGGTGCCCTTCTGTGGGGGAACATACTTGTTTGCCTTCTAGATTTATGGAGAGTACTGTTAATATAATTGCGGGACGGTGATGGCAGTAGAGCCTATGGTTGAAGTGTTTGGAAGCAAAGTACCAGAGACCCATATAGGGCAGTTGCTGGACTGTGGACCCCAGCGGGGGAAGAAAAGAGGGCTGCCTCGAGCTGTAGATCTGTAAGAAAACATTGTTGACTGAATCAACACCATGTCTGACACATACGTATGTAAGCCATGTAAAATCTCAGCATCCAGAGTAATTGGAATAGGAATGTGAGCCTTCTGCATTATCTTTTGAAAATATCAAAGGGTGGAGAGGGGAGAAAATCTGGCCAGAAAATTTTTTAAATTTTTTTAATTTTAATTTTTGAAAATTTTATTGCTGTATAGTTGATTTACAATGTTATGTTAATTTCTGCTGTACAGCAAAGTGATTCAGTTATACACATATATACATTCTTTTTTTTTTTTTTTTTTTTTTGCGGTACACGGGCCTCTCACTGCTGTGGCCTCTCCCGTTGTGGAGCACAGCCTCCGGACGCGCAGGCTCAGCGGCCATGGCTCACGGGCCCAGCCGCTCTGCGGCATGTGGGATCTTCCCGGACCGGGGCACGAACCCGTGTCCCCTGCATCAGCAGGCGGACTCTCAACCACTGCGCCACCAGGGAAGCCCTATACATTCTTTTTTATATTCTTTTCCATTATGGTTTATCACAGGATATTGAATATAATTCCCTGTGCTACACAGTAGGACCTTGTTGTTTGTCCATCCTCTATATATTAGTTTGCATCTTCTAGTCCCAAACTCCCAATCCCTTCCTCTCCCACCCTCCCTCCCCCTTGGCAACCATCAGTCTGTCCTCTATGTCTGTGAGTCTGTTTCTGTTTTGTAGATAAGTTCATTTGTGTCATATTTTAGATTCCACATATACATATGGTATTTGTCTTTCTCATTCTGATTTACTGTGCTTAGTATAATAATCTCTAGGTCCATCCATGTTGCTGCACATTGTCCAGAAAATCTTGTTCTTTGCTCTCTGTAAACTCCCACAGACTTTTTGTGACACTCAGCCTGAAGAAGTTTTCCTTCCACCAGTCCCCCTAGTGATCAGCTCTTTAGAGGGCATGGTTTGGGAGGTAAGACAGAAGGGGGAAAGATTGCAGCTTGAATAATTTAAAATTATGTTTTATCCTTAGGACACATGCTTTGCTATAGTTCAAGGGTGTATAGACTACTGCCATGATTAATATACTAGAAATCTGTTTAGAGGGTCACTGAATTCAGAAGCTTTTCATCATCTACATTTTCCTAATCAATAGGTATTAAAAGGCAAGTGCTATCAAGTAGGTGGTCTAGGAAATTTTCAGTTAAAATGGAGTTTTTGTTTTCAAAAGAGGTGGAGACATCTATAGGTTGAACTCTCCGACTTTTATTTATTTATTTTTTAGATAACAGTCTCAAGTGTGTTTCAGTGCTTTAAAAAATGTTTTAACTATAGTTTTTTTCTGATTTAGTTTAATCAATACCAGGGTAAATTATTTCACTCTGTGGTATACTTGTGACATGAAATGATTGATTAACTAGAAAAAAACTCTGATGGAATAGTGGCTCTAGGCAATGATTATCAATGGCTACACAAACACTAGGTGAAATTCATGGGGAGACTTTTTAGTGGGTGAATCAGGTTGACATCACCGGAACTCATTGATTATCACAAAAAGTGCAACAACCAGACATTCTGTGCCTCCTGATATGATGCAATAGGACATCACAGCATGGTCTATAACATCTTGTTGCTAAAGATATGGAACCTAGATGTAATCAAATCTCTAGATCCAACTACCAGTTTATAGAAAATACAGAGGAAAGGGGAACATGTTGGATGACGGCACAAGGATGCATTCAACCACTGGACAAATGACCAATTTTCTTCAAAAATAAATGGCATGGAGAAGAAAGGGAGAGAAAATGGTTTTGGACTAAAAGAGACTTAAAAGACTAATCAAACAAATGCTATTTGCAAACTTTGGAGGCTGATTTCAACAAATTGACTACAAAAATACGTTTTTGAGACAATCAGGGAAAAATAAGGGTGTTTATGAGGTGATAATTAGAAATTCTTATTAAGTTTGTTGAATGAGATAATGGCATTATGGTGAAGTTAAAAAGAGAAAAAAATCCCAATCATTCAGAAATACATGCTGAAGTATTTATGGGTGAAATGGTAGGAGATCTGGGTTTTGAAATCCAATATGAAGAAAGGTGGAAGGCAGAGATGAAATAAAAATGGCAGAATTGTTGATAACTATTGAAGCTGGGAATAAGTACTTGGGGTTCATAGTCTAGTCTTTCTACTTTATATGTTTGAAAATTTCCATAGTATATGGTTAAAGTAAAGTTGAAACATGTTCTTGTTTTTGTTTGAAGGCCTCAGAGAAATGAAACAGAAGACATAAGTAATGGAATAAGCTATGCCTCTAAATGATGCTTCCATTTTTCTTTTTTTATTAAGGATGTATTTTGTGGCACAGGCTTGAGCTGTCTTAGTTGAGGGGAACAGGGATCCAGAGAAGGAAGTGATAATTGCTCGTCAGATGGAGGAAATTTAGAAGGGACAGTGCTAAGTTTAACTGTCTGGAGGTTGTTGGATACTATGGTCTCTGAATGTTTGTTTCCCCTCAAAATTCACATTTTAAATTCTAATGCACAATATGATGGTGATAGAAGTTGGGGCCTTTGGGAAGTGATTAGATGATGAGGGTGAGGCTTCATGAATGGGATTAATGCTCTCATAAAGATCCCGTAGAGCTCCCTAGCCCCTTCTGCCATGTGAAGATGCAACAAGAAGTCTGTGACCCAGAAGAAAGCCCTCATCGGACCATACTGGCACCCTGATCTCAGACTTCTAGCCTCCTGAACTGTGTTCATCCTTTATAAGCTACCCAGTCTGTGGTATTCTGTTATAGCAGCTGGAAGGGACAAATACATTGGGCCATGTTTAATTCAGATATGTTTCCGTTTTCTGCCAAGACCTATCCGCAGTGCCTGCTAGAATGTCTGGGAAAAGATTGGGCACTTAATAAATGTTGACTTGATGAATGCTTAAACTTCAATTAATTGGCACCCCCCTTTTGTATGAGTGGCCTATAAGGCTTTAACAAACAACCAATGCAATGAGTAAGTTGATCTAGACAAATCCTAATTGTTGGAGAGAAAATGACCACTATTAGGTGTCAGGAATATTATGCCAAATAAATACAAAGCATCTTCATTACAGTTAGGCCCTGGGCTGTTTTAGAGATGGAGTCACTGTACCTGTTTTGCAGCCTCATGAATTCTCATTATCATCTCCCTGGTTATAATAAACAAGAATAATGCTAAAAATACTACTTTCTTAGGGTCAGTATTACCGGTGTGGAGACACAAGATTATCTGCAAACGAGGAAACAAAAGGCGCTTCAATAAAATTACTTCCTATCAAGTGTAATAAACATGTACAATAAGTTATTATTAAGGACCTTTGAGGCAGACCACATTAATGAGATATGGAGACACCTAAACTAGATTTCAAGTTAAAAAAAAAAAAAGAGAGATAGCAAGAATAAAGACGAAAGTAAGAGAGAAGAGGAAAATGGAAAATGAAGAAAACAAAAAGGAGTAGGTATGATGAAAATTGCCCTGCTATTCTGTGGCAAGAGTGAAAGCAAACCTAATGACTTTCTCTGCTTTCAGTTTTAAAAATAAGACATTTCTCAGATATGAAATGTGGTCCATTATCTGTCAATGGTGTTCCGAGTTGTCTTCAGGTAGCAAACATATGCCATAAAATAAACTTCAAACTCCCCAAACCCTCCTTTTAAGGGGTGGCACAAATCTAGCCTGTTTGGAAAATTGGTTCTTGATGACAGTTTTTCTACCCTTGCTTAGAGGAATTGACGAGTATGATGTGTGTGCGTGCGCGCGCGCGCGTGTACGCCTGTGTGTATGCTGTGGTTCATAGATTTTAAGATGAACCCTTCTTTCACATTTCACCATCTCTGAAACCAAGGTGTGTGTCAGGGTTTAATTGGCAGCATTTTTTTCTGTCATGATGGCTCACAGAATAATGTTGCATATTATAATCGGCCACATCTTACGTTGTAAATTTGATTTATTTAGAGGCAGGGTAGGGTGGGGAAAGAGGAAGAGGACAGAAGTGGGAGAAAATGTGATGATGCTTTGTATAATGGCATAATTTAGAAAAAATTCTTTTTAATTTCAGTTCCCAATATTCGTTTGGGTGACTGGGAATAAAAACGGCACTTGCTTATATTCTTTGGATGGATCCGTGAAAATGGTTAAACTCTTCCTTCTGAATTCTCCTTCACTTGTTTGTTCCAGCCTTTTCTCTTTCTCATACATGTGCAATTTTAGCTTGGTTCGAGCTCCACATTTACAACTTTCCAAAATGTGCCCATGACTTAGATCAACTGTTTGAGAAGAATCAGCCGTGAAAAGATCTGAGAAGAGCGTCAGAGCTGTACTCTAAGGTGGGACAAAAATGTCCCTTAATATCTTAGAGAATTCTACTTCTTCTAAGTCCAAACATATTAATGTGTGCCCAAACTGTGCTTCTGCTTCTATTTCTCATTTCTGGTTTTCTGGGCACAAGCTCATGCTAGATGCCAAGCAACTGCAGGCTTCAGCTCGGCAACTATGAAATAAAAGGGGCTTGGTTCTCTCCTCCAGGAGGGAATTGCTTTTAACCCTTCAAAGCAGTTCCTTGGTTCCTTTTTGTAACTGTAGTTCTTAGGGATTCCTACTTAGAGGTGAGGGCATTAACTCTCATGGGCTCAGATGGCATGTCATCCATCACACAGAGGGAGAGGAAGTGCAGCTGGAAAACCAGTGCCTCCTCAGATCAGGAGCCTTGAATACTGAATTCTTATGCAGGATCTGGCATCTCTTAAACTGGTTTTGATTTTCTGATACAACTGAGCTCAGATGAACAGGTGATAGACTATGGCTCTGGTTGGATCAGCAAGATGGCACTGCTCAAGTTTATGGGGCAGACAGCAAAGGCATCTGAATATTGGCTGCTGACAATCAAGCAATGAGTTTGGATAATAGGTGATAGAGAGAAAGCAGTAGCATACAGTCTCTGGCTCTATCTCTCACCCAAACAACAGGCAGAAATTCAGTGAAAAATACTCATCAAGTCAATTGAGCCATATTAGCGTAGGCAGGGTTTAAGAGTTCTGGGCATACACTCATTGCAGACAGTAGAAATGGGGTGATGTTTGCTTGCCTCCTATGCAAATGTTCTTTTATGCGTCCATATAGTTACCAGTTTCATCAGACCCAGTCTTTCCTTGCCAGAACCCAAACAAAATGTCACCTCCCTTTTGGAGAGATTTCGTCACTGACAGAAACATAATTTCACTTACCCAGCGAGAGAAATGTTGACACTGACAAGAAGATAGTACCTTTTACCTTCAAAACTGTTTTATAGGAAACAATTTAAGCTAAAAGAGCTTTTTCTTCCATTTTCTCAGTTTTATCAGCAGTGATTACTCCCTTTGCTGCTCTGCCATGTCAACCTACGTCCAAAGTACCCTGAGTTTGATCTGATCAGTGTCTGGTTTAAAATGAAGATTAAATATTCCCAGCCCAGGTTTTGGAGTTGGGGCACCTATGGGGATTTGGAGCAAGGTTTAGGGTCCTGGTAGTGTTAACCTTGTAGCTGTGAGGGGGTGGAGGGGATGTGAAATCTCAACGCTGTGAGAGTTGCTTCTCTGAGCATCATCACCATGTTGGACAAGGTCACCACAGGGAGAAGAGCCATCCCAGGTCCTGAGCAAGGATGTCTATGAGGATGAGGGAGAACAGTAAGTTAGGCAAGAAAGAGCCAAGGAGAGTAATAAGGGAATGAGCTACCTGTCTCTGTCCCCAGCTACAGGCAGATGACTTTGTGGTTAAGAGTGTGCCTGGGGAATCACACTGCCTACATTGATTGATTTGACTCCCAGGCCATGGAGCATGCAGGATCTTAGTTCCCCAGCCAGGGATTGAGCCTGTGCCCCCTGCATTGGGAGCGTGGAATCTGAACCACTGGACTGCCAGGGAAGTCCCTACTGCCTGCCTTTAAGTCCCAATCCTCCCCCTTACTTAGCTCTGTGACCTTTGTGAGCTATAACCTCAGTAACGACTCCATCATCCATCCAATTTCTCCTGCAGAAACCCAGTAGTCACCTGTGTCTTCACTTCCCCTACCTGATCTGTGAGCAAGTCCTTTTGGTTCAGCCTCCAAATGATCTCAGAGCCAGCCACTTCCCTACACCTCTATTGCCACCACTCTAATCCAGACCATCTTGGTCTCTTTTCTAGAATATTCCGGCAGCCTCCTTAACAGTTCTCCCTGTCTCTACCGTTGACCTCTGAGAGTCCATTTTCCATGTGCAGCCAGAGAAATCTTTTAGAAACATAATTGGATCACATTCCTTCTCTGATCATAATCCTTCACAGCTTCCTTTGCAACCAGCACAAAACCCAGAGTCCCCAAAGAGCACACAAAGCCCTGCAGGATGGGGCCCTGCCTGTTTCTCAAGCATCTTGCACACCCCTGCTTCCTGTACTCACCATTGTCCAGTCAGTTGAGCTTTCTTTAAGCTTGTTTCATGCTCCAGATCTTTTCATGGGTTATTTCTGCTGCTTGGAATCCCTTTCTCCCAGCTCCATGCCTGAGCCTCTCATTCTACAGAGCTTGTCTTGAATGTCACTTCCAATGTGGGCCACCCTTCCCCTATTTCTCTTTGACCCAGCCTCCTATTTATTTCCTTCATAGTACATTCCAAATTTGCAATTTGTAATTCTTTTATTTAATTGTCTTGTGTCCCTTTTTCCCACCAGGGCACAGGGATCACAGCTGGTCATTCACTGTACTATCCCCAAAACATAGTGCCTGGCACATTAGTCGGACTCTGTAAATACCTGGTGAATGAATGAATCCAATGAAGTGCTAAATAGACATGTATTGAATGAACGAGCAAAGCTAGTGACGTCTAAAAGTGTGTGATTCTTTTTAGGGGTATTGCATTGTTCCCAGGAGGTAAAGTGTTAGGCCCGATGGACACAACATGGTGCAGGGGAAAGACTGGGGACATTGGTGCAGAAAGACGGAGCTTGAGTTGTGGCTCTGCCTCTTATTAGCTGTGTGATATAGGAAGTGTTTCTTAACCACTCCCAGCTTTAATTTTCTCATCTGTGAAATGGGGATTAGACATCTTTATCTCAGAGGGTGCCATGAGGAGTAAACGAGTGCATGTATGTAAATCCCCTGGCATAGAGCTAGTATGGGATCGGCACTCAACACCTGGTCACTCATTTCTTCCCTTCCACCAACAAGACTGGAACTACAGGCATCTGTGAGCTGATAAGAAAGGTTGTTTTGGAGGAGAGAGAACTTCCAGGTGCCAGCTCCCTCCCCCATGCTTACCCCCCCAAGTCACATTTCATTAGGAATCTCAGACCATTGCAGGAAGACACTTTTTCTAGCAGTAGAGGTTGCCAGTCATTGTGGGACATATGAGCCAGGTCATTGCCTTTGCTTCTTCTTCCTTGAAGTTGCAGATTTCAAACTGAAGATTCTCAGATTCTTCTGTTCAGAATATGACCATATTTGGGGGTGAAACCCAGTGTCTTTTTTTCTTTCCCAATTTTTTCAACTATGTTTCCTAATACCCTCCTGAATGCCACCTCCATTACTCTGCTTGAATTAATACCGGAGGCCTCTAAGAGCTCCTAACCCTATTTCATTAAGTGGCATTATCCCATTTGTCTGAAAATCTGCTCTCTGCTCTTCATTCATCAGCAGAGGGACTGAGCTTTTTCTGGGGTCCTAACTGTTCCCTCTCACTTGGCTTCTGGACTCTTTCCTTTCCCTTTTCCATCTCCTTCTTGTCCATGTTCCTACCACCTTTCTTTCTCTTTTTTCCTCCATCCCTCCTTACCCTCACTGTCTCCCCACTGAATGTTCCTTTTGTCATCTCCTTGCTCGGTGGTCTTCCTTGAGTAGCACAACTGGTAGAGCAGATACTTGGGTGCCCCTTGTCATATCCCTGGGTCTACTTGGGATTTCAGCCCTGGCCATAGAGGACAGCTTCAGGTCCTCCTTGCTTCTGTGCCTCAGGGCCTTCTCCAGTGCCAAGGCAGCCTGGAAGTCTCAGGGAGTTATGGCCTCAGAGGCCACTCTCAACCAAGTGGGTGGGACCCTGGGTCTTGGTGACTAATTGGATTTGGCATTTGAGGGATAAGGAGGGGTGCAGGATGACTGCCAGGTTGTTGAGTTTGGGGAGATTGGGAGAGTCCTGGGGACGGCAAGATAGAGAAAGGACAAAGGCAAAATATCAAGTGAGGGCAAGCAACCTCAGGGCAGGAATCACTTTATTTACCTTTGTATTCCCAACATTTAGCACAGCACCAGCATTTAAGTGTTCATGAAATGTTCACTGAAATAGTAAACCCATTTCTTCCTGTGCCAGTGCCTTTAGGGAAAGCTGTTCGGTTGGTATGGCTTTCTTCAGAAAGCCAGGAACAGCTATCCAGGCACCATAATCTTATCCTGGAGATGTCGATAGATTTTTCTCTTTTAATATTTGTTCCATTGTAGCACAGAACATCAGTATGAGAGTCATAAAACTGCTATTTCCTTGTCATTTATCAAGCCACTGTGGAAGTTGTTTGCTTTTAGGGGGGATTAATCTTCTAGAAGATCAGTATTGCACAGTATTTCGGTACGCATCCTAAGTGGTTTGGCAAACGTAAATTGTTTAGTATTTATATATCACTTATATTCTCCAGGAGTGCAACATTAGTTAATTCTCATGATACCTAGAGATAAGAGTCAAATTCAAGGCATGATTTGTATATGTTTCAAGTTTAGAAGTATTCTCTGTCTGTCTTTTTTGTCAGTAGCTATTTCACTTTCGATCACAAGACTTCTATTTAATTTTGTTTATCACCTTCTTCTTGTACTGGTAACACATGATGACTTTTATTTGCTGTGCAACTGCTATTTGAATAGCTTGGGGCTCAGAGCTGATCTCAAAGGTCCTGCATCCTGCCTGGAGTTCCAGGTTGTTCTTGGAGTTGATTGTAGTTGATTGTATTCTCCCACCCTTGGAAGAATATCTACTAGGCTTCACAAAGACACCAGCCCCTTGAGTGGAGAAAGTGTGAACATCAGTCCAGGAATGAGTGCCAGTGTGCTGCCCTGGGAGATGCATGACTGAGACACCAAGGTGCATGCCCTGGAGGTCCTGTGCCCCTGGACGCAGCTACAGGGAGCCCTGGCTACCTCACTGAGGGTCTGCACACTGGAAGGCTGGGAGACAGCTGAGTGCCGCTAAGGAAAGCAGCACGCCACCTAGAACAAGGCACAGTAGCAGAGGCCACCAATATTAGATCAACCCAGGTATGGAACAAGGAGGCCTGTCTCCCTCCTGCTGGCCCAGGCTGTGGCTGTGGCTGACGTGAACCCTTCCAACATGTGGACCAGCAGAGGGGTGAACTCCAGTGGAAGGAGGTGAGGGCACCACTCCATCTTAATACCATGAAGAATCCCCTTGTACCCAGATGCCTCCCAGAAGGTTGAGGGGTGAACCTTGAATTTAAGTCAATCTTTACCCCCAAAGTAAGTCTTGAATTAGAAAAGACCAAGTTATCTTATGCTGAAGGGTGAAATATTTTCCACAATCAGCAGAAACGGAAGCCCAAGAGCTAAGCCGAGATGGGTTACAAATCAATTTTTAAAAGTCAGCTTTGCAAACTTTATAGACTCTCACGACGATCAAACATTCCATCAATTATTTTGTTATTATCCCATTTAGCAAATGAGGAAATTGAAGCTTAGAGGTAGTAAATAACTCACTTGAAGGCACCCAACTAGTAAAGGGGGTGCTGTTTTCTAAGCCAGGTCTGACCCCAGGTCTATCTGACCCCAGGTCTGTCTGACCCCAGGTCTGTCTGACCCAGGTCTATCTGACCTCAGGTCTATCTGACCCCAGGTCTATCTGACCTCAGATCTATCTGACCCTAGGTCTGTCTGACCCCAGGTCTATCTGACCTCAGGTCTATCTGACCCTAGGTCTCTGACCCCAGGTCTGTCTGACCCCAGGTCTATCTGACCTCAGGTCTATCTGACCCCAGGTCTGTCTGACCCTAGGTCTCTCTGACCCCAGGTCTATCTGACCTCAGGTCTATCTGACCCTAGGTCTCTCTGACCCCAGGTCTGTCTGACCCCAGGTCTATCTGGCCTCAGGTCTATCTGACCCCAGGTCTATCTGACTTCAGGTCTATCTGACCCCAGGTCTATCTGACCTCAGGTCTATCTGACCCTAGGTCTCTCTGACCCCAGGTCTATCTGACCCCAGGTCTGTCTGACCTCAGGTCTGTCTGACCCCAGGTCTGATTTTTGCTCTTATCCTTTACCCCAAGGGATTACTAGTGCTTCCTAAACTTTCCCACCAAAGTGTTCTTAAGAGGTACAGGACTGGGATGCATAGCCTTCCCATGGTGGGGTGTGGGTGCGGGAGGCTGAGGACTGGTTAGGAGTTTAATCAGCAACTGTAGGCAACATGGAATTTCTTTGTCTCTTTTTTTTTTCAAAAATTATATTTGCTATGAAAAACTCTTTCATTTTGTATTCTGCTACATATCTACTTTTGAAATGTTTTAAATTATGTAACATTTAGAAAAATGAGTTTTCATAGATGAGCCATGTTTATCCTCTGGCTCCAAGAATAACTGGGCCAGCCTTGGTGAACCCTCCAGGGTACATACATCCTAATTTGAGAACCAGTGGGCGGTCTCAGACAGGTGCAAGGAGGGGAGACAAAACGTGGATTCCTGCAATAAAAGACGGCTAAAGCAAAATAGAAAACATTTGGACCACGGCATGAGAAAACAAAAAAACGGGGAGAGAGAGAGAGAGAGAGTGTGTGTGTTTGTGTGTGTTTGTGAGAGACAGACAGACAGAGGCAGAGAGACAGAGACAAAGACCAAGACCTAGATAGACAGAAGAGACAGACCAAGATAGAGAGAGGATACTGATTGTTGGCTGATTGGCCCAGAAGGTTAGAGCAGGGCGTCAGTGGAGGCTCTTGGTTTTGTGCCCATGTGTGACTGATTAACTTTGTAGGTTAGAGCAGGAGGTGACTGGATCTGAAGTTGTTAGCTGGATCATCATGTGGGTCATCCACAGGCACAGACCCCTCTCCTGGCCACGTCTGGGAAGGGAGTTGATCTCTGGATGGGCTTGGTGAGAGTAACTAACTGTCCTGAAGACACTTGGAGCTAGAGATAGAATTCACTGGCACGGTGGACTCTGATTCTGCCCACAGATGTATTCTGGTCTCTAGAAATGCTGTCTTGCTGCTCGTCTCTGTCTCTGGGGATATATTTTTATTCATCAAGTAAATGGATTCCTAGTTTGTTTTCCAGAAGGGAGTATCCTAGTTTCTCAGACATGAATATTCCCATTGTTGGAACAATTATACTTCTTTATTGTAAGTTGATACATTAGCATCCTAGTGTAACAACCCATCTCCTGTGAATTTTCTTAACAAACACCTGTTCCCAGAGTGAGAACACACTTGGGTGAATAGAAGAAGTCAGGTTTTGCATTTGCAAAGCTGAGGTGCAGCCCCTTGAACCCATGATAGAACCTGCGAGTGTGAAGAAGGGATCTCTGTCTGAGGCCAGGTCTGAGCAGCCAGCCAACCGGTTTTACCCAACCCTTTCAATGACATCTTCCTGTAGGGGGATTAACCTTGCACTTGGCTATGGATGCACTTATAAAATGTTCAGTCTCTGTAGTAAGCAGAGGACTGCAGATAGAAAAATGACATGGCATTTTTTTCTTAGCAAATTGGCAAAGTAATGATAATATATAGTGTCGGGAAGGGTGTGTAGAAAACTGCCTTTTCATACTGCTGGTGGGAATGTAAAGTGGTTTAGCCTCCGCCTCCCCCCCTTTTTTTCTTATACAGTAAAAGATTTAAAAATTCCTCTGCCCTTTGATTCACCAAGTCTACATCGAGGAATTAATTCCAAGGAAACCAATGATAATAACAGTATGGCTTATAACAGTGAAAAAGCATACAACCCCACCATACATGCCCTGCAGTAGAGAGTGGCTAAGTCAGTTGTGGTTCATATACATGATGGAATACAAGGCCACTAAAATGATCATGCAGCAGTCAATTCACTGACATTGAAAGATGTCCCTGATCCAGTTGAGTGAAAAAATATTGGATAATATGTTCAATACGTGTAGTCTAATCCTGTTTTGAATATCTGAGAATATGTATGTGTGTATATGTATATATGTGTATGTTTGTATATATGTGCATATGCCCATTAACAATGGCTTCTCTGAGAAGTGGGATGGTGACTGCCTCCAATAGAAATCCATCTGGTCCCTCACCCTTGTTGAGACATCAGAAGACCCCTTGGTGTTAGTCCATTTAGGCTTCCTAACTCCGCCCACCATCCCTGGTTTAGTGGTCTCTTGTTTGGGATTTTTTAGACCGGGCCAGGCTGGCTTCTGGCTCCTACTCTTAACGTCTGCCTGCTCCGTGTTTCTGATTATTCCGCTTCTGCCCCACATCCCCCTTCCCCATCAATCCCAAGCTGTTCACACCACTGGAGTATGATTCTTCACTGGTCCATGAACATCTCCTTTAGTTTCCTGGCTGCGGTTGTTCTTTGCCAAGCTGGTGCCTTTGGGACTTGACTTTGTTTCCCCTCTCCTGGTCCTTTCAGCCATGCATATGCCTGTTTAGCCAGCTTGCTGCTGTGGTTTCTTAGCCACCTACAGTGAGGCCATGCCATCTGTCTGGCTTTTGCTCATCTCCGATGTTTCTTCCATCTCCTGTACTATTCCCACTGCCCCCATGCCTTCAGCTGCCCACATGGCAGGACCTGTCACTCGTTCCTGGAGAACGTCCAGGAGGTGTGGGGTTGAGTGGCATTGAGCTCGCCTTCCATGTGGGAGGCCTGGCTGAGCTCCATGTGGCTTTGCGGATGACCCTGGCCTGCCATTCTCTATTAAGCATGGCTTGTGTCTGGGATGGATGACATTGTCTTTCTACGGAGAAGTGGGCTTAATTTGTGCAAGGAAAATGGCTTCACTGACGGGTAGGACAATGGGATTGAAGGGGGAAAAAATGTTCCAGAAGCCAGGAATGATTTAGGGCTGTACTTTGAAAGCATTATTCTTTCTCTCTTTTTCATTTAGGATCTCTACTCTTTGTCCAAGAAGACCTAAGATATCAGTGGAGAGAAGGTGCCAGAACCACAGACATCCTGATGCAGATGAAGCTGAGTGTGAGTACCATCTGTGGCAAGTTGCCTACCCTTTTTGATCTTTAGTTTCCTCACTTGATAAAAAGAAACTTAGTAATAATAGTTACTTACTGTATATTTACTATAAGCCAACCAGTCTACTAAACCCCAAATCCTCCTAACAAAAATATAGTAGATTCCATCAGTTTTCCCTTTTATAGGTTGGGAAAAGGAAATTTTAAAGAGCTTAGATGTCCAAGTTCAGGCAGCTTATAAGGCATGAGCCAGTATTTGAACCCAATCAGCCATTTACGAGCCCACACTCCAAGTCTACACTATTTGCCTCTTCTATGGACCAATGTAGGTGAAGTGCCTTGTTCAATGCCAGCACACACTAAGTGCTCAAAAATTGTCCCTCCGAGAGCTATCCTGAGTTGACATGAGGTCAGACTTCAGAGTCAGAGATTCTCCTCTTCATGGATATCCCCAGACCACAAAAACCCAGGAGGGGCTGGCTGCCTCTGTCCACCTCATATCAGCATCTGTAGGCTGCAGGCTGTGTCTTTCATTCCCTGTGTGACAGTGAGCAATGAACTTCCAATTTATGGTTTCCCGCTTTCTTTATGGAGCCCCTGTTCCTATACCCCATCAATCACTGTCACTTCGAATTTTTGCAGTGTTTTACAAAATCAACCTATGCTGATCTTTCTGTTGGTTTAAAGCTCGTGTAATGAAGATCTATGCGTATGTTGTCTCCCTGAAATGGGCATTGAACTGCATAGAATCTTCAACAACAAACCCTCAACAAAGACAACCAGGACAATAGCTATTACATCAGCTACTACAACAATTAATGTTACCCCACCACATAGGCACCCACGGTTTGGTGCACTAAGTGCTGAGTTCAGGGGTCTCAAACTCAAATTCCTGTCAGGCCAGCAGCTTAAAGGAGGAAGCAGGCCAGGTGGATAGCAATGAACCTAGAGCCTGTGGCCTCAGCAAAGGGGTGACTGCTCTGAGCACTGGCCGGGTGTTGCCAGGCTGGACTGCAGGCTCGCCTTTGTCAGAACTTAGCCTTTCTCAAGAGAGATTGTAAATATGGATTTTTATGTGCGATTTCTCAATGTAAAATGTTGGCAAATAATTCACATTTTTTAAAAAAAGTCCTCATCTGTTGGCTATGTCCCATTTGTTTTTTACCTTCTCTGACCTAGAGCCCTTTTAGGTCACTGAATGAACACTACACCATAATAAGAGTATAAACTGTGATCCTAGGAAAGTGGATATAATCAAAGGTTTAGAACCATTGTCAGGCCATTGCCACTTAGAGCGGCAGCACGGGACCCCGAAAGCCTCACTAGTGGGCCAACACTAATTGCTGTGGCCTCCATGCTCATTCCAGGCTCTCGTCCTGGGTTGCTTATTCTTGTTTTTGTGGCTTTAACATTCCTTGGGTTCTCTTCCGGCCTGATCTGCCAACCGAGCCCAGCTGTGTGCATTGACTTACTGCAGCTCTGCAGAGCCAAGGCTTCCGAAACCCAGATGGGCTCCATGAGCCCCCAGAGCCTCAACTGCTGATGCCTGTGCTGCTCCTGCCCCTGGGTCAGCTTCATCATCTCCTCACCAGGAGTCTTTGAGGTAGAAACCACGGGTGGATACTAGCTATGTCACACAGACACTAGGTGTCCATACTGGCCAAAGGGCACACAGGGACCCTGAGCCAAGATCTCTCCTGGCACTTCTGGGGCCCAGCAGGGTGTTCCTAGTCATCACTAGATGCAGCCCGACCTCATGGCTGCAGTGAACTCCACAGAGTTCTGAACAGCTGGTTCAGATGGGATTGGGCGTGGATGATTCCTACTCTGTCTGGGTCCTCCCCTGGGACTGGGATGAACGTTGACATGAGAGCCCATGGCAGTGGGTTTTCCAAGAGGAAAGGCAAGGTTATGTTCTGATGGGAGAGAGGTCTTTCCAGAAGCCTGGGGGATCCGGCCATTTGGGTTCCGGTTCACCAATGGCTTGGAATAGATGCTTTAGGATCAAAGCTGTGAATAATCAGAGGGTATTCAAGGCCCATTTTTATGTCAGTGTCTAGGGCCTGCGCCAAGCCATCTTTATTTATTTATTTATTTTTTTGCGGTACGCGGGCCTCTCACTGTTGTGGCCTCTCCCGTTGCGGAGCACAGGCTCCAGACGCGCAGGCTCAGCGGCCATGGCTCACGGGCCCAGCCGCTCCACGGCATGTGGGATCTTCCCGGACCGGGGCATGAACCCGTGTCCCCTGCATCGGCAGGTGGACTCTCAACCACTGCACCACCAGGGAAGCCCCAAGCAATCTTTAAAAGTCTCTGGTCTATTAGAGTCGATGGCATCATTTTGATTCATTTTCTGTCAGACGAAAGCTATGTGTTGAAGTTTTCTGTTGGATGAACACTTACAGCTTCTCCACATCTTCATTATTTCACATTGTTTCTGGACCACTTGCAAGTATTGACCAGCACTGCAGTTAGCAAAGCAAAAACATGGTAGTGGATACCCAAGGAACTCACACTTTCCGGGAAAAGACAAAACCACTGATACATATTGTTTTTTAAATCTGAGGACTTCCAACCAATGAAGCCCCTTCTTCTTCCCGGTAAAGCTGTTGGAGTCATTTGAAGCTGCTGGCCCAAGGCCACTTGGCACAAGGAACAGACCGGGGCTTCTTGCCCTCGCCAGGCTGGGCAGCCCCAGTGTCCTGTGATCGTGCACTGTTGGTCTGGCTGGGTGGCTTCCCCCTTGATCATGTCTCAGCCCCCAGAGTCCACAGAGCTGGAAGGGACAGCATCTGGGCCTTGCAGAGCCTTCAGCCTCCAGGTTTGCATTTACTACAGCCAACAGTTTTCATTTTTGACAAGTTAAACAATCTTCTTGGTGTCTTGGTGTTTCACCGTGAAGCATCAGCACAAGTTGTGTGGAACAGAAAATTCACGACATGGATTTGTTGAAATGAGGTAAGAGAGATGCTGGGTCCTCAGACGAGTGAGCGTCTTAGTGCTGAGTTCAGGGATCAGGGGATGATCACCAATCATCACAATTGCTGATCCTGGGCTCAGGAGGGGAAGGGTATCAAACTATGATGAGTGGGACCTGGGCTTTCATTTTTTTCCCCGAAGGCAGTCAATGAGAGGTGAATCTGGGCCAGCACACTCTTTGACTTGGTCCTCTATCATTCATTCCTCAAACATTTATTGAGTACCTACTCTGTACCAGGGACGATGCTAGGTGCTGGGGAATAGAGTAATGGATAAGAAACATCATTACTGTCCTTAATGGATCTTTTGTTCTAGTTATGGAGGGCAATAAACATGTAAGCAAATGTCACATAATGCTGTCTGCTTAAAGAACATTCAATAGGCTAATGGGATAGAGAAAGGCGGGGAAGGGGCTGCTTTGTGAGAGTTGGGCAGTGAAGGGCACTCCAAGGGGGGTGATGTTTAAGCTGAGACCTGACCCATGAGGAAGAGGCAGCCACGTGGAGATGAAGGAAAAGAGCACCTGGAGCAGAGGGACCAGCTGGGGCACAGGCTCTGAAAAGGCACCATGCTTGCTGTGTGCAGGGGAAGAAAGGGGACCCATGCAACCGGGGAGCAAAGGGGAGGGTAGGCGAGACAAGCTCAGAGAATCTCCATTCAGGTGGGGCCTGATGGGCATGGTCAGGAATGTAGATTTCATTCTAATCGCCTCTTTCAACCACCAGGAAGGAAGGTGCTGGGTTTAGAAAAGCGACGTTAGTCACGGGCTCATGGATGGGACTGGACAACTGTCCTTGTTAGTTACACGTCCCAGGTTTACACCAGAGAGTGGCCAGATTCGTGCCCAGACCTAGGTCTGTCTACCCCAAATCGTGTGTCTTTCTGACCCCACTCTGCCTCCCTTTCTACCTGACACTGAAGACAGAGGTCGTGTGTCTTAGAGGATGTGCTTATGGGTCACACCAACGCCCACTATGATCACATAAGGCTCTGAGCCTCATGGTCCCCATCACACAAAGGGGCCTCAGGTGAGCACAAAGTCTTCAGCTGGGCATTACCTGTGAGGGACGTTTTCACAGTCCAGGGGTAACAGGGCTGAGAGAGGAATTCATGACAGTGTCAAAATAACTGAAGTAAGGAAGAATGTTATGAGGGATAGAGTTATCTGTTTTCACTGAAGACAGAAGACAGCACATTTCTTTTAAGTAGAAATTCTTAACTGGTGTCCTTAGACCTTGAAGGGATCCATGAAAGCAGTTGTGGCATCCACAAGCTATCTTCCATATTTCAAAAATCTCTAATGTCTAATGGAACCACTTTGGCAGAGGCTACTGTGTAGCAGAATCTATCTACCAAAGCTGAATACTGAATACACACATACCCTAGGGCCCAGCAATTCTTCTGCCAGGGTATTGGGTACCAGATACAGGAATGCTCATGTATATTCCCACAAAAGACAGGTACCAGAATGTTCAGAGCAGTACTATTGGAAATAGCCAACACCTGGAAATTACCCAAATGCCCATCCATAATAGAACTGATAAGTAATTTGTAGGATATTTATATAATAGAATATGCACTAGGCATTGAGAATGAATGATCTTTAACTATGTGTAACGTGGATCTTATCAAATGTTGATTGAAAATAGCCAGAGAGAAAGAATACATCCTGTAAGAACCATTTACCCTGGAAGTCAGGATAGGGATTATACTTGGAAGGGGTGGGGCATGGTGACTGGAAGGGAGGTCAAAGCTGCTGACGGTGATCTGTTTCTTGATCTGGGTGCTGGTTACGTGGGTGTGTTCAGTTCTTGAAAATAAATTGAGCAATGCACATTTGATATGTGTGCTTTTAAATTTTAATTCCATTAAAAAATTTAAAAATGCTTCATGGAAATTTTGTGATAGCCATTTCTGGGTTTTATTGCATGCCCAGTGAAATACGACTTTTCATAGTCGAAGATGAGAGAGGAAATTAATTGTTGCTGGAAAAACTGTTTGGAAGGCAATACTTTTTAAAACGTGGGCCCAGCCCAGGGCAAAATTGATGGACGACTTTCTCCAGGGATCCCTCATGAAAGTTTTGGAGCCAGTGAGCCAAACTTTCAAAACAGGCTGTCTCACTGATGGCATGTTTGTCTGAGTCTGTGGCAAGTTCGTGGTATTTTCATGAACATTATAAGAGAATACTGTCGTTCTAAGATGACTTAGGTTCAGACCTTGCAAGACGCAGGGAGATGGGTTAATGATCTTTTCCTGCCGGCATGTTTTAGACTGGCTTGTTATGAGTTTACTGTTCAGTGAGAGTGAGATGTGGGTCCCAGTTGCTCCGGGCTCCCCCCTTGCCTCCATCTGGAGAACTGCAGGTGGCCATCTGTGTTGTCCAACACTTGGCCGCCACCTCCTGGTCAGTCGTTAACAAGGAGGACCTTAGGCAAGGGAAGGAATTGTACGCTGATTGAAAGTGAGTTTGTCCCTTGGATCAATGAGACAAAGGGCTTATGTTCTGCTTGGACCCTGGCTTATTGCTCCTCTTGGCACCTGGGCAACCTTCTACCATCTGCCAGCCACCCCTGGCCACCATCTGGCAGCCAACCAGCCAATCCAGCTTCCTGCGTGCTGTGTGACTCAGTGCGGGGGGGTCAGGCAGTCCATGGAACTGATCCAATTCATCCTGGTTTTGCAAAGACAGTGCCAGCACGGGGGTTACTGCAGGTGGTGGTCGGGAAGCAAGAAGCCTCCGCCACTGTCCTCTTGCTCTGTTCAGTTAGTCCCAGGACCGTGGTGGTAACTTCACTCCGGATGCCTGGAGGAGCAGAGGCACAGCTGTCTCATCTGGAAGGACTCGAAAACCCAAATGCGGAGAAGGAGGTGGAAAGGGTCAGCAGCCGTCTTCTGCAGGAGTCATGTGACAGTGAGGAGAGTTGGAGAGCCACCTGCCTAGGCTTTGGACCCTAAGACTCAGCCAGTGATGCAAGCTGGTGAGATCCTACTACCCAGCAGCCAATCTTGCCTTTGTTTTTTTTTTTTTTTTTTGCGGTGCGCGGGCCTCTCACTGTTGTGGCCTCTCCCGTTGTGGAGCACAGGCTCCGGACGCGCAGGCTCAGCGGCCATGGCTCACGGGCCCAGCCGCTCTGTGGCATGTGGGATCTTCCCGGACCGGGACACGAACCTGTGTCCCCTGCATCGGCATGTAGACTCTCAACCACTGTGCCACCAGGGAAGCCCAATCTTGTCTTTTATCTGACCTCCCCCCCCGATTCAGGGGGTAAATCCAGATTATTTCTCAGCCAAATTTAGGAGTCCATGTCTTCTTGCTAATGACTGGTTTAAGGAAGAGAATTTATCCGAAACCTAGTCAAAGAGAAGAGAGAGGAAATATATTGAAGGATAGCTGGTAAATGTTCCCTCATAAGAAAGAGTGGCCTCACTGTCTTGTCTTGATGTAATTCCTAAAATGGCTGCAGCCATGTTGTGACCATGAGGATTGCAGATCTGGAGGTAAACTGACACATTTAGGCTGCTGGGGGAAAGACGAAAAGAACCTGGATCCCTCAGGATACCACAGAGCCCTTAAAATAAACAAGCCTGAGCTGTCCCACCTCTGGACTTCCCCTTATGGGAGCTCCTTATTGTTTAAGCCTACTGAGTTTGAGGTTTTTGGTCACTTGCAGCCCAAAGCTCCCTAATTAATCTGAAGCTTCAGTCCACCGTTTCCCCAGCTGCATGCAAATATTGTCAGTTTCCAGCTAGAAAATTTTACCTGGATATATCCTGTGAACCATTATTTTTCAGGTCCAAAATACCCAAAACTTACCTACTTGTCTTTTCCTCATATCTACAACTCAAATTTATATTAAAATTAGTAATTTTTGACTTCTTCTCCTACTTCCAATCTGATAATACACCACACACATATACACATAATCACACATTTTATTTTAATAATCATATGCAATACAATTTTCTATTATTTATGAAATGCTTACTGTGTGGCAGGGTCTGCACTAGGAAGTTTATGTAGGTTTATATAAATTATTATAAATCCTTAAAATAGTACTGAGGATAGACCATTTTATCTACTATACACCCATTGTATATCTTAGAAAAATAAAGCACAGAGCTGTTAGGTAACTTTCCCTAAGTCACACAGCCTATCTCAGGCAAATGGGGATTTGAACACAGGAAAGGCTTCCCCCTATGGATGCTCCTCTTCTCTATTACCTCTTCCTTTGGACGTGTCTTGCATCTCTCTTTTCATTTCCTCTCCCACTGTCACTCTTCAGGTTTAGGCCCAGTGTCTCATGGCTGGACTACTGCAATGGAAAAGGCTTATAGACTCCCTTGCCTCAAATCTTAGCTGCACGTTCCTGCTGTACTGATTTCCCTACAATTGTAGTCATTCCACTTTTCCACTTGAAAATCGTCAGTGATTTATCATCATCTGTGGCATCAGACACTGTGGATGGCAGGTAATATAAACGTGTAAAGTTTGTTGAATGTGAGACACTAGGCTCTAACTTGTTTGCATTGGGACCAATTGCCTTTGCGAAAGCTGGGCAGTTCAAGTAAAAAGCCATCGGTTGGCTACCAGTTTGTAACCAAAGGCCTTGAAGACAAAATCCGCACTTTTTAATCTTGGTATTCAGGTCATCTAAAATTGAATCCTCAGCTAACTTCCTCCTGTCATTTCCTACTTACCACCCTTCCGAAGTCTCTTACTCAGACACGCGTGCCTCCTTCTCCCCAAATGGTCTTGACACCTACGCTCTTTCCTTTTTTTTTTTTTTTAATTTTTTTGGCTGCACCACACAGCTTATGGGATCTTAGTTCCCCAACCAGGGAACAAACCGGCGTCCACAACAGTGAAAGCCCGAGTCTTAACCATTGGACCACCAGGGAATTCCTTTGACCCCTACGCTCTTTCTCATCACTTTGTCCCAGGACTTTTGTCCATTCCTTCTTACCTTTTACTTGATGGCCATGACCCAGCTCTAGTCTCTCTTCCTTGACAAGGCACTTTGGGGATCACATGAGAGCCTCTCTGGGCTGAGGACTCAGGTCAAGCTCCAAGATCATCCTCACCGGACATGTGCCACTCCTTAGTTTGAACTCTGCCAGTGACGAAGAGCTCAGGACTTGCTAAGACAGCGCAAGCCACCATCGAGCAGCCTTGCCTGCTCCACATCCTGCCATAGGTTGAGCCAAATCTAATCAGCCCAACATCTCCCTTTTGAGGTCAGACAGGACAAGCCTGCTTTTTCCGTTTGAATATTGGAAGGATAGCAGCCATGTCCTCTGTTTTCTCAGAATCCTCCATGTTCAAAACTCTCTCAGTCTGTCTCAAACCTTGCCTGTATTCTCCAAGAGAGCAGATGCAGTGTTTGATGGTCCAAGCAAGTTCTGAAGCCCTATAAGGAAGCATTTGGCTTTTAACAATGAACAGGTGGTCAAACCCAAGGGGGACAAAGTGGAGAGAAATACGAAGGGGGCACAATTCACAGAGCGGGAGCCATTCCATTGGAAAGCCTTCCCCACAGAGTAATAATAATATGTATGTGTGTGTCTGTGTGTGTCTGTGTGTGTGTGGAAGGGGAGGTCCTTATGGGAGGTGGAGTTGGAGAGTTGTGAGTGTGTGTGTGTGTGTGTGTGTGTGTCTGGGAGGGATGGGTACTGGTGCTGGGGGTGGAGGTTTTTCTTTTCCTTTATTCTTTTTTTTCTGAAAGTATAGTTGATTTACAATGTTGTGTTAATTTCTGCTGTACAGCAAAGTAATTCAGTTATATATATATATATTCTTTTTTATATTCTTTTCCATTATGGTTTATCACAGGATATTGAAAATAGTTCCCTGTGCTATACAGTAGGACCTTGCTGTTTATCCATCCTATAGATAATAGTTTGCATCTACTAATCCCAAACTCCCAATCCACCCCCACCCCCGCCCTTCCCCTTGGCAACCACAAGTCTGTTCTCTATGTCTGAGTCTGTTTCTGTTTCATAGGTATGTTCATTTTTCTCATATTTTAGATTCTACATACAAGTGATATATGGTATTTGTCTTTGTCTGACTTACTTCACTTACTATGATAATCTGTAGGTCCATCCATGTTGCTACAAATGGTATTATTTCATTCTTCTTTTCTGACTGAGTAGTAGGGTGGAGGTTTTTCTGAAACATCTGCGTGAGGGAACCTGAAAACTCTGTTTTGCTGATAGTGTATTTAATCTAAATCTGTAGATTAGGCAGCGGCCACAGTGGATTTTGGTATATTTAGCCATCCCCTTGCATTGATTATCTGTGGCACTTTCTTGGCAACTAACCTCATTCTTCCTTGTGATACTGTGAGCTGTTGTGCCATTGTTGACCAAGTTTCATAACTCCTAGCAGGGTAGGGGAGCGGAGCACAGGTGCTCACAAGCATTTGTTGTCAGACTCTCAGGAAATAGAAAGAACCTTAAATACAATGGAACAATTGCCCGATGGCCTCTTCAGGTTGAATCAGACTGTATCTCAAGGTTAAGGGTCTTTAAAAGCTATCTGTCTGAAAAGTCTTCCATTTAACTGAGAAATGTTTCCCTGTGGCTTTTACCAGTTAGTGTACACAGAACAAGGATTTCTGTTCCTTCGAGGAGCCCTTAGAATAGACAGCTATTATGTCTCTTCTCCTGTATGTAGTGTGTGTGTGTGTGTGTGTGTGTGTGTGTGTGTGTGGTGGGAACATTATCTTCCCTGTTGCAAACCATTGTAATAATGGGCCATGCCAATGAAGGGGTCTATAAGTAATGAAAATTTGTACATTACATAAGCAAATTTAATATAGAATTTGTATATTCAAAAGAAGAATGTGAAAAAGAAGACATGATTTTGCCTTCAGTCCTGGTAGGGTTTAGCTGTCATTTTTATTTGCATTTCTTCTTTTCCATATCTACTGGTATAAATTTAAATTAGGGATCTTTAAATTTTAAAAAAATTGTTTTTAATCTCAAAAAGAACTTCTCGAACCTAGGGGCAGGACGGGAATAAAGACGTAGACGTAGGGCCTCCCTGGTGGCGCAAGTGGTTGAGAGTCCGCCTGCCGATGCAGGGGATACGGGTTCGTGCCCCGGTCTGGGAGGATCCCATATGCCGCGGAGCGGCTGGGCCCGTGGGCCGTGGCCGCTGAGCCTGCGCGTCCGGAGCCTGCGCGTCCGGAGCCTGTGCTCCGCGACGGGGGAGGCCACAACAGTGAGAGGCCCGCATACCGCAAAAAAAAAAAAAAAAAAAAAAAAGACGTAGACGTAGAGAATGGACTTGAGGACATGGGGAGGGGGAAGGGTAAGCTGGGATGAAGTGAGAGAGTGGCATGGACTTATATATACTACCAAATGTAAAATAGATATCTAGTGGGAAGCAGCAGGAAGCAGCCTCATAACACAGGGAGATCAGCTCAGTGCTTTGTGACCACCTAGAGGGGTGGGATAGGGAGGGTGGGAGGGAGGGAGACGCAAGAGGGAGGAGATATGGGCATATATGTATATGTATAGCTGATTCACTTTGTTATAAAGCAGAAACTAACACACCATTGTAAAGGAATTATACTCCAATAAAGATGTTAAAAAAAAAAAAGAAGAACTTCTCTGTTGTCCTGAGTTGATGACAAGTACATGGAATCCTGGCAGAGAGAGCTTCCATTCTTTGGAGACCTCATCCCAGGAAAGACTAAGTTGGGCAGTAATGTCCACTTCCTGTCTTGTTGCTCTCGCCTCCTGGAGGCTCACGGTATAATCCAGTGCTTTGTCTGAACACTGAGCTCCATAAGGCGTATTTATCGCCGGGCTCTTGCGGAGCTAGAAAGGTTATTCAGAATGGTGTCCAGCCCTCCAAAAAATGGGCAGAGTCTGTGCATTTAAGCCTTGGTTTCTGCTTCAGGCATGAGCCAGGGCAAGAGAGGATGTAAATTAAAAAGGACCAGTCATGTGCTCATCAGTGCATTCCCTGGGCATTGGCCAGGAATTGAAAAGAGTAAGTTTGTTTTATTTTCTTCTGAATACTTTTCTATGCTTTCTCATTTTTCTTTAGTGAGCATATATTCATTCATTCACCTCTTTACTAAACAGCTTTGAAGTCCTTACAGTGTGCTAGGCATGTGCTGGGTATTGAGTAAACAATAAGTAAAAAGATGTTCCTGTCCTGAAGGAGCTTATCATTGGTAGAGCAGTCTGTTTTTTTTTTTTTTTTTTTTTTTAAGAGCAGTTCATTTTAGTGAGAAATTGCTACATGACAGGCAGGCATGGCACCAAACATTTTACTTACATGATAATTTTTTGTTGTTGTTGTTTGTTTATTTATTTATTTTTTACTAGTTTCTGCTTTATAACAAAGTGAATCAGTCATACATATACATCTGTTCCCCCATCCCTTCCCTCTTGCGTCTCCCTCCCTCCCACCCTCCCTATCCCACCCCTCCAGGCGGTCACAAAGCACCAAGCTGATCTCCCTGTGCTATGCGGCTGCTTCCCACTATCTATCTACCTTACGTTTGGTAGTGTATATATGTCCATGCCTCTCTTTCGCTTTGTCACAGCTTACCCTTCCCCCTCCCCATATCCTCAAGTCCATTCTCAAGTAGGTCTGTGTCTTTATTCCTGTCTTACCCCTAGGTTCTTCATGACATTTTTTTTTTCTTAAATTCCATATATATGTGTTAACATACGGTATTTGTCTTTCTCTTTCTGAGTTACTTCACTCTGTATGACAGACTCTAGGTCTATCCACCTCATTACATTACATGATAATTTATATCTTTACAAGAATTCCGTGGTATAGAAATAATAATCCTCGTTGAAAGATGAAGATGCCAAAGCTTAGAAAATATAATCAACTTTGCCAAAAGCTGTTAAGTAGCAGGGCCAGGGTTGGAACTTGTGCTAGATTGTTTTTCTGGTCACTTATATTTGGTGTCCCTTCCCCCATCCTGTTGACTTCGAGCAAGGCCATGTGACAGACTTTGACCAGTGAGAGGAGAGTGGATGTCCTTTCTGAGCACCTTTAAGATCATCGTGCAGTTTGACAGTTCTCTGCCATGATGACAGATCCAGGTAGACGCTGCTATGTGAGTCTGGGTTCCAGAGTGAAGGTGACAGAGAGCATGGCTACCGCCCATGGGCATGTAGAGTGAGTTTATTGCTGTTGGAAGCAAATCCTGGGGTCATTTGCTCTGCAGCATGACCTTCTGACTGGCACAGAACCTTTAAACCATTACAGCAGAGTATCTTCTTTTACATCATTTCTATAATTAGAAATCAAAACAGTAGAATTTGGAGAAGGCATTATCCGGGCAGGATTTTTCAGTGTAAAATATTTATATGAATGTCGAATATTTTTTTTGTGTGCCTTATCTGCTACCACTCCTCCACTGTTAAAGTCTTCCATAATCAGGGATGTTGACTAATCATCTCCAGGACTCATCCTGCATCTTGCTGTCTTGATGCCTTTGCCTATGCCTCTTCCTGGAATGTCTTATAATTGAATTCAATCCTACAAGCATTTATTGAACATCTTTGAAATGTCCGTTATCCTGGTCCTCTGAAGTCCCAAACTCCTACTTCCTTCGTGAAGCCATCCCTGATGACCCCAGGCTCATGTGGTCTCTCTCGCTCTCCCCCAGACTCTAATACCATTGTTTACCGTACATGATATGTTACTCAGAACTGTTTACTATCATTTTTAATTGAAATAAAATTCACAGAAAATCTACCATTTTAACCTCCTTAGGTGGACAATTCAGTGATTTCTAGTGTATTCACAATGTTGTGCAACCATCACCACTATCTACTTCCAGAACACTTCCATTAACCCCAAATAAACCTTAAACCCATTAAGTAATCACTCCCTGTTCCTCCCTCCCCACAGCCCTTAGCAACTGCTAATCTACTTTTCTTTTCTTCATGGATTTACCTATACTGGGTATTTCACATAAATGGAATAACATTTTCATGGCCTTTTGTGTCTAGCTTCTTTTTTTAAATTGAAATATAGTTGATTTATAATGTTGTGTTAGTTTCTGGTATACAGCAAAGTGATTCAGCAAAGTACAGCAAAAAGACTATATATATTCTTTTTCAGATTCTTTTCCATTATAGTTTATTATAAGATATTGAATATATTTACCTGTGCTATACAGTAGGACCTTGTTGTTTATCTATTTTATATATAGTAGTTTTATCTGCTAATTCCAAAACTCCTCATTTATCCCTCCTGCCCCCCTTTCCCTTTGGTTTGTTTTCTATGTCTGTGAATCTGTTTCTGTTTTTTAAATAAGTTCATTTGTTTAGATTCCACATATAAGCAAAATCATATGATAACTTGTCTTTCTCTGTCTGACTTACTTCACTTAGTATGATAATCTCTAAGTCCATCCGTGTTGCTGCAAATGGCATTATTTCATTCTTTTTTGTGGATGAGTAATGTACCACATATTCTTTATCCATTCATCTCTTGATGGACATTTAGGTTGCTTCCATATCTTGGTTATTGTAAAGAGTGCTGGGGTGTATGTATCTTTTTTAATTAGAGTTTTCTCCAGCTATCTGCCCAGGAGCAGGATTCCTGGATCATATGGCAGCTCTATTTTTAGTTTTTAAGGAACCTCCATACTGTTCTCCATAGTGGCTGTAAGAAGGTACCCTTTTCTCCACACTCTCTCCAGGATTTATTGTTTGTAGATTTTTTGATGATGGCCATTCTGACTGGTGTGAGGTGATACCTCATTGTAGTTTTGATTAGCATTTCTCTAATAAGTATCTAGCTTTTTTAGCATAATGTTTTCAAGATTCTTCTATGTTGCAACATTTATAAGTACTTCTTATATGGCTGAATAATATTTCATTATATAGTTATACCACATTTTGTTTAACCATTCATCTGTTGATAGACATTTGGGTTGTTTCCACCTTTTGGCTATTGCACATGGTGTTGCTACTGTAAACACTGGTATACAAGTTTTTGTGTGGATATATGTTCTTATGTATCTTTTTAATATATACCTAGGAGTGGAAATTACTGAGTCATCTGGTAACTCTAGCTTTTTAAGTCTCTGCTTTTTATTTTCTCTAATAGATTATGAGCTCCTGGGAGCAGAAGTCTTCTAACTCTCTTTATCTATGCTGCTGCAAACATTCATTCATTTTGCAAATGTGTGTCATGTTGAATGCCTACTTTGTGCCTGGTACTTCCCTAGGCGTTGCAGGTTGATTATCACAGAGTCCAAGCCTATAATCTGAGAGGTCAAATGGTCTGGCTTTCCATCCAGTATAAGAATCATATATCTGGGTTATCTAGTCTTTGTATAAACATTTATACAGCTCTTTAAAAAATAATTTCTATTGCATTTTGTGATTACAGAAACAGTATATGTTTACTGTAGAGAGCTTGAAAGTACAAGAACATATTAAAAAACAACACAAAAATAACCCATAATTCTGTAGCTCAGAGATACATGCTGCTAGCATTTTATTAAAATTCCTTCCCGACTTTTTTTTCAGTCTGAGGCATGCAGTTCATGTAATTAGAATGATCCTATATTTATCAGCTACTTCTTGTGCACTGCTTCCCATCTCCTCATCATTACCAGCCACGGCTCTGTAGGCTTCAGCCAGTTTCCCACAGGTGTAACTCGACAGCGCGTCACCCTGGACACACACCATGTGTCTCTTGCTTCTCTGACATGGTGCTGGCGGTGTGTGACATGTCTGAGGGAACCGCTTGACATGTGAAACCCGGACCTTTGACCAAAGAGGCATGCCCTTTTGTTCCTTGGGCTTTTGAGAAGGCGATGGAGCAGTTAGTTTCCTCCTGAAAATGGCCAACGTGATATTTCATCTTTATTTTCTCTCCACCTTCTTCGCTGTTCAATCCTCCTACTCCTCTATTCTTGCTTCCTGGGGTCCTATTCCTGAATAAACCACCCACACGTCAAACTTTGTTGTAGATGTTACTTTTGGGGGATTACAGGCTAAGGCATTAGATGTGCAGTTTCAAACACAGAGTTTATTTAAACATTATTCTATGAGTTTAAGGTGGATATATATATATATAATTTATATTTATGTTAATTATAATGTATATGCATATGTGCATATGTATTAATATGTATGTATACATATAAGTTTTATATTTATATATATATTCCTTCATCCCTGCTGTCTTCTAAGATCTCCTTGTATCAGAGCGGCATGTCCCAGAATCCTTCACTAGCCAGGTTCTGATCTAGACTCTCAATGAGAGGACTCACACATGACTGGAAAACAGGGAGAAGCAGAAGAAAGTATTGCTTCTCTAGCGCTGATGAGCAAGGGTGTGTAGGTGAATGTGAAGTTCTGCACCATATGGTTATTGTAAAGTTTCGTAGCAGCTTCTGTAGAATCACATGCAGTTGCAAGAAATAGTACAGAGAAATCTTGTGTATAGTTTACCATTTCCCCCAATGGTAACGTTTTGTAAGATGGTAGTATAATATCACAACTACGATATTGACATTGATACAACTCACCGATACTATTCAGCATTCCCTAGTTCTGCTTGCACTAATTTGTGAGTGTGTTTAGTTCTATGCAATTTATTAACATTTAGAGTATACAGTTCAATGGTTTTAGTATATTCACGGAGCTTCGCAACCTTCACTACTATCTAATTCTAGAACATTTTCATCAATCCCAAAAGAAACTCTGTACCTATTAGCTGTCACTCCGCATCCCTCCCTCCAGCTATACTTTCTCTATGGATTTGTCTATTCTGGACATTTTATATAAATGGAATAATACAACATGTGATCTTTTGTGACTGCCTTATTTCATGTAGCATAAATCACATTTTTAAGATTCATTCATGTTGCAGCAGGTATCAGTACTTTGTTCTTTTTTTTTTTTTTTCTTTTTGCGGTATGCGGGCCTCTCACTGTTGTGGCCTCTCCCGTTGCGGAGCACAGGCTCCGGATGTGCAGGCCCAGCGGCCATGGCTCACGGGCCCAGCCGCTCCGCGGCATATGGGATCCTCCCAGACCGGGGCACGAACCCGTATCCCCTGCATCGGCAGGCGGACTCTTAACCACTGCGCCACCAGGGAGGCCCACTTTGTTCTTTTTGATTGCAGAATAATATTCCATTGTATAGGTATAGCACATTATTTTATCCATTCATCAGATGATAACATTTGGGTTGTCTCCACTTTTGGATTACTATCATTAATGCTGCTATGAACATTGATGTGCAAGTTTTAGTGTGGACTTAACATTTTCATTTCTCTTTGGTGTATACCTTTGAGTTGCAATTGCTGAGTCATGTACTAACTATATTTAACATTTCCAATAACTTCCCAACTGTTTTTCAAAGTGGCTGTACCATTTTACATTCCTACCAGCAATGTCTGAGTGTTCAAGTTTTCTCACATGCTGGCCAAAACCCATTACTGTCTGTCTTTTTGATAGTTCTGTACAATCTTATCACATACGTAGGTTTGTGTATCCACCACCTTGGTAAAGATCCTGAACAGTAGCATCACCACAAAGATCCCTCATGTTGCCTTTTTTTTTTTTTTTTTTTTGCGGTATGCGGGCCTCTCACTGTTGTGGCCTCTCCCGTTGTGGAGCACAAGCTCTGGACGCACAGGCTCAGCGGCCATGGCTCACGGGCCCAGCCGCTCCGCGACATGTGGGATCTTCCTGGACCGGGGCACGAACCCGCGTCCCCTGCATCGGCAGGCCGACTCTCAGCCACTGCGCCACCAGGGAAGCCCCATGTTGCCTTTTAAAAGCTTATCCACCTCCTTTTTATGCTGCACCCTCTTCATCCCACCAACACCTGGCAATCACTAATTTGTTCTCAATCTCTAAGATTTTGTCATTTCAAAAATGTTGTATACAATGGAATCACACGCTAATTAACCTTTTGGGACTGACTTTTTTCACTCAGTGTAATTCCCTGGAAATTCATCCAAGTAGTTGCATGTATCAATACTTGGTTTCTTTTTATCCCTGACTAGTGTTCTGTGGTCCGAAGGCAGCCTGGTTTAAGTAGTCACTCATTGAAGGACATCTGGGTTGTTTCCACTGTTTGGCTATTATGAATAGTGCTGCTATAAACATACATGTACAGGATTTTGTGTGAACATAAGTCTTCATTTCTCTGGGATAAAAGTCCAAGAGTGCCATTTCTGGGTTGTATGGTCAACAAATGTTTAGATTTATTAAAAATTGCTGAATTGTTTTCCAAAGTGGCTGTGCCAGTTTACATTCTCACCAACCATGTATGAGTAATCCAGTTTCTCTGCCTCTTCAGTAGCATTTTGTACTGTCACTCTGTTGTTTATTGTATCTTTACCTAACCTTTGTTTCTTGTATTTTTCTGTATGTGAAATTTCAAAAATTTACCTTGTTTAAAAAAAGACCTCTTTGGGGCCTCCCTGGTGGCGCAGTGGTTGAGAGTCCGCCTGCCGATGCAGGGGATACGGGTTCGTGCCCCGGTCTGGGAGGATCCCATATGCCGCGGAGCGGCTGGGCCCGTGAGCCATGGCCGCTGGGCCTGCGCATCCAGAGCCTGTGCTCCGCAACGGGAGAGGCCACAACAGTGAGAGGCCCACATACCGCAAAAAAAAAAAAAAAAGACCTCTTTTCATTCAATGGCAGTGATCTTATGTTATGGTTAGGAAAGTCTTTTAAACTCTGATATTATGAAAATGATTTTTTCTGATATTTTTATAGAGAGGCAAGTAGGCTAGAGGAGTTGAGAATGGTTGGAAGGCTCTCTGCAGTGAGATTTGCTCTCTTCCTGTCCTGGCTCCACCACTTGCTGTAGCACCCACTTTCATTGACATGCTCCTCCAAACTTTTCTCTTTTCTTGAATGATAGCTCCTGTCCTTCAACTCTTACTTAGGTGATGTTTTTTCATTCTGTTTTCCTCTTGGTCAATCTCTGCTAGAGGTTCTCCAGTTTGGCAATGTCTGTCTCAAGATGACATGCCCAGACCTGAACACTCCACTCCAGATACATTTTGACAGTGCAGAGAAAGTGGGTCTTAACCTGAGCTGTTCTGCACAGCGTCAATGTTAGCCAAATTTCCAGTGACTTTTGGAGGCAACTGTGTTAACCGCTTGGCCATTGTTAAACTTATAAAAGCAAAACCTCATCATTTTCACATTAACTGCTGTTAAACTGAACTCTTCCATCCTACATTTCTACTTATAACTTAATGATCATTATCTGTTCCTGGGGTGGTCCCATTGATTAATGTATAGGGGTCCTAGTTATTCATATTAATGCTTTTCATCTTAAATTCTATTTTGTATTATAAAAATATTACTGTATTAGAAGTTTTCTGTGAAGATTTTTCCTGCATTTCTTTTGCTTTTACATTATTTTCAGAATCCCCAATACTATTTGGGGATTACTCTTGTATATAGTGCATTGCTGTTTTTTTAAAAATACTATTTGATACTCTGAATTTTAACAGGTAAGCTTATTCATTTATATTTGCTGAAAAACTGGTATAATTAGACTCATTTATGTCATCTATTTTGGGATTTTGTCATTCCTTCTTTTCTCCTTTCTTATTTTCTGCTTGATTTTAAAAGTTCCCATTCTTTTCTCTTCCTGTTTGCAAATTACAGATTATATTTCCAGTTTCTAAGTGCTTATCCTTAACAGTGTTAACATTTCTTCCTAATATTTTAAAGCCTAAATTTATTTAATATCTTTATCCTATTCCCATTCTACATTTCTTCTGTTCTTTCTTTAACTGCAGGGCAGAGCTTCATATTTTTCTAATTAAAAATAATCTTATTAGTTTCGATTCATTCTGCTAGGCTGCTGAGTGATTGTGAGGTCTGATCCTGTCCTCTAAGTCCTCTTTCTGTTTTGTGTGGCCTTCAATTTTAATATGCATGGGTTTATTGAAGTCAATAATAAAAAAAAACCAAACAGTCAGAGCTGGATTCAGGGCCCTTTGTTTCCCATTTAGGAACTCCATGCCTTGCAGATGGAGGAGTGGGGAGTCACACATGAAAATCCACTCTCCTGAATCCTGTGAGCTGTGTCTGACTGTGACCAGCTTGCTGTCCCTGGACTAGTACAAGACGATTTCATCACTTTCCCCCCAAAGTTCTTATCACAGATGCTCCATCATTCAAGGCTGACTGTTGATTAAAATTAATTGAGGAAAAGCTGTGCCTCCAGTTTCTCCCTCGGTCTTCTGAGTGATGAAACTGTCAATGATGCAAGGCAGGAATCCATCAGAATCTCAGCCTTTAGTTGAATGAGACAGCTGGCTGATGTCTGGATGAGTCATGTAGCTGTGGTAGGGTGGAGGTGGGGGACTACGTGAGCACAGAAAAGACACAGGTGCCTTCCAGCGTGGTGTGGGCGAATTGTGACAAATGGGAGGCAGGAAACCTGGGTTCTAGTCTTGGCTTCTGCTGATGGTATAAAATATCAGGAGTGGAAAATTCTGTACACTTACACACATATGGATGCTAGACGTGATTTCGTTACCTTGGACATTTCCCCCACTTTTTAACCCTTTGCAGTCTCTTTTGTTGTCACTCTTCTGTTGAAACTGTCTTCTCCTCCTTGACCAAAACCCCAGAGATGTTTTGTTTTGTTTTTTTTCCTAATTCTAGAAGTTCTCTTTTGTATTTAGCACCAGGGACCCTCTGCTTTCTTCCAAAATTCCTTTCTTTTTTGTTTCTCTGTCACTGCTTTGTCCTGACGTTCCCTGCCCCTTTCCTCTGCTGCTGCCTTCTATTCCTTCCCCTGTTACTTAAATGTGGGCTTCCCCCCAGCACAGCCGCAACTGCCTGCTGGGTGTCTTCCTTCTGCTCTTTAGAAGTCAACATCTGTACCATTTTTTTAGATTCCACATATAAGCGGTATCATATCATATTTGTCTTTCTCTGTCTGACTTACTTCACTCAGAATGACAATCTCTTGGTCCATCCATGTTGCTGCAGATGGCATTATTTCATTCTTTTTTATGGCTGAGTAATATTCCATGGTATACATGTACCACATCTTCTTTATCCATTCCTCTGTTGATGGACATTTTGGTTGCTTCCATGTCCTGGCTCTTGTAAACAGTGCTGCTATGAACTTTGGGGTGCAATAACGACCTACTATATAGCACGGGGAACTCTTCTCAATACTCTGTGATGACGTATATGGTAAAAGAATCTAAAAAACAGTGGATATATGTATATGTGTAACTGATTCACTTTGCTATACAGCAGAAACTAGCACAACATTGTAAATCAACTATACTCCAATAAAAATTAAAAATAATAAAGGTGTGACCGTGGACAAGATCCCTAAAAAAAAAAAAAAAGAGTCAACATGCCCCACGTGGAATTCTTCACATTATACCCAAAAGAGGTTTATCCTTGATTTCTCTATTTTTCTTCAGAGTCCCATCATTTCCTCAGTGATGCTGACTCAAGATCCTGAGTCCTAGAGTTGGTTGCTGACCTGTCTCCAGTCTTCCTAAATTAAATAAATAGGTACTGAGTGCTGGGTAGTAGGCTTTCCCACTGAAAAGCTCAGGGTCTGGAGGATTGGTGTGAGAACGATGGCTGCAGTCAGTAGGTTCATGTGTTCTGGTAGCCCAGAGACAGGAGAGAGGGGAAGATGGCCCATATCCATGGGGGATCCCCTAGGTGCCATTTCCTGAGCCAGGCTCTTCATATAGAGCATCTCAGTTAAAGCTTATGACCCTCTGAGATAGATATTACAGCCAAGGAAATGTAAGTTCAGTGGGGTCAGGGTTATATGACTAAATAATAAGTGCTGGAACCAGGATTCAAAATTAGATCTGTTATTTTTTCAGGACAACATTGTTCTCTGGGCTGTCACAGAGGAGGCGACAAAATGAACTTTTAGTCATTTACAGATGAACTCTTCTCAGTAGTTCATATGTGGAAAATAATTCCTATCATAAGGGAAAAGAATGTAAATAGATTCAGAGGTGTGAAAGAGTGTGCCTGAGAGTTCTAAGTAGAAATAAGAAACATAAGTGGGGTAGGAAATTAGCAACATGGATGGACCTAGAGATGATCATACTAAGTGAAGTAAGTCAGACAGAGAAATATCATATCACTTATATGTGGAATCTGAAAAAATGATACAAATGAACTGATTTACAAAACAGAAACAGACTCACAGACTCAGAAAACAAACTTATGGTTACCAAAGGGGAAAGGGGGCAGGATAAATTAGGAGGTTGGGATTAACATATATACACTACTATATATAAAATAGATAATCTGGGCCTCCCTGGTGGCGCAAGTGGTTGAGAGTCCGCCTGCCGATGCAGGGGATACGGGTTCGTGCCCCGGTCTGGGAGGATCCCATATGCCGCGGAGCGGCTGGGCCCGTGAGCCATGGCCGCTGAGCCTGCGCGTCCGGAGCCTGTGCTCCGCAACGGGGGAGGCCACAACAGTGAGAGGCCCGCATACCGCAAAAAAAAAAAAAAAAAAGATAATCAACAAGGACCTAGTGTAAAGCATAAGGAACTCAGTATTCTGTAACAAACTATATGGGAAAAGAATCTGAAAAAGTATAGATATAAATATGTATATGTAAAAGTAAAATAAAATGATAAAAATTTTTAAAAAATAAGTGGGGGAGGAAGTTTAGGGAGAGAGATGACATGTCAGCTTTTGGACATGTTGAGTTTGGGGTGTTTATAGGTCAGTGAATAGTAGAAAAGATGAGTCTGGAGCTTAAGAAAGAGATAGGGAATTAGAAATTTAAATTTCTGTCATCAGTGCAAAGTAGGGGTTAGAGCCATGGAGGCTGTAAAATTATCTAGGTGGTATGGGTAAGGCCAAAACAGAAAATATACGGGCAAGGAACTACGGAGAACAGGAAGATTGAGAGGGAACTGTCAGAGAGGCAGGGGAGCTGCAGGAAACAGCAAATGATGAAAACCAGAGAAGAGTGTCAAGAACGTCAAGGCCAGCAGGGTTCTCACAGGGATAACTGGGATCAGGACTAAAAATGACAATTGAATCTGGCAATTTAGGAGGTCAGTGGAGAAATTGATGAGAACAGTTTTAATTTGGAGATGGGAAATGGAATGTAAGTTTCAGGGGGTTGGGACATGAGCAGGGGGTAAAGAGCAGAAAAAATACAGTGGGGGGCTACTCTTTTAGGGTGAGAATGTCCATGTTCTCTCTGTGATGTCTCCTGCGGTCTTCAAGGCCCAGCTCAAAAGCAATCTCATCTATGAAATTTGCCCCGACACTGCTTTCCCTCTCTGTGTTTCCAGGTCCTTCTTGCCGTCATTGTGACTACAACCACAATCCGGTGTGTGTTTGTTATCTGAGCCAGCTTCCAGGACTAGATTGTAAGCTCCTTGAGATGTGAGACCCTCTTCTTGGTGCCACCCATAACATCCAGTCCTGAACACAGTGGGTGCTCACTAAGTGCTTTGTACAGAGTAGGCACTCATGAAGTGTGTGCTGAATTGAGTTATTGAATTGAGTCAGCACCACAGAAAGCAATGGAAATTCTTGTTATAATTCTGGTGAGGTTTATATACATATGTATATATATTTTTTTCTTATTTTGAGGGGAGGGAATATGTGCTGAGTAAATGAAATGGAGCTAGGTTTTCTGATTAGTTTATCTTGAGTTAGATAGCGAGATCAACGATTGTTTCAGTACTTTAAATATTTGGTCTACATGAAAGCACACAATTAGCATGAAATTTTGTTCGACTTGTTGTTTTGTTCAATTTGTTGAAGTTTGTCAACTGATTTATCTAGGAATTTTGCCTTTGTTGAGACATGAGCTTTCAAGGGTTCCCACCAACCTCAGTGCTCTAGATAGATCTGAGGTTATGAAATGGAGAAGAGATACTAACTGAAAAGAGGTGAGTGTTACTATGCAGTGTTCTAGAAGACGCTGGACTTAGACTCAGGATATTTGATGTCTGGTCCCAGCCCTGCTCCCGATTAGCCGTGCCACCTTACTCAGCTGCTTCTCTGGGCCTCGGTTCCACATATGTAACACAAGGCGGTTTAGACAAGATGTGTCTTAAGATCGCCTTTCCTATTTTAACACTGTATGAATCTGTGAAAAACATTTCTACAGTCATATTCTACACAATCTTTTAACCTCATGCTTGCTACTTTCCAATATCCATGTGGCCATGAACATGGAACTATTGAGGGAGTAAAGCTCAAAATTGGTTCCTTGCCTCCCTCCCTGCCATCTTAGTCCTGCCTTGCTGTCATTCTAAAGAACTAAATGCAACTTGATCGCCCCAGCTTGGTTGTTGAACTGAAAGCTCTGCAGGGAAAAGGACTGTGTCTAATCTCCTCCATGTATCACCCCAGCACCGGTTCTGGATCCTACACGCACTGTTCAGCCTGTTTGCTTAACTGACTGTTTGACTTGCTTGACTGTGTCGAATCTGTGTGGGAACCTCTTGAAGGTGAATCTCTCAGCTTGGCAGGTAATTCATGATTCCTATTTGTTGCTATTGATTTTAATTATGTACTGTATTTCTCTAAATATTCTACATAGACTCAGAAACTTCCAAAAGCACAAGGGACAGATATAGACATAGATACTTAAGATTGAAAATAAAAACCAGAAGAACAGAAGAAAATCCCCAGCAGTGACTCTCTCTTATATTTTTGCAATCACAATTTGGGTGACAGCTCCTGCTGCTTCTGGCTTCCTGGGTTCTGAGCAATTTCTCAGTTGGGTTCTGGGAGTTAAGTAGGGGTGAGTGGATGGTAAGAGCCTTCTTACCTGATGTGACAGAACTGGTAGTTGTTTTAATGTAAGGACCACTTAAAAATGGGCATCTGAGGGCTTCCCTGGTGGTGCAGTGGTTGAGAGTCCGCCTGCCGATGCAGGGGACACAGGTTCGTGCCCTGGTCCGGGAAGATCCCACTTGCCGCGGAGCGGCTGGGCCCGTGAGCCATGGCCGCTGAGCCTGTGTGTCCAGAGCCTGTGCTCTGCAACGGGAGAGGCCACAACAGTGAGAGGCCCGTGTACCGAAAAAAAAAAATGAGCATCTGAAAAAAATTAGCACACACAGCTCAAACATTTTATTTCAGTCTAAAAACCTGTGAATGGGGGACTTCCCTGGTGGCACAGTGGTTAAGAATCCACCTGCCAGTGTAGGGGACACAGGTTCACACCCTGGTTGGGAAGATCCCACATGCCACGGAGCAACTAAGCCCGTGTGCCACAACTACTGAGCCTGCGCTCTAGAGCCCACAAGCCACAAGTACTGAGCCCACGCACCTAGAGCCCATGCTCTGCAACAAGAGAAGCCACCGCAGTTAGAAGCCCGGGCAGTGCAATGAAGAGTAGCCCCCACTTGCCACAACTAGAGAAAGCCCGTGTGCAGCAACGAAGACCCAACACAGCCAAAAACAAACAAACAAACAAACAAACAAACAAATAAATAAATAAATAAATAATAAAAAAAATAAAAACAAAAACCTGTGAATGCATATTTCTTTCTCAGTCTTTTGACTGAGGGTCAAGGCCTTACTCTTCCATACACATGCTTTCTCAAGGGGGAGGGGAAACCTAGATCATTGCAAAGCAGTCTGAGCACAGAATCCTGGATATTTATAGTAACTTCACTAGACTTTTTATTTTTTTGCTTTACAATGGTATGTTAGTTTCTGCTTTATAACAAAGTGAATCAGCTATACATATACATATATCCCCATATCTCCTCACTCTTGCATCTCCCTCCCTCCCACCCTCCCTATCCCACCCCTCCAGGTGGACACAAAGCCCCGAGCTGATCTCCTTGTGCTATGCGGCTGCTTCCCGCTGCTTCCCACTAGCTATCTATTTTACATTTGGTAGTATATATAAGTCCATGCCACTCTCTCACTTCGTCCCAGCTTACCCTTCCCCCTCCCTGTGTCCTTAAGTCCATTCTCTAGTAGTTCTGCGTCTGTGTTCACCTTCATCTAATTAAACACAGCTTGAGAATCTTTCTATGGTTTTCAACCTAATTTTCATAGAATTAACTCTCTATTGTAACTCATATTTCATCAATGTTTATATTTATATAATTTCCATAGCATTTAAAACTGTTAACAGCAAAGCAATCTACAGATTTAATGCAATCCTTATCAAAGTACCACTGGCATTTTTCACAGAACTAGAACAAAAAATTTCACAATTTGTATGGAAACACAAAAGACTCCGAATAGCCAAAGCAATCTTGAGAAAGAAAAACAGAGCTGGAGGAATCAAGCTCCCTGACTTCAGACTATACTACAAAGCTACAGTAAGCAAGAAATATGATACTGGCACAAAAACAGAAATATAGATCAATGGAACAGGATAGAAATCCCAGAGATAAACCCACGCACATATAGTCACCTTATCTTTGCTAAAGGAGGCAAGAATATACAGTGGAGAAAAGACAGCCTCTTCAATTAGTGGTGCTGGAAAAACTGGACAGCTACATGTAAGAGAGTGAAATTAGAACACTTCCCAACACCATACACAAAAATAAACTCAAAATGGATTAAAGACCTAAGTGTAAGGCCAGAAACTATCAAACTCAGAGGAAAACATAGGCAGAACAGTCTATGACATAAATCACAGCAAGATCCTTTTTGACCCACCTCCTAGAGAAATGGAAAGAAAAACAAAAATAAACAAATGGGACCTAATGAAACTTAACTTGCACAGCAAAGGGAACCATAAATAAGGCGAAAAGAGAACCCTCAGAATGGGAGAAAATATTTGCAAATGAAGCAACTGACAAAGGATTAATCTCCAAAATTTACAAGTAGCTCATGCAGCTCAATATCAAAAAAACAAATAACCCAATCCAAAAATGGGCAGAAGACCTAAATAGACATTTCTCCAAAGAAGATATACAGAGTGCCAACGAACACATGAAAGAATGCTCAACATCATTAATCATTAGAGAAATGCAAATCAAAACTACAATGAGATATCATCTCACACCAGTCAGAATGGCCATCATCAAAAAATCTACAAACAATAAATGCTGGAGAGGATGTGGAGAAAAGGGAACCCTCTTGCACTGTTGGTGGGAATGTAAATTGATACAGCCACTATGGAGAACAGTATGGAGGTTCCTTCAAAAACTAAAAATAGAACTACTATACGACCCAGCAATCCCACTACTGGGCATATACCCTGAGAAAACCGTAATTCAAAAAGAGTCAGGTACCACAATGTTCATTGCAGCTCTATTTACAATAGCCAAGGCATGGAAGCAACCTAAGTGTCCATCGACAGATGAATGGATAAAGAAGATGTGGCACATATATACAATGGCATATTACTCATCCATAAGAAGAAATGAAATTGAGTTATTTGTAGTGAGGGGGATGGACCTAGAGTCTGTCATGCAGAGTGAAGTAAGTCAGAAAGAGAACAACAAACACCGTATGCTAGCACATATGTATGGAATCTAAAAAAGCAAAAAGGTCATGAAGAACCTAGGTGCAAGATGGGAATAAAGACACAGACCTACTAGAGAATGGACTTGAGGATACGGGAGGGGGAAGGGTAAGCTGACGAAGTGAGAGAGTGGCATGGACATATATACACTACTAAATGTAAAACAGCTAGTGGGAAGCATCCGCATAGCACAGGGAGATTAGCTCGGTGCTTTGTGACTGCCTGCAGGGGTGGGATAGGGAGGGTGGGAGGGAGGCAGACGCGAGAGGGAAGAGATATGGGGACATGTATATGTATAACTGATTCACTTTGTTATAAAGCAGAAACTAATACACCGTTGTGAAGCAATTATACTCCAATAAAGATGTTACAAAAATAATTAAAAAAATAAAACTGTTAACAGGCTAAGGAATGAATTCAACACGCTCTTGGTCGGCACAGGATACAACAGGTAGGCACAAAGGCATGAGGGCTTCTACAAGTGGCCTCTTAGCCACATGCCTGGATTGTGCCATGGACATCAGCCACCGTGTTTGGAGAGCGATTGGACTGTGTTGGTTCATCTGGTGATTTGTTTAATGGAGATCCCTTACAAGAGCATGGGCTGTACCTTTGAAATATCACTTCAGCCAAAAACCCAGAGATATTCTTGATCTTGTTGCAGGTCCTGCTCCAAATAGACAAAGCTGATTTTTGTCTGATGCTTACCCTATTGATTGAGCACACTCAGGGGTTGATTTTCTTCCTCTCATTTCTGTAGCCTGCTCATGGGCAGGTACAGCTGTCTCAATGCTTCTTAGGCACCAAGATTATTAAGATCGTCTTGGACAAATCTTTATCATTGTCACTCCAGTGATAAATATTTCACTGTACTTACCAATGGGAGGTATTGTGTAAGATGCTGAGAATGCAGAACATGAATTGTGGTCCCTGCTCTTAAGAAGCATGAAATCTAGTTGGAGAGGAAGTGTGCTTATGTGTACATATATACACACATATGGCAAGAAAATAGTATGGCTAATATGAAAGTTACCAAATGAGTTGGATAGATAGTAAGGGCTACAGGAATTCAGATGGACTGAATGTTACAGTCCTAATCATGTTTACACAAAGGGCATAAATCACTCTTGTCATATTGTGACCTATTTAGACATAGGTAAGAGCACTGGACTTGGACTGGGACATTCCAAGTGGGGAAGCGACAAGGAAATGGACACATCACTGGGTAGGAGAGATGCAAAGTGAGATCCACATCATGTGCTGGGAAAAGCCCAACCCAGAAGGTAGAAGTCAGTGTTCTGAGCACCTGCGTGCAGGCCAAGGTGCTCAGGCCAGAGGTGCTAACAGACACGCTGTCCTGTCATGGGGCTTCTGGGGGCCGATGTACGATACTGAGGCAGGCAGGTGAGATTGTTTGAGGAGACAGGGCTCAAACCACATTGCAGGGTTCATGGGGGCTGCAGCCTAAATGTAACTTAGCCCCACATATTGAACAAATTGAGCACTCTTGACATTAGACATTTGACCAAGGAAGGGAGGCTGAATTGTTTTGAAACTAGAAAGTGGCACAAACCTTCCACTTGTCACTGTCTGCCGCTCCTGGTCTAGGAAAGAAAACTTTTACAGTTTGAGCTTTTCCCCCTGAGAATGCATGTGACCAGTGGAAGATGTGGCTTCTTCTGGGCCAGTGTTTGTCTGCTCTGGGCTCCTGACAATGTCCTGTTTAAGGAAGAACTTAGGGGAGCTGTCTTAGTATCAGAGTACCATCTGAAAAGGATGGATGGAGTATGTCATCTCCATAGGCTCGCTCCGTGATGATCAATCCATTCTCTTCAAAACAGGACTGGTCAACCCTTCCTCAGAAGCAAAAGTAAACTCTTTCTTAAGCCTATCTTTTCCTAAGACAGAAGAATGGTTATCTAATTATTATTTTCTTCACCAGATTACCTTATCCAATAAAACCTTTGGCCCAAACTAGAAATCAAAATGTTTCTAGCTGGGTCTCATTGATTCGTGCACACATTCTCTGATTCCTTGTATGTTTTAAACCAAATCAGAAACTCAGTATCTAACTCTAAACTGAATGATATTATTTCCAAGGTGAAATAATCATAGCAATATTCAGTGGAAAATGCTTTCACACAAGGTGACTCCTGGTTTTCTCTCCCTGCATCTCTCCTGAAGGTGATCACAAAAAGGATATTAAGAAATTCCTGGGGCTTCCCCGGTGGCGCAGTGGTTGGGGGTCCGCCTGCCGATGCAGGGGACGCAGGTTCATGCCCTAGTCTGGGAAGATCCCACATGCTGCGGAGCGGCTGGGCCCGTGAGCCTTGGCCGCTGAGCCTGTGCGTCCGGAGCCTGTGCTCCGCAACGGGAGAGGCCACAGCAGTGAGAGGCCTGCGTACCGCAAAAAAAAAAAAAAAAAAAAAAAAAAAGAAAAAGAAATTCCTTTATTTTAGGAGCAGGTTTGAGATTAGGTTCTGGTAAGGAACGCCAGGCCTGGAAAATTGAATTTCAATTTCTTTTGTCCCACAGTTCACACAAGTAGTTCCACTGGCCCCTGTTAAGGAGACGGGCTGGTAGCCCATGGAACTGTCTGGATGGCATGTAAGTGGCAAAGGAGGCCATTTTGTACCTGCTGGAATCTGTACTTCTCATGGGTGGGCTCACCAGGACTGCACAGTCCTGTGTGGGCTTTGGGGTCACATTTCCACGTGGAGTCTGTCATGTTGCTTCCTTTTATGTGCCATCTCTGAGTTTCCATCTTTGCCATTAAACGAACTCCACATCTGTTTGCTGTCTGTCTTTCCCATGAGAATACAAGTCCATGACTATCATAGATATGCCCATACTCTCTAGAACAGAGCCTGCACATCGAGGTACTCAGTAAATATCTGTAGAGGGAAACATTCTCTCATTGTGGATATTGATATATTCCCATCAACTCACTGTCCCCTTGTGTCAACCACACACAGTCAAGATGCTAGTCATTGGTGGGGAAAGAGTTAAGTGAGGTCTTTTACGATGGCAACACAGGGCCCTGGTGCCACAGGACCTGGGACCTGGACAAGTTATTGAGGTGGGTCAGCTAGGATTCTGTTACCAGAACCAAAACTAGGAGTTTGATTCTAAATTCCCCCATACTAGGGCTTCAAATCCTGGGTGGGCCCCAGTCTTTATATTAGAGCCACTGACCCCAAACTAAGAAGAGATGAATGTTAAGGGACAGAAATCAAGGCAAAGCATAGCTTTATCTCCTTAGCTCTTTTGGGCACTGTAATGCCTCTGAGTTAATTGGAATCAGGCATCTTTGGTCCTTGTGGGGCTGAGGAACAATTTAGTTGCCAAATAGCTGAATGGTGGACAAATAATTGCTTTTTAAATCTCTTTATTAAGAAAAAACTTTTTTGAACACCTCAATATCCTTTCTGATTGCCTTTGAAAACCAAGTGCTTGATTCCTAACCCTAACCCTAACCCTAACCCAGAATACTGGGAGAAGAGAGCATGCAACCTCCAAATAACTAATTTCAGGCACATAAACAGTCATATTGGCTCATGGCAAGGGGAATATCCTAGTATTTATTCTATTGAACAGAGGTTTTTGGTGTCTGCTGTCCTATTGGTCTCCACGGCTCCACAGGAATGCAGTGACAGACACCCGCTTTCTTTCCTCAAAGGTATGGAGTCTTTGGGCCAATGAGATATATCTCCTAGTTGCAGAGAACCCACCCCCTATCAATCTGGCTTGGATTTATTAAACTCCTTTACTAGGAAATTATGTATCACAGGGGCATCAGGCCATATATAGTGAGTCCTGTCCTATGTTTCTAACCCCTCTTCTGTGTTTGCACTTCTCTCTGCCCAGAATTTTTGTGTTTCTCTGAATTCCCAAATCACCTGCTATAAAATGCCCATTTCTCTTTCTCAGCTGTTCCCTTGTGTTATTTTTAATAGGCCCAGGAGAAAATGTTCATTGAAATCATATAGAGATTATATCAGAGAAGAGAGAGATTTGGCAGTGCTATTTGGAGTTGAAACATTAAAAAATAAAAAGTGCTGAGCAAGGGTGGCAGCAGAAGTTGGGAAGTCCTTTGGTTTGATGACAGACCTTGGCCACTATTAAATGTGTATCCCAAGAGCTTCAGGGGGTGATAATTTTTATGTGAAAGAATTGTTTAAGAATAATCAAGTTAAAATTGCTATTGTCCCTTACTTTTTACTAGGGCTAAAATAATTAAGTGAATTATCTTTTGAGAAATATGACACAGTAGACCCTTGGGGGAAATGAAAGCTTTCTGCCTGATCTTGTTCAATCAATACAAACTCCAGGGTTCTCTGTTCAATGAAAAAATTCAAAAGACCTCTGGCATTCCCACAAGCTTTCTGAAAACCGTAACATAAATTCTGTAGCAACTGATGGATTTGTTTGCTCCGGAACACTGGCATTCAGTGTGAATTCGACCTTTAAAAAGACCTTGGGGGCCTCCCTGGTGGCGCAAGTGGTTGAGAGTCCGCCTGCCGATGCAGGGGATACGGGTTCGTGCCCCGGTCTGGGAGGATCCCATATGCCGCGGAGCGGCTGGGCCCGTGAGCCATGGCCGCTGAGCCTGTGCGTCCGGAGCCTGCGCGTCCGGAGCCTGTGCTCTGCAACGGGGGAGGCCACAACAGTGAGAGGCCCGCATACCGCAAAAAAAAAAAAAAAAAAAAAAAAAAAAAAGACCTTGGGACAAGTGTCGAGGACACAAGTGGATAAATCCCTTGTTTCTGGAAGTATTAATGATGCCAGTAATAATTCAGAAATTGCTAAGACTAATATTGTCCCTTCAAATTGGGGATGCCTGGTTCCCATAGATTTGCTATTTTAGTTCAAAGATCTGCATAATTCTTTATTGCTCTGAAGCTATGTAGTTCCATGATTGTTGGAGAACTTTCTAAGTTTATCAATGCGTTTTGAAGTCTAATTGAGCTAAGAACATGTCTTGTTTGCAAGACACCAAGTCTGATGTTCAGTATTGTAACCTGTCCTCACCCATCCCTCAGTAGGTGCTTCTGCCTCTTTCCTCAGGCCAGTAACCTCTGAGCCCATTTTGCTTCCTCTCTCTCCCTAAATATTATTTCTTCTCCCTAAATATCTCTTGAATCTGTCTTCTTCTTCCCATCAGCCTAGGGCAAGCTATTTCTCTTGGACTATTGCAAGGGCCTCTTAGTGTCCTTGCTGCTAATATTGCTCCCTACCTACCCTTAACACAGTCTCCCTAAAGCAACCTGTGTGCTCATTGACAATACAAACTGTTGATGTCAATCCTTGGCCTAAAACATTTTGTGGTTTAAAGTTCTGTATCCTCAACATGGCTTTCAATTATCTGCGTGACCCTACTCCTCCTTGCTTCCCCCAGCTTCATCCTATTCAGTCTCTCTTTTCTAGCCAGACTGGCTCTCCTTGAGCAACATGCCAGTCTCTTTCATGTTTTTGGTCCTTGACAGACGTACTTTTCTCTACTAGGAACACTTTCCCATCTTCCCTTCACCGAGGCAACTCCTAGTCAACTTAAAAATTCAGCTTAGACTTGACTTCTGCCATAGAGTCTTCCCCCTCACTGCAGCTACTTGAGATCACTTGCTTTAAGCCTCTACAAAATGCACTTTGTAGTAGCACAAATCTAACCAATATTTGATTGATGTATACCTATTGGCTGTAAGCTGTGTGAAGGCAGGGGTGGGGTCTGTCTCATTCACAGGGCCTGGAACATAGCAGATGCTCAGCAAATATTTGTTGCATGCACAAGGGATCATAGAAATGGTTGGTCACCATTCCTTAAATGTGTTTGTCATGTAGAAGAAGCTTAAAAGTAGTTTTCGAGATCTGTGTCTTTCTCTTCTATTTTCGTATGTTTTTCAAACAAATACATAGAAGCTTGTTTTAGTGGCATAGGAATGGGTTAGAGGCATACATCTTATACTATTTGGGTACTTAATCTCTGAAAAGCCTGTCTTTTAACATGTTGAAATAGACAACCATCCCAAGCCTACCAGAAATATTGTTGAGTAAAAAGTTCAAGTAAAAGATGAAAAAGTTTGTTGGCCTGCCACCATTCCAGCTATAGAAGCGCTGTTGGTGACTTACCTGAGGCTGAATCTCAGCCTCTGTGTTCATGACACTTCGCTGCCATAAAAAGAACGAGGTGAGAAATGGTGCTGTGCTGTGGTCACAGGGTTTACTTCAATGAGATGGACACCGTTTCATCACATAAAATGCCATGGGTCTTGGCATCTCCAGATTAGCACCAGTTCAGCTTTCTACTGTGATACTTGGCATTTTCAAGTAATTGTTATTGCTTTGGCTCGATAGAAACACTACCCTCGTTCTTGCCATGGCAGCATCTCCTTGGGTTTTACACAAAGGATTCAATGCAGCTCTAGCCTTTTGAATGACAGATGGTGGCTTCAAATGATCATGTGAAAACGGCACTCATGTTCCTGGAAGATTTCAGTGTTTTCATTTATTACCAGCAAGGACATTCAACATCATTAGCATGTCTGAATACCTCAGTAATAAATTTAATCTACCATTTTGAGTTGAGAATGATTTGGGGGAGAAAATTACTTCAGCATTTGATTTTAGGAAATATTTTATGTCTACTTACCTGCTCTTCCTGGAAGTACCCTTCATATTAGATTTGTTGAATCAGCATTTAATAAATCATCATAGTTCTCAAAACAGTTTTCATGTAAATTGCATTGGTCATCTGTATATTTTCCCTTTATATAGGAAGTAAAGTCTGGATTATTTAGATCATTGTTCACTTGATTGTCCAGTTTCTGGAGTATCAAGATCCCTTGTCTATCCTTTTCCTTTCTCTTGTCTCTCTCTGCCTTTTGACCTGTTTGCATCTCCACAGGAGGAGGCATAGGGCCATAGAGTCTGTCATGCAGTCAACAGATGCTTATCATGTGCACGTGCCCAGTACTGTCTCTGCTACATGGAAGCTTGCTGTTCCCCTAGGGAGGTGGTATCCATGAAAAATTGTGATCCATTCAAATGGCTTAGTGTCAGGTTGTGAGTTGGTGGTTCAGACTACATGAGAGGGGTAAGAGGTTGGTAAGACCTAGAAGGGAAGGGCGAAGCTGAGAAGAGGCAGCATGTGAGTTGTAAAGGCTTCAAAGGATGAGGACGATTTGAGCAGAAATAAGATAAAGGGGAGTAGAACGTCATAGACCTTGAAGGGACCAGTTTTTAGCTGGGGATTTTTGATGGACAAACAGGAGAAATGACTTTGCGGGGAGAGTGGGCTAGATTACTTTGATTGTTGGATAGGACCTGACTGTAGAGGGACTTGTAAGAGGATTTTTGGCTTTGTGTGCTAGGCGGTGGGAAAGCAATGATTTTAACCCAATCCCTAAAATTTAAAAGATTTAGCATGATTCCTTGTAAGAAGCTTTGGCTAAAGACTTGACAGAGCAAAAACTGAATGAAAGCTTAAAATTGTTTGGGAGATTTGTCAGTCAGCTTAAAAAGTTTTAATCCTTCTAGTTTTCAGAGATGACTGAGAATTAGCTTAATGTCATTTTCTTCCCCTTCTTTATCTTGCCCCTCTATATGTTCGCTGATGGGAGATTTGCATTTGAAAAGTTTTATTATACATTCCTGCAGGGAAATGGCACATTGTTGACAAATGTATCTTTTATAATCCTTGCTGTTATTGGAACACTGCTAATTTTATTAACACCTTCTCAAAGGAAAAATGAAATAAATCCCCATGCAACCCCTTCATTATCTTGTCTGCCCTTGCCTTACTCACTTTGCTGAAATTCTAATGGAAAAAAGGGAGCTGCCCAGTAATTTTCTTTCCATGTGACATTCCAGCACTCCTCCAGTGCATCGCTGTAATGAAAATTGGCAGCTCTTGAGAAGAACAGTAACCATTCAGAGGAGAGCACCTGCTCCATGGACCATGAACAGGAGAGGAAGCTCTCCAGCCCAAATATGATGCCATTTTTCAAATGTATGAGAGGTAGCCCTGTTAGATGTTCAAAGATTAGTCAGTTGCAGGGCAGGAGATGGGCAGGCCACCCCATCCCAGATATCTAGTCATCCATGATGTTGCTCCCATGATCAGAAATTTGAATTTTAAAGGCCATAATGCCCCAAGAGCATTATCATTTCTCTTTGGACTTTTCCACAAATTCAGGCACAAGATGCTTTAACAGCATCAACATCAAAGACTATTAGGTGCTAACCTGTTTTTTTTTAAATGGAACATTTCTATTTATTTGTGTATTCATTCATTCATTCATTCTTTTATGCTGTGCTGCAAAGCGTGCAGGATCTTAGTTCCCTGACCAGGGATGGAACCTGTGACCCCTGCAGTGGAAGCATGGAACCCTAACCACTGGACTGCTAGGGAAGTCCCTGGAACATTTCATTTATCAGTAGATAAAGCAAGATCAGATTGCTTTTATCTGAAGAATGACTAAGATATGATTTTATTGTCACGAGAATGGTGTTTTGACAAATATACCAGTATAATGTTGAGCTTTGAAGGGGCTATCTTAGGTCTCTGTGTTTACTACAGTGATGGGGCCATTGATCAGAATCTGGTAGCAGCTCTTCTTTGGGAATTTCTCTGAAACAGTAGATAAGGCACACAAAAGACTTTTTGCTTAAACTTCAAATGGTAGCAGTGTCCCCCACAGTTTTTAACCAGTTTTGCTCTGACTGACTTTTGGCTGTCCCCAAAATAAACTCGGCTCTCAAAGCATGAGGATATGTCATCAACAAAGATAATCAAAAGAGTGTGCTTGAGGCTGTAATGGAAGTTTCAAAAGTGGATCCCCAAGTGATTTTCATCAGTGGATATATCACTGGAACAGTATGTCTGGATATGACTAATTTGAACAAGAAAATAGGCAACTAAGTGTACACATTCTTTCACATTTGTTACAAGTAAGCGGTCTAGTAATTAACAGCATGGGATTTGGAGCCAGACAAACTGGGTTTAAATTCTAATTGTGCTACCTTAGAGAAGTCACTATGAGAGTCTCAGATTCCTCAGGGTAAAAGAAGGATTGGAACAGGTGTCTTTTAGGATTAAGTTTAGTGAAATGAAGTTAAACTAAATTAAATGTATATATGTATATTTGTATACTTATTTATCCATCTATCCATCCATCCATGCATCCATCCCACACAGCCAAAGCTCAGTAAATGGTAGTTATTGTTATTGATGTGAAATTGTCATTGTAATGATCCCTCCTCTTCTCTGTGATCTAAACTCTTAGATGCCTTCATCGGTTGCTCTCCTCTGCCTTTCTCCTCCTTTTCCTCTGATGCCTTCCTTACCCCTCTGTAAGTCTTTGTTCCCCCTGAAATCATTTCCCTCTCTTCCTTTTGTCTTTCCCTGTTGTACATCATTTCTCTCTTGTGAATGAAGAGTGGGTCTGCTTCCACAGCACATAGGAGTGAGGGTGAGCAGGGTCTGTGGCATCCCCTCGGGCATCACCACTTGTGTGCCAAGCTGGACATGTACTCAGTTTCCTTGGTAAACAGGGCCGAGTTCTGAGGCCTCTCCTGCCTGCCTTACCACATCCTTTAGAGGAATCCTGCATCGCTCCTCTGAAGGGAAGGCACACATCCTCTTTTTGTGGCCAGCAGCAGCTCCTCTCTTCGGAAGCACTTTCTTTTCCCATCAGTGGGAGAGAAAATATACCAATTTCTGATGAAATTAGACAATTTCCTCTCCTGTCTTTGGAATTAATTAAACTTCAGGACTGTGATTCTCACCCAGGGTGCCGGACCTACTAGAGGGAAAAATCAGGATTTTTCTGAGGAAGTGGCAGGTGGATTGTGTGCAGTTTGAGAAGTATAGTCACTATTACCATGCAATGTTAAAACAAAGCCCCCCCCAAAGCCCCAAACCCTGTTATTTTCTTAAATATAACTGCAGAAAATAAGCTAGATATACCAGCCTTGCTTTGTGCTGATACTCTGAAGACAGACTTTATCTTTGGAGCAAAAGAAATTATCAATAGGAGGGTTTAGTGTCCAATTATTATCATTTTTTTTGAGGGGGGGGAACTGCATGAGAATATTACATTCACCAAATGGAGCATATGCTTTTAAAAAAAGTACAAAAACTGTTGAGAAACACTGTTTATGAAGTTAGCAAAAACAATCATCACAACCCAAGCAAGATAGTCTGACCTGGAGGCTCCTAGGAGACCCATTCCTATGTTTAATGAGAAGCTGGTCTAAGATAAACTAGCTAAGACTGACAGGCCTGTTGCATTTGTTTGGGGAATTTTAATTTGATGTTAACTCCCTCATCACAGAAAATTCACATGAGGTCTCAATCATAACAAGCATCATTTTATACTTCAGTAAGTAGAATTAATGATCCCTGCATGAGCTGGAGGATATGAAATTGATGATAACTTCCTTTGGGTTTTTCCATTTACCCCATTGTCATTGGCTATTTCATCATACTTTAGGAAAAATGAAACACTACTAGTTGTGCTCAAAGCCATAAAAATCTCTAGTTTCACTAAAGTGAATCTCCCAGATATTGATACTATGGATATTCAGCTTTGCTGTTATATCTTAACTTATCCAGTGGCATATAATTAATTGACTATTACTCATTAAGGGGCAGACAAGTATTTGGTGTAAGTATAAACTCCAGAAAACATCAGCTTTTGATTGTAGCTCTTCTGATTGACATTGTGAACTCCCCTTTCCATGGGATATCTTGGGTTATGGGGAGTAACTGGAGAGAAAGCATCATATAATGGAAACCACATTGGATTCATATAGACATGGGTTTGAGTCTTGGCTCTGACATTTAATGCCTCTGACATTTAATAGTGGACTTGGGTGATATATCTAACTTTTTTTGAGCCTCAGTTTCCTCATCTATTCAAAAAGATAATGTGACTCTCTCTGCAAGGATTTTGGAGTTTTGAAGACTCCAAAGCACCTAGCAAAATACCTGATACGTTGGACAGTTCAGAAGCTCATTTTTATCATTAAGCACATCGACTAATTTCTCTAGCTAATGTTGAAGTTTAACTCTGAAGTTTAATAGTATGTATAATATATTCATTGCTAAATATACATTCTTACACTGATCCCAAAGCATTGTCTCATGTGTCCTGAAACCCTTGCCTTACTGATATGCATAGTCTTAACTTCTTACTGATGAAAGTTTGCACAAATACCCATGCTTTCACAAAAATCAGTTCCACACATTCAGTTGATTAAATAGAAATACACATAAACCTACTCCTTTTGGGGGTAGACTGAATCTGTTTTCAGCACCTACTGATAAGACATGGTGCACAAGGGGATGGGAGATGGGACAGAGAAGCCCATGCCACTTTCCACTCAGCCCATTGGTGATGATGCTGTGATACCCAAGCAAGGGCAGCTGAGGGGAGCCCCCAGGCACAGTCTTTGGCCCTGTTCTGGTGTCTGCTCCAGCAGATACAGATGCACTGACTGAGCTTCAGCCCTTTGGAGCCTCTGACATTGCAAAAAACTCTGATCGTTCAACCACAAAGTGCTTAGCTTGATATGATATGCATTCTGACCTGATGCCTGGCAGAGCTGGGTTTTGACAATTTTGATTTGTAACTGGCACCTACACCTTTACCATGTTCCCTGTGTGGTTTGTACATCTCCTAAGTAGTGTGTAAGCTTATTAGGGGTAGGATCCATGTTCGCTGGCTCTGTTCTCTCTCTGGGAACTCTCTGCACTCAGGAGAAACTTGACCAGGAGAGGGGAGAGGAGATGCGGTCCTGTAAGCTGGTGGGTCATTGATTGCCAACTGACTCTGGCTGTCAGGTGCTGATACCAACAGACTAGCTGTCTGGGCTTCTCTTGCTAAGAACCACGTGCCCTTTCTCTGGCCCTTAGCGAGGAAGGCCCTTTCAGTGTCAAGCAAGGGAAGGGAGACCAGGAAGATGCCAGTCAATTATGATTGTCTTTGTTAATGGCACAGGAGTAAGGTTTGGTAGGGTGGTCAATAAATCTATTGTTAAAGGTCATGTGTGTGAATTATCTATTGATTTTTTTTACAATGAAAAACATTTTTACTGTACTCTTCTGATTAGGTAAATAATACAGAGTCATTAAAAACTATTCACACAGTGCCAAGAAATATAAGGAGGAAAGTAGAAATCACCTGGCATGCCGTCACTCTGAGATGGCTCCTGTTAACATTTGGTGATCTAATGTTTCACAAAACTTTTTATGCATATAGATGCAGAAATAGCTGATTTCATGCAGGTAGTATCATAATGCTGTTTAGTAAATTCGTGAGCATAACTTTTTTGTCTGTCATATTAAAATGGTGTGTATACACTTCTCTGCATCTTGCTCTTCTCACTATCATGTAAATAAGAATGGATCTAGATCATGATTTCTGAGCCTCAGTGCTACTGACATTTTGGGCTGGATAATTTTTTGTTGTGGAAGGGCTGTCCTGTGCATTGTCAGATGTTTAGCAGCATTGCTGTCCACTACCCACTAGATCACAGCAGTGCCTAGCCCTCCCAAACATGTCTCCAGACATTGCCATATGTCCCTGGAGGACAATAATTGTCCCTGGTTGAGAGTTGCTGATCTGATTCTTTTTTTTTTTTTTTTTTTTTTGCGGGACGCAGGCCTCTCACTGTTGTGGCCTCTCCCGTTGCGGAGCACAGGCTCCGGACGCGCAGGCTCAGCGGCCATGGCTCACGGGCCCAACCGCTCCGCGGCATGTGGGATCTTCGTGGACCGGGGCACGACCCCGTGTCCCCTGCATCGGCAGGCGGACTCTCAACCACTGTGCCACCAGGGAAACCCTGATCTGATTCTTTTCAATAGCTGCATAATATGTCACAGTATGGGTATGCCACTTTTTATGCAATCATTCCTTTCTTGGTGCTCTTTTGATTTGTTCCCAGTATCTTTCTTTGCCTATTAATTTTATGATTTAGATGGTGCTACCTTTGGTCCCTGGTTATCCCTCAGAAAACTGAAAAGTTTGCGGAGACAAAACCCACGCCTCTGCCTTTGCAAACAGCATTGGATGTTCCTGGGCCTCACTCACTTTATTCCTGAGTGAGCCTGAGAGGAACCATAAATGAGCAAAGCTGATGACTGGCCTGTGACACATTGGGAAGCCAGCCCCATCTGTCATGAGCAGGTGATTTTCAGCCCCAGATGATGACAGCCAAGTGGGAATAAAGCCCAGTGCTACCAAATATTCTAATCAAGCTGGAAATCTGTATTTTTATGTAAAAAAGTCCCACTTTTTTTAAGGTTGGAAACTAATTTTTTGGAAAACACTGTACAGGTCAAATAAAGCAGGTCACCAGCCCAAATCTGGTCTACTGGTGGCCAGTATGCAACCTCCAAAATAGATATCTATAACTGATTGTGATCCCTGTCTTCCTGGGATTTCAGTCCTTTGAATAGTCACTAATGGTGAGAATCTCATACAACTTTTTGGCAGTGAGTGTTGACATTTGACCCACCTTGTCTGCAGTGATGCTTTCCTCATGCCAAGTTCCCATCCTCTTTTGGAGAGACCCCATGCTCCAGTAGCCCATGTTGTCTCCAAGTCCAAATGCTCTCTGAGCCACCCTTGGTGCTTGAGGGCTGCTGACTTATATGTTCTCAGGAGAAGCAGGGTCAGTGCTGCTTGGTGCCTCAGAACTTTTCTCTCTCCAGCTTCAGAAATTATCTCCACAGTGCTTGGGGTAGCTCAGTGGGAGAGTGTGTTTCTTGGGACTTGGTGCCTTTAGCAGCATGGAAGCTACACATCTTTTTGGAATTTCTTGTTCCTTTAGAGAGCATATGGATAATTTATTTACCTGGCTTTCCTCCCAGATAAAATTTTAGAATCAGAAGGGACATTGGTAGTCTCTCAGTGTGGCACTTTCATTTCACAACTGGGGAAAGCAAGGCTCAGGAAAGGCAAGCGACTTAGCAGAAGCTCTACAGCTAGTGCTGAGGTGGTGGCAGCCCTCCTGTCTCCTGCCTTCCTCTCCAGGGTGTCTTTACCACAGCCTCTAAGGAATCTTTCCAAAAAATCCCCTTTTTCTATTTCTGCTTTTCAGCTGATTTGTCTGGTTGTCCATGTTTCTATGAGCCATCTCTGGGAGGCGGCACTTAGGCGTGGGTGTTAATTTGAGTTTTTGCCGAGCTAATTAACCTTCTCCTACCTCAAGTCTTTTAAGACAATAGCCTTGTTCTTCTCTTCAGGTATTGTTTTAAACAGGAGGATCTTGGCTTGGGAATAGATTAGAGGACGATTTTGAGGTGTTCTATTAGCTGAAAACTAGATGATACCAGATTTGAGGTGCTGCCTCAGTAAATTAGATACTGGGCTGGTGATGATTTTGAAGACACAGCAGCATGTGATAGCTGGCAAGCTTTAGGTGGGATTGGGTTGATGGATAACTTGCCCCTTTGGTTGGAAATATGTTGCACTGTGGTTCCTATGGATTCAACTTGCTGGTTTTCTGCACCCACAGCTGCCACCAATTCTTAGCTGCTTAAGAAGGCAGGCATATCGGGCAGCTTGGGAGGAATGCCATGTGTCAGAACAGGTTTTTATCCCAGTGCCCACTCTGCTGCCAGGATGCTGTCAGCACAGTCTGAGAGATGCTTTAGGGACTTCCCACCAGCTTGACACCTGTGTTGGTCAAAGTCAGAACCCTCCGGAATCTGACTGCTTGGCAATGGTTGCAACAGAAGTGATGGCATCGGAAGACACACGCCATTCCAAGGAGTAGAAAATGTGCCGCCTGAGAGTCTAGAGACCTGGATTCCCCTAATCCCTTAACTTCTCTGAGCTTCAGTAGACTTATCTGAAGCACAGGGACCAAACTAAATTGCCTTTTCCATCCCTCAGAGATGCTATTGAAGGCAATTGTGTGGACGTGCGCACGTGAGCGCATGCACACACAGTGTGTGTTTCTTATGGGTTGAACTGTGTCCCTCCAAAATTCACATGTTAAAGTCCTAACTCCCAGTACCTCAGAATGTGACCTTATTTGCACAAAGAGTGGTTGCAGATACTGTTAGTTAAAACAAGATCATACTAGAGTAGGGTAGACCCCCTAATCCAATATGACTGGAGTCCTTATGAAAAGGGGACATTGGACACAGCCATGCACACAGGGGAAACATGATGTGAAGAGTCAGATTATGCCACTACAAGGAACGAACAGAAGCTAGGAGGGAGGCCTGGGTCAGATCCTTTCCTAGCACCTTGAGAGAGAGCATGGCCCTGCTGACACCTTGCTCTTGAAATCCTCGCCTTTAGAACTGTGAGACAAGTTTCCGTTTACCACTGCTTGGGGTGCTTGGTTATGGTGGTCCTAGAACACTAATACAATATGCATATGTAAATATATGCATGCACACACACAAAATGACTTGAAATATTAAGGCACAACAATTTCGAGTCTATCTTGGGCTACTATAAACCTGGTCATGGCAGTGTGCTGTTAATTTGTTCTTAATAGTAGTCTGGGCTGATGGTGAGGCTTAGATAGATCTGTGGACAAACAAGAAAGTAAGATCCCCGAGGGCAAAGACTGTGTTAGTTGTACCTGGCACTTTATGGTTAGTACCCAGCCCCAAAAATCCAACCCCCAGTTTTGGTGCTATTTGTTGAATGGATTAAATGTGATCAGAGACATTATTGGTATCACACTTTCTTACTTTTCCATTTTTATTGAGAGAAAATTTACATAACAAAAATGCACCTTTTTAAAGAGTACAAGCCAGTGTTTTCTTCTGTTTTTTTTTAACTATATTCACTAAATACGTATTCACATATATTCTCATCAATACTTGTTATTTTGTTTGTTTATTTTATTTTATTTTTTATTTTTTTTTAAGCAGTACGCGGGCCTCTCACTGTTGTGGCCTCTCCCGTTGCGGAGCACAGGCTCCAGACGTGCAGGCTCAGCGGCCATGACTGATGGGCCCAGCTGCTCCACGGCATGTGGGATCTTCCCGGACCGGGGCATGAACCCGTGTTCTTTGCATCGGCAGGTGGACTCGCAACCACTGCGCCACCAGGGAAGCCCCTGTTTGTTTATTTTTGATAGTAGCCATTCTAATGGGTTTGATTGTTGTTTTGATTTGCATTTTCTGAATGATTAGTGATATGGAGTATCTTTTCATGTGCCTATTCACCATCTGCATATCTTTGGAGAAATGTATATTCAAATCCTTTCCCCATTTTTAAATTAAATTGTTATTTTTGTTGTTTAGGAACCCTTTATACATTCTGGTTGTGAACCCTTTATCAAATTTGTAATGTGTGAATATTTTCTCTCATAGTTTAGGTCATCTTTTTACTTTCTTGATAATATCCTTTGATGCACAAAAGGTTTTAATTTTGATGACATCCAATTTATTTATTTTTCTTTTTTGCTTGTGCTTTTGCTGTCATATTTAAGAAACTGTTGCCTAATCCAGGGTCAGAAATAATTACACCTGTTTTCTTCTAAGGATTTTATAGTTTTAGCTCTTACATTTAGGTATTTGATCCATTTTGAGTTAATTTTTGTATATAGTATAAGGTAGGGGTCCAAATTAATTCTTTTGTATGTGGCTCTTGGGTTGTCCCTCCATCACTTGGAAAGACTATTCTTTCCCCACTGAATGGTGTTGGTGTTCGTGTCAGAATCATTTGGCCATAGACACATGGGTTTATTTCTGAACTCTTAATACTATTTCATTGATCCATATATTCATCCTTATGCTAGTGCCACACTGTTTTGATTATGGTAGCTTTGTGGTAAGTTTTGGAATTGGGAAGATTGCATGCAATAACTTTTTTCTTTTTTTTTTTTCAAGATTGTTTTGGCTGATGAGGCTTTCTTAACCAGCAGGGACAGCTAGGACTTGGCCAAGAACATGAGTTCAGCAAATTCATAGTAAGATAGCTATGCCCTTCAGAACTGAAGACTTTCTATCTTCCCTTAATAATAGCTCTGACCTAAAAGAGAACCTGGCCATGACAGAGCCATGGAGCTCTTGGTGACTGAAGCAGCTAATCAGTTTCAGTTTCATTCTTTTCCTTGGATTTGTGTCAAGTAACCTTGAAAAATCAAAGATGTCATCTCACTTTATTCTTCAAATATATATTTTAAGCAGGTGGAGAAAATGTGTTTATGCTCAATCTAGAGTTGGGGAAAGTGAGTGACAGAGTTAAAAGACTTGTTTAGATGACAAAGGCATAATATTTACTAGAAGTGGGCCCCCTTATCTCTCAACATTGTATACTTCTTGTGTAAAAAAAAAGTGTATTTTTAAAAAATTTCATGAACAGTAGATGTTAACTATAAAAAGATAACTGTAGAAGAGAAGAAGAAGGAGGAAGAAGAGGAGGAGGAAAAGGCCAAAAGGAAGAGGAAGAAGAAGGACAAGGAGAAGGAGGAGAAGCGGGGGGATGATGAGGGGAGAAAAATTACCTATAATAGCATTACTGAGAAAAGAGCTGGAAATTGGGGATTCCCCATTGGACCATGAGCAGTGATATGCTGGTAAATGTTCAACAATTGCTGAAATGGAGTTGTCCAGAAAAGGTAACGCTTGATTTGTGTTGTTTGCCAATTTCTATTGTGTAAAGTCTCTCCCTATGGCTGGTTTTAAGCTCCCTATGTGACATCACTGAACATGGATTTAGGAAGAGATTCACATAGTCGAGTCTCATGAACCCATGCCAGCACACCACTGAGGGTATTCTAGTTCCTTGCTGTTCAAAATATAGTTTCATGAACCATCATAATTGGCAGGACTTGAGAGCTTCTGAGAATTCCAGAATCTCAGGATCTACCCTGACTTCGGGAATCAGAACTAGCATTTTAACAAGATCCTCAGGTTCTTCTATGGACATTAAAATTTGAGCAGCATTGCCTTAGAGCCACACTGTCCTATGTGGTAGCCGCTAGCTACATGTGGTTATTGAGCACTTGAAATGTGCCTAGTCTGAATCAAGATGGTCAGGAGGTGTATAATACGCACCCAATTTTGAACACTTAGTGTGTGTCTTACTTGGTTTAGGCTATGATAACAAATTACCATAGACTGAGTGGGTTACACTTTTAAGCTTAGAGTGATGAGCAGAATTCCTCACCTTTCTTTATAGGAGAAGGGATACTTTTTATCCCTTTAGCCTACTTAAGATTGCCGATGGAAATCCCAAGGTTTAAATTCTCATCTGCATATTAGTGTAGAAGTAGCAGAGAATAATGGAACAAATATTGGCTTGAGAGACAAAGTTCCAACATTGTCAATGGCCAGCTGTTTATCTTGGGCAGGACACTTAATCTATCTGGGTTTTTGTTTCCTTAACTGTGAAATGAGGGGGCTGGGGATCATGTATTTAATAAATGGCAGCCAGCACCGTCACCACCCCTCTCCAAGACTGAACTGTAAAGGGAAACAGCAATAATCATCTGGTTAAATTAGCTCATCAAATTTTGATTGGATGCCTACCACACATGGGACATAAAAGGCAATAGGAAGTTCCCCGAAGCATGTAAATTGGGAGGTTTTGTACCCTAAGGCGGCAGAACTCACCAGAGTCCTCAGTGTCATTCTCTAGGACAGTTGATGCGTGGTCATACGTCTCTCTGTGGCCTCTGAGATCTTTCCTATGGTGTTTCTTTATTCCACACAGCAGCACATCCTGGCCACACATTGGGTAGCTGCTGAATGGGGTTGATTCCTCACCACTGCCAGTCCCAATCCTCATATCCCCACCCCTCTGGTTTCTACAAGCACCCAAAGGAGGCAATATGTCTAGTGGAGTGTCACCTTCATCTGATGCCTGAAATATTAAAAATGGATTTGGGATATCCATGGCCTATCAGTACTGTGTTTGGTCACATATCAAAGTTTAGCTGCTATTTGCCCAAATGTCTAGAAATTATCATATTATCAGAGGGGAGAGTGGTATACCTGTCTGGTAGGAATGGGGATCACTTCATGTGCATTCACTTTTCTCAGACAAGGAGCTCATAGTCAGGAATCTGGGTAGAAGGAGCTCAGAGTTCTTTCTTGGGAGCTGACAACAGTGAATTAATAAATATCAGGTAGTTGATATATTGCCTTCTTGCCTTCTTCCTTTTATCCCACCATTTTGATTTGGGTTCCCCTGAAAGAAGAGCCTTGAGAGTAGGCTGTGGGATCACCTCCCATACAAACCCACTGCAATGAGGAGGCAATAGATCAGTTACCTGATATTTATTAATTATCATGCATCACATAATGTGCCACCGTTGTTTAATCATACATGATTATTAGATATTTAGAGTACTTCCAATTTTGGATTATTATAATCAGAGGCATCATAAACATCCTTGTACATAATTCTGTGGGCTTTTCATCCAAATATTTCTTTAGAATCAGCCCTTAGATTTGGAATTGCTGGGATAAATGATGTGAAAATTACAAGGCTTTTATTCATTTTGCCAAATTGCCTTTCAGAAATGTTGTATGCACTTACTCCCCTATCAGCAGTGTATTAGCATGCTTGTCTCACGAAAGTTAAGTATCATGACAATATATACACAGTATGCATCATGGCTGTAGACTGGCTTGGTCTAAAGTTAGCTACCAAGTAGGGAAATAAAAAACACTCTAGGTATTACAGAAAGAGGGGATGTAATACAGACACTGGTTGCACAGGTGAAGGGGTAGCTGGGAAGCCAAACGGGATGCTGTGGACTGAATTGTGTCCCTCCAAAATTCATATGTTAAAGACCTAATCGCCATTGTGATAGCATTTGAAGGGAACTTTGGGAGGTAATTAGGTTTAGATGAGTTCATGAGGGTTGGGCCCTCATGATGGGATTAATGTCCTTATAAGAAGAGACATCAGAGAGTTTGCTTATTCTCTCTTTCTACATGGACCGAGGAGAAGAAAGGCCCTATGAGCACACAGCAAAAAGCAGCCATCTGGGGGCTTCCCTGGTGGCACAGTGGTTGGGAGTCCGCCTGCCGATGCAGGGGACATGGGTTCGAGCCCCGGTCCAGGAAGATCCCACATGCCGCAGAGCGGCTGGGCCCGTGAGCCATGGCCGCTGAGCCTGCGTGTCCGGAGCCTGTGCTCCGCAATGGGAGAGGCCACAACAGTGAGAGGCCCGCGTACCGCAAAAAAAAAAAAAAAAAAAAAAAAAAAAAAAAAGGCAGCCATCTGCAATCCAGGAAGAGGGCCCTCACCAGGAACCAAATCGACCAGTACTTTGACTTTGGTTTTACTATCCTCCAGAACTGTGAGAAATACATTTCTGTTGTTGAAGCCATTGTGTTTATGATATTTTATTATGGCAACCTGAGCTAAGACATAGGCTAACTCAGAGATTACAATTGGAAGGCACTGCACTTCCTAGGTTAGAAGCACGATGGAGAAGGCAGCATTATCAGAGTCTAGGGCCTGGAGTTATCTGAAGGAGGCTGGAACCATGGCAGCTTGTCTTTGGTTGGCGGAATGACAGAGGAGGTGTGGCCTGAGCAAGAGAGAAGTGGGGAGAAACAGCCTGACCTTTTCCCTCCCTCCTGTTCTGCAGAATTCCATCTGAGCTTTCCACTAGCAGAACAATGTGAAACAGCTGATGCCGGAGCATGGGAAAGCTGCAGGGCTGTGGACCGTGTGACCCAGAGTAGAGCAGGGAAGGGTAGGGATGGATCTGAGGACACGTATATCCAGGAATGCAGAGGATGCTTTGTTTGGCTAGCACAGTGTCTTTGAAAAGCTCTGCACTCGTGCCTGTGGATGGGTCATGGTCTTTCAGGTTAGGCCAGGCACAGTGCCAGCACAAGCTATTACACAGCTGCTTTAACTCTGCTTTCATTGATAGATGATGGAAGGCAGGTGAGGGCATTTTAAGAGCAGAGACAATATGGGAAAAGGCACGGGGGCTGGAATGGTACGCCACGGATGCCAATTTCTACACTTTTTCTTAGGTAGCCTGGACCTGCAAAGTTATAATTTCTAAAAGACAACAGCCCTTGACTCTTAATATTCCATAGTAAAATCCAGAGAGTGAGCAAGTTTCAACGTGTGTGTGTCTGTGTGCGTCTTCTGTTGTGTGAAAATCTGTTCCCTGTGCATCTGAAGTGGATTAGGCGGTATGACCTTCACATGGGCTCAGCCTCATTCTTTGTAAATGGTTACAGCTGTTTAGAGAGCCGGCAGGTACGTGATGACCCTTGACCCTGCTGCGTCCCATTACTGACGCTCGCTAGTCCGGGAACCGAGCCCATCCAGCCGGCATCTCTTCGATCCCACTGCCGCGGGGGAACCCAGCCGATGTCTCACAACGCGGAGAGACGAAATGCGGACGTCTGAGAACTTTAACCAAGGCCAAGAGAAAGGGCAAGGTTAGTCAGTTTGGCGGGGACGGGCTGGTGAGATCCAAACTGCGGGCTTCGGAGACTTCCTGCCTGTCTGAGTGCTGTGCAGTGGGGACTCGTGCTGGGCTGCGTCTGCCTGGAGAGGCGGGGAGCGCCTCGTTCTGAGTTAGGCGGGGTGCTGTGTGGCGGCTCCTCCAGTGCCCAGACTGTGGAGATTCTGTTCTTATTTCCAAGCCCTCTTGTTAAACTCAACGTGTCCCGTTCGTACATTTCCAAATGCAGAGATAAGTAGGCATTTCTGCTGCAGACTGTACGCATCCTAACTACCTTTTCTCCTCAGGTGGTTCCTGTGCTCTGTTTTCACATCCTATTTCGGTCTCCCGTGTTCCCATTCAGTTGTGCTCGTTTGTCTCTATTATTTTTCAGTAGTCTCTTGCTTTCGGGTGACCTGGGTTGGCTTGAGGAGAGCAAGATGTGGCGACAGTTATTCTAACCAGCAGTGGTTACGGGGGCCACAGACACGGATGTCTCCAGGGCAGGGTGGTCCCAGGAGTGGGGTAAGCAGGTGAGGGGAGGAGACCCACCAAGCCCATCTGAAGGGGGGAACTCTCGGCCTGAGTGGCTTACAGGCAGTGGTTGATCAGGGTCCATGTTGCTGGTTTTGATATATTTCAAGAAAACTTGGAGATCTCTGAACATTTTTAAAGATGAGAAATTGTAAAACTTTTAAAAAACAATGCGTCAGCTATGGAATCCACTTCTGTGGTCAAAATCTGTCCCAGGGGCCAACAGCTTGCCTTCCTTGACTTGGGGAGTATTTCCTGTGCCAGGCGCACGGGGCCGTGGGCAACACCAAGGTGAGTGAGACAGTGCTTGTGTCCCGAAGGGACTTAAGTGGGGCAATGAAACTGGAAAACCTAAGACGTGCGGTAGAGAGAGATTCCAGGAAGGGCTGTGAGTGCTCCCAATGGAAGAGGTTTAATGAAAATATTTGTGTGGTTTTAACATGAAATATTAATTCCACCTTAAATCATTGAACTTCAGAATAGAGGAAAACCTTCTCTGCTGTTCTTAGTGTTCAGGGTACTTGACGGGCTTAACGGTGAGATCATTTTAATAATGAAGCTTTTAGTACTTCACTAAATAAATCCCCTTGAGGAGATGACAGACTTTACTGGTTTCCACTCTGGAGTGTTCCAGTGAAATTCCTGTGTACATAGTGATGTAGGATTTTAAAAGATCACTTTTTCTAGGCAGGATGACTAATGAGAGAGGTAATCCTTTAAGATGTGTGCACATGGTCAGCAGCCCGACCATTCTAGAACTTCCCAAGTGTGGAGCTTGGCAGGTCATGGCAGAGCCAGACCTGAAGAGACATCTGGGGCAGGGCTTTGCTCGGGGGCAGATCCAGCTCATCCAGGTAGTGAGAGAGAGGCCAGAGCCAGCAGGATTATCCCATTATCCCTGGGCCTCCTCGGCACTGGGCTTCTAGCTCCTGCCAGGGCTCTTCCCAGGCTGTGTTACAATTATCTGTACTTTCCCTCCAGCAGGACCTGAGCATCTTGGGGCAGGGCCAATATTGTCCTATTCTAGTGCCTCACAGACGGCTGGTATAAAGAGACTTATTGAATGTCAGTTGAATGAATGGGTGAATGATAAATTGAATAAAACCTAAGCAGGTGTATGGCATCAAGGAGGTCCAGCAAGAGGTGGTAGTGCTGGCTGGCAGGTGGTGAGGTGCCATGAAGGGCAGTTTGGAGCTGCACTGTGTGGAGACCCCAGCCTGTGAATAGAGGGTAAAGTCAAGAGTAGTCCCTGGCTTCAGGGCAAGGGCAGGTCACCAAGGCAGGACTCAGTAGGACACAACACAACCTGGATTTAGGTAATGGGGCTAAGGAACAGAGGACAGCTGTGGGGCAGCAGCGAGCAAGGGTAAGAATGGATGCTCTGACATCTAAGAAATTCAAGTTCAAATCTCGGTTCTACCTTTTCCTCACTGTGTGACTGGGCAATAGACTTGACCTCTCTGTGCCTCAGTGTCCTCATCTCTTAAATGGGGGTATATTGTTAGGAAGATCAAATGAGATGTTGTGTGTGAAGCACTTAGCACGGTGCCTGGCAGATAATTATTAATAGAGATAGGGCTTGATTAGTAACAGGATACTTGACACTGAAATGTTCTAGAGGTAACCAGGAGCTAGGGAATCAATCTCAGGTGTTTTGAGACCTTCTCACCTTCACCCCAACCAGGGTTTTGAGAATACGTACTATATTTCAAAAGCTTCCAAGGAGATCCTGATAACTCCCTCTCCATCCCCTCTTCCTTAGATCACTTGAATTTTTATTTCTTTAGATCACCCTCCCAAAGCCAGTGTAGGTCTCATTATCTTGTTAGGAGATTTTACAGGAGGTGAAGTAAAATAGCCCCAGCTTGTGGTGGCTACAAGGATATTGAGGCAGGTAGAGCTGATGCATGCATAAGACAGAGCACACACAGGGCCTGGGGCCCACGATACTTTTAGGGACTCACAAAAGTATTTCAAGTTCTTTCACAATAAGAAAAAAAATAGAACTTTCAGTTTGGAGAAGATGTTTTAATAAATATCAATTAACATATTCATCTTTATACTGATGTAGTCATAAAATATACATTTAACGTTTTTTAATGAAGGAAGTGGCCTACAAAAGCAAGTGAGTAAAGTACACAGAAGCCGTCCATTAAGTCATATTGTGGTCCTGTGAACAGGGACCCCAGCAGGTTATTACACCGGTAGTTCTCTAAGGGGTATGGGAAGAACCTAGAAAGTTGATTAAAATGCAGGTTCCTGGGCCCACATTCCAGGAAGTCAGATGCAGCCTGTGGTGAGCCTAGGAATCAGCATTTTAATAGAAAGCTCGGTCATTCTGCAGCAGGCTGGAGGAGCCTTGAGAAACCCAGACCCGACTGTCAAGTCAGTTGTGGTCCAGTAACAGGCGGTATGGGTGGAGGGTGCTGGAGGATGGGACCCCGCTGTCCAAACTGGCAAATCTATCAAAGCATCAGTCAACCCAGCGAAAGTTGTTGTCAATTCAGCAAGCAAGTCCATCTGATTCTGTAGCTGGAATAACTGCTGGATTGATCAGATTTTTCTCTTGCCAGCTGCAAGTTAGGGGCTTTTATCTCATACCTATAAAGAGAAATGGTTGAAGCAGCTTTTCTGTAAACTAATGTGGTAGGTCATTGAGAGATGTTACTTTGCATTTAAAACCCAGCTTCAAAGGTTACTTTACAAAATCATTACATGGAACTTCTGCATTAAACAAGGGCATTTACCTTGGCTGCTGCTTTTGCTCCAGTCTCTAAGAATAAGCAGTTTTCTTTAATTAATATATGATTTCCTTTAATTACAGCAGTTAGTTTGAAAGGTGATAACTAAATAAAATTTTATCCTGAAAAATCTATAGAGTAAAAGTGACATTAAAATAACAGTAACGCTGTAGGACAGGCTCATTGGAGGAGTAAATAGGCAGAAAATTGATGTATCCTTCACCTTAATGACTTGCAGCCACACAGTGTCAGGAGAGGGGCAGTTCTTATCTGCATTTCCTTGTGTTGGTGACTCTTTCCAGTAAAATTCAGTATTTTTTTTTTCTTTTAAAATTTTTTTTTAACATCTTTTTTTTTTGCGGTACGCGGGCCTCTCACTGTTGTGGCCTCTCCCGTTGCGGAGAGCACAGGCCCCGGACGCACAGGCTCAGCGGCCATGGCTCATGGGCCTAGCCGCTCCGCGGCATGTGGGATCTTCCCAGACCAGGGCACGAACCCATGTCCCCTGCATCGGCAGGCAGACTCTCAACCACTGCACCACCAGGGAAGCCCAGTAGTCTTTTAATATTGCTTTGTCACTACTGTTATTGCTGCATGAATGATTCCCTTTACTTTCATGGTTTTTCAGTAGTTTATCATTGGGATTTGAGGGTGACCCATCTGAGATTAAAGGCAATTTCCATGAGTTGGTTCTGAAGCTAAAATCTAGATAAGAGACTTCTCACCTTAATAGTTCTCTTTTCACAGAAAATATTGTGTAATGACCCCTTCACCACCCTGAAATAATTTTCATAGATGATATCCTCTACCTACTCGTATTCATAAAACGTCCATATAATGCCTTGCCTGTAATAAAGAGAAAATATAAAAGATAAGTAATTTATAATAAATTAATACATATTTCAAAATGTAAATGCTTAGGCAGGACTATACTGGTAGACATAATGAAGTTGTCAAGTGCTTACCTCTTTACACACCTTTAAAGAATCACTTTGAATGCAAAACCCTACTTGTGTGTTCTATCAATAACTCAAATACCCAAAAGGCATTACTTTCATTCATACGAGTTTTTTTAAAAGCCTTAATTTTTTTTAGAGCAAGTGTAGGTTCACAGAAAAATTGAGGGGAAGGTACCGGGACTTCTTATTTACTCCCTGCCCCGACACATGCATAACCTTCTCCATTATCAACATCCTCCACCAGTGTGATACTTTTGTTACAATTGATGAACCTACATTGGCACAT